>NC_057800.1:144919863-145243138 GCF_018294505.1 Triticum aestivum
GAGCACGAAGAAGTATCAGGACCTCAAGCAGGCTTATTGGTGGACTCGAATGAAGCGCGAGATTACTCAATTCATGAATGAATGTGATGTCTGCAGAAGAGTGAAGGCAGAACACCAAAGGCCAGCTGGTCTCCTCCAACCTCTTGCCATTCCAGAATGGAAGTTTGACCACATTGAAATGGACTTCGTGACTGGGTTTCCGAAGTCCAAGCATGGCAATGATGCTATATTTGTTGTCATCGACAAACTCACCAAAGTGGCTCACTTTCTGCCTATTAAAGAGTCAATCACTGCAGCTCAATTGGTGGAGCTCTATACCTCTCGGATTGTCTCTCTGCACGGTATTCCACAAGTGATCTCTTCAGACCGTGGCAACATCTTTACCTCCAAGTTTTGGGATTCTTTTCAGAAGGCCATGGGCACCAACATCCGCTTCAGCACAACTTTCCATCCTCAAACTAGCGGTCAAGTCGAGCGTGTCAACCAGATTCTTGAAGGTATGCTCAGGGCTTGTGTGATCTCCTTCGGCATGAAGTGGGAGGATTGTCTTCCTTATGCTCAGGGCTTGTGTGATCTCCTTCGGCATGAAGTGGGAGGATTGTCTTCCTTATGCTGAATTCTCCTACAACAACATTTTTCAAGCAAGTTCGAGCAAGGCCCCTTTTGAAATTCTGTATGGCAGGAAGTGTCGTACCCCTCTCAACTGGTCTGAAACCGGTGAACGTCAGCTTTTGGGAAATGACTTAATCACAGAGGCAGAGGAAATGTGCAAAGTCATTCGAGATAACCTCAAAGCAGCCCAATCCCGCCAGAAGAGCTACTATGACAGTAAGCACCGTGAATTGGCTTTCGAGATCAGAGATCATGTTTACCTCTGCGTCTCTCATATCAAAGGTACTCGTCGCTTCGGTATCAAAGGGAAGCTTGCCCCCAGATACGTGGGACCTTTCAAGATTGTCAGCAAGAGAGGCGATCTCGCCTATCAACTCGAGCTTCCTTCAAACTTTGCAAATGTTCATGACGTGTTCCATGTCTCTCAGCTTCGAAAGTGCTTCAAGACTCCTGACCGCACCGTGAACTTCGAGGACATTGAGCTCCAAGAAGATCCCTCCTATCGTGAGCACCCCGTTGCTATTCTCAAAGAGACTGAACGCAAGACTGGCAACAAGTCAATCAAATTCCTCAAAGTCAAGTGGTCACACCATTCCGACCGTGAAGCTACCTGGGAACGCGAGGATCACCTCCGTTCTGAGTACCCGGCATTCTTTCAGTCCTAGATCTCGGGACGAGATCCTTTCGTAGTGGTGGAGTGTTGTAACACCCCGGATATAACTTTCCCAATTTGTACTCCAACTCTTGTTGTTTCCGGCGTTAAGTTATTTTATTTTCTCGGGTTCGGTTCTTTATCTCCGTGTGTTGTTATCGTTGCCATGCATCTCATATCATGTCATCATGTGCATTGCATTTGCATACGTGTTCATCTCATGCATTCGAGCATTTTCCCCGTTGTCCGTTTTGCATTCTGGCGCTTCGTTCTCCTCCGGTGGCCATTTCTAGCTTTCTTTTGTGTGTGGTGATTAAACATTTCCGGATTGGACCGAGACTTTCCAAGCGGCCTTGGTTTACTACCGGTAGACCGCCTGTCAAGTTTCGTACCATTTGGACTTCGTTTGATACTCCAACGGTTAACCGAGGGACCGAAAAGGCCTCGTGTGTGTTGCAGCCCAACACCCCTCCAAGTTGGCCCAAAACCCACCAAAACCCTCTCCATCATCTAGAGCGTTCGATCACGATCGCGTGGCCGAAAACCACACCTCATTCTGAGTCTCCTAGCTCCCTCTACCTATAAATAAGTGCCTCCCCGTCCAAATCCGGACGAAACCCTAGATCCCTCCCTCACCTCGCGCGCCGGACAAAAACCCCGCCGCCGGACATGTCCGTTTCGTCCCGCCGCCCTCGCCCAATAAGGGCACGCCACATGTCCCCGCGGTGCCCACTTCGCCGCCTCCGCGCTGCCGGCCCGCCCGAGCCCAGGCGGGGCCCTCCCGGCCCGGTTGCCCCGCGGGTCTTCCCCGCCGCCTCCGCAACACTCTTGCCGCCCGTCGCCTCCAGCTCCGGCGAGGAGCCCGCGCCAGCCACCGTCGCCATCACCGGCGACCCGCCGCGCCCCGACGCCCCTCATCGCCTCCGCCGGCCCCGCTCGCCGCCGTTCCGCACCCGGTGCCAACCGGCCTCGCCCTCGCCTCCTCCTCGCCCGGATCCGGCCGCCTCCGTCAACTCCGGCGGCCCGTGCAGCTTCTCCGGCGAGATCCGCCGCCGCATCGGACCGGGAGCGCGTCAGCTACAGTGAAACCCTAGATCCACCCGGTTGACTTTTTCTCCTAACTCCCAGAATTTTTAGCATACTTTGTCATGCTATATCTCGGCATCCGTAGCTCCGTTTTGTACGTATAGCATATCAAAATGTTCACCTCAGAGAGCACATCATTTCACTCCATTGCATCATTTTCATTTGAGTTCATCTTGATGCCCGAAATGCTGTTAGAAGAGGGCTACTTGAGATAATTGTCAGATCTGCTGCTCCATTTAGATATTTGTCATTTTTGCCATGATTATTGTGTGCATGATATGACCTGGAGCTCTACATATGTTTTGTTAAGGGTTTTGCCATCTTTCTAGATATGTCACCCATGTATTTTTTTGAGGTGTGTGGTGACTAGCGCAAGCTTGCAAAGTGAGGCACTTGGTAATGCTGATTTCAAGGACTTAGCATTTCCACTAAGTCCTTGAGCTGTTTATCTCATATGACCATATGTTCATGTTGTTTCCTAGTGATCCGTGCCTCTTTTGAGGATGATCAGTAAGGATGTTTTGTTAATCTTGTAGTGCTCTATCCATCCATGTATTTGTTTGCAATTATGGAGCACCCTAGCTTGAGTCAATCGAGCTCTACTTTTGCTACTTCGTGAATCTGGGCAGATTGTCTACTTGTTAGCGATTTTGCCGAGGATGTTGTAGTTGATCCGTGCATGCTATGTTATTGTTCTTGCCATGTCTAGCTTCATTTTGTGTATTCTTGATGGGTGTATGCTTATATTGTCATGACTTGCTCCGTAGTGAGTGCATCGAGCTCGTAAACATGCCTACTTGATATCTGTTTTCAGCATGCTCCAGTTTTCACTAAGTCTGAGAATTGATTGTGTTTTTGCCATGTTCACATGCTTGCAATTGTATTTTCTGATCCCTTTTGGCTCAAGGTCACTAAGGGACTTTTGTTAAGATCTTTGAGTAGCTCCATGCCATGCTTTACTTTGCCATGTTCAGGTCCTGTAGCATGTAGTTTTGTTACTCCGAAGTGTGCTACCTGATCTGAAATTCCAGACAAGTGTTAATTTCACTAAGTCTGAGATCTGTTTACCATATGCATTTTTGCCATGCTTGTTTGAACCTGTTAATGGATGATTTGGCCGTAGCTCAGTGCTAGACTTTTGTTAAGCATCTTGAATGCATCCCTGCCATGTATTTTGTTGTCATGTTTGGGTGCTGTAGCATGTTCATCTCTTTGCATTTAGATGGCTACTTGCTGTAAATCGCAGACCGGTGTCATATTTGAATCGCTTGCCATTTCCAAACCGTAACTCCGATTCCGGCGTTCTTTATATCATTTTCAAGCGATTTCATCTCATCTTTCCAGTGGCACACTTGGATTTCCAAGTTGAGGCCAGGTTCATGCATTCCTTGTCAAATCTTGCATATGCATCCCGCATCGCATCCCGCATAGCATATCATCTTTGCATCATTTTGTTTGAGCCTTGCACGTGGTTGATTGTGTCCTTGTTGCTTGTTTGTCTTGTTTGGGTAGAGCCGGGAGACTAGTTCGCTAACGAGGAGCCCGTTGAGTTTGCTTTCAAGGATCCAGTCAACTGTGACAACTTTGCAGGCAAGATGATCATACCCTTGAAATCACTACTATCTTTGCTTTGCTAGATGCTCTGTCTTTTGCTATGTCAATGCTACGATGCCTACCACTTGCTTTCAAGCCTCCCAAAATGCCATGTCAAACCTCTAACCCACCATGTCCTAGCAAACCGTTGATTGGCTATGTTACCGCTTTGCTCAGCCCCTCTTATAGCGTTGCTAGTTGCAGGTGCAGATTAGAGACTGTTCCTTGTTGGAACATTTATTTTACTTGTTGGGATATCATTATATTGCCATGTTATCTTAATGCATCTATATACTTGGTAAAGGGTGGAAGGCTCGGCCTCTCGCCTAGTGTTTTGTTCCACTCTTGCCGCCCTAGTTTCCGTCATATCGGTGTTATGTTCCCGGATTTTTGTGTTCCTTACGCAGTTGGGTTATAATGGGAACCCCTTGATAGTTCCCCTTGATTAAAGCTTTTCCAGCAATGCACAACCTTGGTTTTACCATTTGCCACCTAGCCCCTTTTTCCCTTGGGTTTCCGGAGCCCGAGGGTCATCTTATTTTAAACCCCCCCGGGACAGTGCTCCTCTGAGTGTTGGTCCACCTCGTCAGCCACCGGTGGCCACCAGGGGCAACTCTGGGCTGGCCTATCGGAAGTTTGGACAATCTGAGTGTGCCCTGAGAACAAGATATGTGCAGCTCCTATCGGGATTTGTCAGCACATTCGGGCGGTGTTGCTGGTCTTGTTTTAACCTGTCGAAGTGTCTTGAAGAACCGAGATACTGAGTCTGGTCGGAACGTCTCGGGAGGAGGTCTATTCCTTCGTTGACCGTGAGAGCTTGCCATGGGCTAAGTTGGGACTCCCCTGCAGGTATTTGAACTTTCAAAAGCCGTGCCCGCGGTTATGGGCAGATGGGAATTTGTTAATGTCCGGTTGTAGATAACTTGAACCTTAACTTAATTAAAATGAATCAACAGTGGGATTTGAACTTTCGAAAGCCGTGCCCGTGGTTATGGGCAGATGTTATTTATGTACTTGATTGACGTGGCGAGTGTAAGCCAACTATGTTATCTCCCCTTTTATTGTCTATATTACATGGGATGTTGTGAAGATTGCCTAACTTGCGACATATGCCTTCAATGCGATTATGCCTCTAAGTTGTGCCTCGATACGTGGGAGATATAGTCGCATCGAGGGTGTTACAGGTACCAAAACATGGGAGCCGGGCAAACCCAACTATTGACCCAAGACATGATTCAGAGCTGATGCATATAGTGCTATAAGTTCGGGGTGCCGCACTGTCGAAAGTGTTTGGACTTCTAACGCCGTATTATGGGGTATGCTTAAGCCCCCGACGTATTGGCCGTACCAGAGTGTATGGGTGTTGGGTGTCATGAATGAACATATATATATATATAAGAAGAATGCAATAATAGTCTTAGTTCTATGCATTGTTTATTCAAAAAGGTGTGTTAAAGCTGAATAATACAAGTAGTGCGATAAGCAAAAAGTAGGACTATTTGACATGTCCCTTCCAAGGGCAAGCTGAGGAATGTTATTAAAGCAAGTATTTCACTCGTTATCGTAATCCACCTGAGAGTTCCGCGGTGCGACGTAGCTTTCTGCCTCCTTGGTTGCTGCATCATGTGTCCGGCAATCATACTGCTGGACAGGATTTCCAGAGATTAAAGTCCTGAAAGAGAAAAATAACAGAGCGGGAAGCCCCTCGTGCGGTTGAGCCGCATCTTGGGGCGTGCCGTAGTCGTGCCCCCTCCCCACCTGTGCCCATGGTATTTTTAATGCGTAATTATGTACGCGTGGCACAGATTTCGTCGTTTGGCTGGGACCGGGGTGGGGGCCACATTGCTATGCGAGCTTGGAACGTGTCAGGCGGTCTTGTTGTCGATTACTCTAGGCGCGCTTGAAGGTGTCCGGGTCCTTAATCGCCGAACTAGTGGATTGCCTTAAGAGGCTGCTTTGCGCTTCTGCTGCGAGGGCCGCAGTGTGCTCCTCCGTGCGGAGAGAGCGCTCCGTGTTTCCATTAACTGTGATGACCCCCCCGAGGTCCTGGCATCTTGAGCTTGAGGTATGCATAATGCGGTACCGCATTGAATCTCACAAATGCGGTTCGCCCAAGCAGTGCATGATAGCCACTACGGAACGGGACTATATCGAAGATTAACTCTTCGCTTCGGAAGTTATCCGGGGATCCAAAGACCACTTCCAATGTGACTGAGCCTATGCAATGGGCCTCTACACCTGATATGACGCCTTTGAAGGTCGTTTTTGTGGGTTTGATCCCTGAGGGGTCTATACCCATTTTGCACACTATGTCCTGGTAAAGCAGGTTCAGGCTGCTGCCGCCATCCATAAGGACTCGAGTGAGGTGAAATCCGTCAATGATTGGGTCTAGGACCAGTGCGGTGAATCCGCCATGATGGATACTAGTGGGTGGTCCCTGCGGTCGAAGGTGATCAGACAAGAGGACCATGGGTTGAACTTTGGGGCAACTGGCTCCAACGCATATACGTCCCTTAGCGCACGCTTCCGCTCCCTCTTGGGGATGTGGGTTGCGTATATCATGTTCACCGTCTGCACTTGTGGGGGGAACCTCTTCTGTCCTCCGGTGTTCAGCTGCCGGGGCTCCTCCTCGTCATCGCTATGTGACCCCTTATCTTTGTTTTCGGCATTTAACTTGCCGGCCTGCTTGAACACCCAACAATCCTTGTTGGTGTGGTTGGCTGGCTTGTCGGGGGTGTCGTGTATTTGACACGAGGGGTCGAGTATACGGTCCAAACTGGACGGGCTCGGAGTGCTTCTTTCGAATGGCTTTTTCCGATGACCGGGTTTAGAGCCTTTGAATCTGGCATTGACTGCCGTATCCTCTGTATTGTCGCTGTTAATGCGGCGCTTGTGTTTGTTGCCACGTGACCCGCCATTGCCATCCTTGGTATCCGAAGTACCATGGTTCTTTGATATGTTATTGCTGCGAGCCAGCCAGATGTCTTCTCCCGCGCAAAAGCGGGTCATGAGTGTCGTGAGGGCTGCCATAGATTTCGGCTTTTCCTGGCCAAGGTGTCGGGCGAGCCACTCGTCGCGGATGTTGTGCTTAAAAGCTGCTAGGGCTTCTGCATCCGGACAGTCGACGATTTGATTTTTCTTTGTTAGGAACCGTGTCCAGAATTGCCTGGCCGATTCGTATGGCTGCTGAATTATGTGGCTCAAGTCATCGGCATATGGTGGTCGCACATAAGTACCTTGGAAGTTGTCAAGGAATGCGGCTTCCAGGTCCTCCCAACAACCAATGGATTCTTCGGGAAGGCTGTTGAGCCAATGCCGAGCTGATCCTTTGAGTTTAAGTGGGAGGTATTTGATGGCGTGTAGATCGTCACCACGGGCCATGTGGATGTGCAGGAGGAAGTCCTCGATCCATACCGCAGGATCTGTTGTGCCGTCGTATGATTCTATATTTACGGGTTTAAAACCCTCTGGGATTTGATGATCCATTACTTCATCTGTGAAGCATAGGGGTTGTGCGGCGCCTTTGTACTGGGCTATATCGCGACGCAACTCAAATGAGTCTTGCCCACTGTGTTCGGCCCGACCAGATTTACTTTTACTGTATCCGGCGTGACGGTTATCGTCTCGCATAGTGGCACGCCCTCGCGATCCGTAGATCGATCTTGCTTGTTTTTCTTTGTCCTCTAATACGTCTTGCAGGTCGAGCATGTTCCCCCGTGCCTTGTCATTTTTATTTGAGTGGCATCGGGGTGCGGGCTGAGTTTTTGGCTGAAACGCCTCTCTATCGCGGCCACGAGGTGGCCGGTCAGCCGCATCATATGCTGGAGATGTAGGTTTGAGTGCTCCCTCCTCCAGTCGGGGTAGCAACCTACACTTTGGGTAACTCTTGGAGGGGCATTCGAGTTTATATTCCCCGGCCGCAAGGACTTCAGTCCATCTGTCAACTAGAAAATCTTGATCAGCTTGAAGCTGTTGTTGCTTTTTCTTAAGGCTATTTGTCGTGGCTATAAGCCGGCGCTTGAAGCGCTCTTGTTCGACGGGATCCTCAGGCACGACGAATTCGTCATCGTCGAGGCTTTCCTCGTCTTCGGAGGGAGGCATGTAATTATCATCGTCCGCCTCTCCATCTGCCGCTCTCTCTGGAGGGCTGACCTCTCCATCCTCCTGCCGTAAATCTTGCCGGAGGGGATTGCTGTTGTCTTCGGCACTGTCCGGAGTGTTATTATCTCCTGTGCCGGGGTCACCGATTTTTCTTTGGCGATACATAGAGCAGCGCCGCTGACATCGACGCTTGGGTTGCTTCTTGGAGGGGTCATCCTCCGCTGTATCGTCACCATTGCCTTCTTTGGGTGTGTCCACCATGTATATATCATGTGATGAGGTGGCTGTCCAGTGCCCTGTGGGCAGTGGTTCCTCTTCGCCTCCCGCGTCGTGGTCCATACCGTCGATGTCTTCGGAGTCAAAGTTGAGCATGCTGGTTAAGTCGTCGACAGTGGCTACTAAGTGGGTGGTGGGTGGGCGGCGAATTTCTTCGTCATCCGCATCCCAATCCTGCCGGACATAGTTTGGCCAGGACTCTCCTGACAAGGAGAGAGACCTTAATGAGTTCAGTATGTCTCTGAAGGGCAAGTGCTGAAAGATATCTGCGGAGGTAAACTCCATGATCGGCGCCCAATCAGATTCGATAGGCATGGACGCAGGCGGTTGGGAGTCCGTGGCCGGGGAAGGATCCGGCAGTGTGGCATCACGACTCTCGTGAAGGGTAAGGTCGATATTCGGCTCGATCGCCGCTGAGGATACGACCTCCGTGGCAGGGTCTATCCACCCGCCCATGGATGGTGCAGCTGGCTCCGAATTGAGGGTCGGAGCGGTTGCCGGCGCGATCTCTTGGACACTTTCCGATGACAGAGCTAAATCATGCTCATCGCGACCATGTGGCGCACTAGGAAAAGGCTCGAATCCGTCGAAGATCAAGTCTCCGCGGATATCTGCCGTGTAGTTTAAGCTTCCAAGCCTGGCCTGATGGCCAGGGGCATAACTCCCGATCTGCTCCAGATGGCCAAGCGAGTTGGCCCGCAGTCCGAACCGCCGAATACAAAGATCTGTCTGGGGAGAAAAGTCTCACCCTAGACTGCATCGCTATCGATGATCGTAGGATCCATCAAGCCTAACGGTGACGACACAGAGGAACTCTCAATGAAAGCACCAATGTCGGTGTCAAAACCGGCGGATCTCGGGTAGGGGGTCCCGAACTGTGCGTCTAAGGCGGATGGTAAGAGGAGGCAGGGGACACGATGTTTTACCCAGGTTCGGGCCCTCTTGATGGAGGTAAAACCCTACGTCCTGCTTGATTATACTTGGTAATATGGGTATTACAAGAGTTGATCTACCACGAGATCGGAGAGGCTAAACCCTAAAAGCTAGCCTATGGTGTGATTGTCTGTTATCCTACGGACTAAAACCCTCCAGTTTATATAGACACCGGAGGGGGCTAGGGTTACACAAGGTCGGTTACAAAGGACGAGATATACATATCTGTATTTCCTAGCTTGCCTTCCACGCCAAGTAGAGTCCCATCCGGACACGGGACGAAGTCTTCAATCTTGTATCTTCATAGTCCAACAGTCCGGCTATCCGGAGACCCCCTAATCCAGGACTCCCTCAATCATAAACCCATAATTCATCGGATCTCGATAAACACACCACAAAAGAGAATTACGTCGAATAGATCTCTAAGAGAATCAAGGAGAACTTTGTATTGAGATCCTCGTGAGCACCTCGTGAGCACCTCGCGTCTCTCCTGACGTGGGGTCCAAGTTCATCAGGTGTGTTTCCTTCCAAAAATAACTTCTCCAGTTGATTTCGTTCCGTCTCGACTCCGTCTGATATTCCTTTTCTTCAAAACACTGAAATAGGCATAAAACAACAAATCTGGGATGGGCCTCCGGTTAATAGGTTAGTCCCAAAAATAATATAAAAGTGGATATTAAAGCCCAATATTACCCAAAACAGTAGATAATATAGCATGGAGCAATCAAAAATTATAGATACGTTGGAGACATATCAAGCATCCCCAAGCTTAATTCATGCTTGTCCTCGAGTAGGTAAATGATAAAAAGATAATTTTTGATGTGGAATGCTAGTTGGCATAATTTCAATGTAATTCTTCTTAATTGTGGCATGAATATTCAGATCCATAAGATTCAAGACAAAAGTCCATATTGACATAGAAATAATAATACTTCAAGCATACCAACTAAGCAATTATGTCTTCTCAAAATAACGTGGCTAAAGAAACTATCCCTACAAAATCATATAGTCCGGCTATGCTCCATCTTCACCACACAAAATATTTAAATCATGCACAACCCCGATGACAGGCCAAGCAATTGTTTCATACTTTTGATGTTCTCAAACTTTTTCAATCTTCACGCAATATATGAGCGTGAGCCATGGATATAGCACTATAGGTGGAATAGAATGGTGGTTGTGGAGAAGACAAAAAGGGAGAAGATAGTCTCACATCAACTAGGCATATCAACGGGCTATGGAGATGCCCATCAATAGATATCAATGTGAGTGAGTAGGGATTGCCATGCAACGGATGCACTAGAGCTATAAGTGTATGAAAGCTCAACAAAAGAAACTAGTGGGTGTGCATCCAACTCGCTTGCTCACGAAGACCTAGGGCATTTTGAGGAAGCCCATCATTGGAATATACAAGCCAAGTTCTATAATGAAAGATTCCCACTAGTATAAGAAAGTGACAACATAGGAGACTCTCTATCATGAATATCATGGTGCTACTTTGAAGCACAAGTGTGGTAAAAGGATAGTAGCATCGTCCCTTCTCTCTTTTTCTCTCATTTTTTATTTATTATTTATTTTTATTTTTTTATTTGGGCCTTCTATTTTTATGGCCTTTTTTTATTTGGGCTTCTTTGGTCTCTTTTTTTCATCTGGAGTCTCATCCCGACTTGTGGGGGAATCATAGTCTCCATCATCCTTTCCTCACTGGGACAATGCTCTAATAATGATGACCATCACACTTTTATTTTCTTAAAACTCAAGAATTACAACTCGATACTTAGAACAAGATATGACTCTATATGAATGCCTCCGGCGGTGTACCAGGATGTGCAATGACTCATGAGTGACATGTATGGAAGAATTATGAATGGTGGCTTTGCCACAAATACGATGTCAACTACATGATCATGCAAAGCAATATGACAATGATGAAGCGTGCCATAATAAACGGAACGGTGGAAAGTTGCATGGCAATATATCTCAGAATGCCTATGGAAATGCCACAATAGGTAGGTATGGTGGCTGTTTTGAGGAAGGTATATGGTGGGTTTAAGGTACCGGTGAAATTTGCGCGGTACTAGAGAGGCTAGCAATGGTGGAAGGGTGAGAGTGCGTATAATCCATGGACTCAACATTAGTCATAAAGAACTCATATACTTATTGCAAAAATCTACAAGTTATCAAAGAAAAGTATTACGCGCATGCTCCTAGGGGGATAGATTGGTAGGAAAATACCATCGCTCGTCCCCGACCGCCACTCATAAGGAAGACAATCAATAAACAAATCATGCTCCGACTTCATCACATAACGGTTCACCATACGTGCATGCTATGGGAATCACAAACTCTAACACAAGTATTCTTTAAATTCACAACTACTCAACTAGCATGACTCTAATATCACCATCTCCATATCTCAAAACAATCATCAAGCATCAAACCTCTCTTAGTATTCAACACACTCATAAGAGAATTTTATTATTACTCTTGTATACCTAGCATATTAGGATTTTAAGCAAATTACCATGCTATTTAAGACTCTCAAAATAATATAAGTGAATCATGAGAGTTCATCTATTTCTTCAAAATAAAACTACCACCATGCTCTAAAAGATATAAGTGAAGCACTAGAGCAAACGACAAACTACTCCGAAAGATATAAGTGAAGATCAATGAGTAGTCGAATAATTATGCAACTATGTGAAGACTCTCTAACATTTAATAATTTCAGATCTTGGTATTTTATTCAAACAGCAAGCAAAGAAAAATAAAATGACATTCTAAGAATAGCAAACATCATGTGAAGAAGCAAAAACTTAGGATCAACCGATACTAACTGATAGTTGTTGAAGAAGAAAGGTGGGATGCCAACTGGGGCATCCCCAAGCTTAGACACTTGAGACTTATTGAAATATTATCTTGGGGTGCCTTGGGCATCCCCAAGCTTGATCTTTTGTGTCTCCTTAATTCCTCTCATCACGGTCTCCCTAAATCTCAAAAGCTTCATCCACACAAAACTCAACAAGGACTCGTGAGATAAGTTAGTATAAACCATTGCCAAAACCTTATCATACTCTACTGTAGAAAATCACTAAAATTATTATTCTACATTGAATACTAAATGTCTCTGCATATTTAATAGTCCTATCCTCAAATAGAATCATTAAAGAAGCAAACATATGCAAACAATGCAAACATAACAGCAATCTGCCTAAACAGGATAGTCTGTAAAGAATGCAGCAACATCCATACTTCCCTAACTCCAAAAATTATGAAAGAAAATTCCCACTGTAGTAAATTTAATAGATATTAATATTCAAAAGGTTTCAACATTTTATCACATTCTGACTTTTCTAGGGAATTATTGCAACAGCGGTGAACTTTCTGTTTTCAAACAGCAACATGTATACTTGTAACATAGGCATAGTAAAGGCTATCAATGCCACTTTATTGAAATAAAAGATGCAAAAAATTGTTATAAATAAAAGCAAGCAAATACTAACAAAATAAATTGACGCTCCAAGCAAAACACATATCATGTGGTGAATAAAAATATAGCTCCAAGTAAAGTTACCGATGAACGAAGATGAAAGAGGGGATGCCACCCGGGGCATCCCCAAGCTTAGACGCTTGGTTATCCTTTAATATTACCTTGGGGTGCCTTGGGCATCCCCAAGTTTAGTCTCTTGCCACTCCTTATTCCGTAGTCCATCGAATCCTTACCCAAAACTTGAAAACTTCACAACACAAAACTTAAAGTAGAAAACTCGTAAGCTCCGTTAGTATAAGAAAGCAAATCACCATCATAAGGTAGTGTAATGAACTCATTATAAATTCATATTGGTGTAACATCTAGTGTATTCCAACTTCTCTATGGTTCATACCCTCCGATACTACTCATAGATTCATCAAAATAAGCAAACAACACATCGAAAACAGAATTTGTCAAAAACAAAACAGTCTGTAGTAATCTGGATCAAACTTATACTTATGGAACTCATAAAATTCTCAAATAAATTGCTGGACCTGAGTCATTTATCTATTAATCATCTGCAAAAATAATTAACTAAATAGCACTCTGCAATAAAAAATGGCAGCAATTCTCGTGAGCGCTAAAGTTTCTGTTTTTTACAGCATGATCAACAAGATTTTCCCCAAGTCTTCCCAAAGGTTCTACTTGGCACAATCACTAATTAAAAGCATAAAACCACATATAAACAGATGCTAGATGAATTATTTATTACTAAACAGGAACAAAAAGCAAGGAACTAAAATAAAATTGGGTTGCCTCCCAACAAGCGCTATCGTTTAAAGCCCCTAGCTAGGCACGATGGTTTCAATGATGCTCACATAAAAGATAAGAACTGAAACATAAAGAGAGCATCATGAAGAATATGGCTAGCACATTTAAGTCTAACATACTTCCTATGCATAGGTATTTTGTGAGCAAACAACTTATGGGAACAATAATCAACTTGCATAGGAAGGTAAAACAAGCATAACTTCAAAACTTTAAGCACATAGAGATGCAACTTGATATTATTGCAATTCCTACAAGCATATGTTCCTCCCTCATAATAATTTTCAGTAGCATCATGAATGAATCCAACAATATAACCAGCACCTAAAGCATTCTTTTCATGATCTACAAGCATAGAAATTTTATTACTCTCCACATAAGCAAAATTCTTCTCATGAATAATAGTGGGAGCAAACTCAACAAAATAATTATCATGTGAGGCATAATCCAATTGAAAACTAGAATCATGATGACAAGTTTCATGGATATCATTATTCTTTATAGCATACAAGTCATCACAATAATCATCATAGATAGCAACTTTGTTCTCATAATCAATTGGAACCTCTTCCAAAATAGTGGATTCATCACAAAATAAAGTCATGACCTCTCCAAATCCACTTTCATCAATATAATCATCATAAATAGGAGGCATGCTTTCATCATAATAAATTTTCTCATCACAACTTGGGGGACAAAAAATATCATCTTCATCAAACATAGCTTCCCCAAGCTTGTGGCTTTGCATATCATTAGCATCATGGATATTCAAGGAGTTCATACTAACAACATTGCAATCATGCTCATCATTCAAATATTTAGTGCCAAACATTTTATAGATTTCTTCTTCTAGCACTTGAGCACAATTATCCTTTCCATCATACTCACGAAAGATATTAAAAAGGTGAAGCGTATGAGACAAACTCAATTCCATATTTTTTGTACTTTTCTTTTATAAACTAAACTAGTGATAAAACAAGAAACTAAAAGACTCGATTGCAAGATCTAAAGATATACCTTCAAGCACTCACCTCCCCGGCAACGGCGCCAGAAAAGAGCTTGATGTCTACTACACAACCTTCTTCTTGTAGACGTTGTTGGGCCTCCAAGTGCAGAGGTTTGTAGGACAGTAGCAAATTTCCCTCAAGTGGATGACCTAAGGTTTATCAATCCGTAGGAGGCGTAGGATGAAGATGGTCTCTCTCAAGCAACCCTGCAACCAAATAACAAAGAGTCTCTTGTGTCCCCAACATACCCAATACAATGGTAAATTGTATAGGTGCACTAGTTCGGCGAAGAGATGGTGATACGAGTGGTATATGGATAGTAGATAATAGTTTTTGTAATCTGAAATAATAAAAATAGCAAGGTAGCAAGTGATAAAAGTGAGCGTAAACATTATTGCAATGATAGGAAATAAGGCATAGGGTTCATACTTTCGCTAGTGCAAGTCCTCTCAACAATACTAACATAATTGGATCATAAAACTATCCCTCAACATGCAACAAAGAGTCACTCCAAAGTCACTAATAGTGGAGGACGAACGAAGAGATTATGGTAGGGTACGAAACCACCTCAAAGTTATTCTTTCCAATCAATCCATTGGGCTATTCCTATAAGTGTCACAAACAGCCCTAGAGTTCATACTAGAATAACACCTTAAGACACAAATCAACCAAAACCCTAATGTCACCTAGATACTCCATTGTCACCTCAAGTATCCGTGGGCATGATTATATGATATGCATCACACAATCTCAATTCATCTATTCAACCAACACATAGAACCTCAAAGAGTGCCCCAAAGTTTCTACCGGAGAATCATGACGAAAACGTGTGCCAACCCCTATGCATAGGTTCATGAACCCCCGCAAGTTGGTCACCTTAACATACATCAAGTGGCATGTGGTATCCCATTGTCACCACAGCTATCCACGGCAAGACATACATCAAGTGTTCTCAAATCTTTAAAGACTCAATCTGATAAGATTACTTCAAAGGGGAAACTCGATTCATTACAAGAGAGAAGAGGGGGGAAGAAACATCATAGGATCCAAATATAATAGCAAAGCTCGCGATACATCAAGATCGTATCATCTCAAGAACACGAGAGAGAGAGAGAGAGAGAGAGAGAGAGATCAAACACATAGCTACTGGTACATACCCTCAGCTCCGAGGGAGAACTACTCCCTCCTCATCATGGAGAGCACTGGGATGATGAAGATAGCCACCGGAGAAGGATTTCCCCCTCCGGCAGGGTGCCGGAACGGGTCTAGATTGGTTTTCGGTGGCTACGGAGGCTTCTGGCGGCGGAACTCCCGATCTATTATGCGTTCTGGTAGTTTTAGGTCATGTGGGTATATATGGGTGCAGGGAGGACGTCTGAGGAGCCACGGGGGTCCCACGAGACAGGGGGCGCGCCCAAGGGGGGGCGCCCGCCACCCTCGTGAGCACCTCGTGTCTCCCCTGACGTGGGGTCCAAGTTCATCAGGTGTGTTTCCTTCCAAAAATAACTTTCCAGTTGATTTCGTTCCGTTTCGACTCCGTCTGATATTCATTTTCTTCAAAACACTGAAATAGGCATAAAACAACAAATCAGGGCTGGGCCTCCGGTTAATAGGTTAGTCCCAAAAATAATATAAAAGTGGATATTAAAGCTCAATATTGCCCAAAACAGTAGATAATATAGCATGGAGCAATCAAAAATTATAGATACGTTGGAGACGTATCAGGTTCCGTGCCGTTCCGGAGGAGATGAGGACGGTCTTCAGGGAACCTCCCGAGCCCCCAGAGCCTCCCTAGGCTCAGGGTCCCGGTGGCTTCAGCTGCACCAACTCTACTTCATCTACAGAACCAGGTGACATCTTCCAAGTTCATTTAAGCTGGGAGCGCCCCTCGGGCTGCATTATTCCCAGGCCACATGGGTCCGTCCCTGTGGCATGTATCCCTTTTGCTATGCCTTTAGCTTACCTTGTTGGGGTTGCCCCTCGGGCTGCATCTTCCCACGCCGCTCGAGCCAGACCCAATGGCATGTATCTTCCTGCATTTATCCAAGTCAATCTGCTCTTCGTGCTTAAGCTACCAACTGCTATCACCTGCTCGATCATCGCCTCCCTCGGGGCCCCTACACAGGCATGACACTGGTGCATGGGTCCGTCCCTGCCACGACCGACAAATCTGAGTGGTCGAGCTCTGGCTCGCAGCACGCGCCGTGCATGTCACCTCACCAGGCCCTCAGTGCCTTCACTTCATCCGGACCAACCAGCAGCAGGCAGGCGGCAGTAACGGCAAACCATGCATCTTCTTGTGCCTGTCAACAGGGACCCCACGGGAAGGATAGCAGGCGGAACCACGAGTATCCTTTTCTCTCGTGCGATTCGCTTGCGCGTTAAAAGGGGGGCTCCTGAGCATCGCGACTCATGAGCTCTTACTGGCTCTCCAGCCCTCACCCCCTGGCCTTGAACATGGCATCGCGACCTGGCATACCAGCGGCGGCTAAGCTCACTCGAGGGCCGGGACCTGAGGACGTAGAGCACTAAGAAGAGCTCGGGAGAAGGAAAACTCGTAAGGACCGACCTAGCTATGTCGCATAAGTTGGCGCACAGCCCTAGCGCAACATCGGGAATCACCGCGAAGTCAGCAAGATAAGTCTCGCCCTCGGATCGGCTAAATATTTGGGCCTAGTGGTCGCTCACACCATGCCGCAACCCCGTTGCGGCCAAGTCATCTTCCTTTCTTTCCTTACCATGGCCGCTTGGGTGCTAAGGGGGACCAACTGAGCATCGCACCTCAGGGGTTCTTACTGGACCTCGGGCCGCGCACCTCCTGGCCTTGACCACGGCATCGCGACCTGACATATCAGCGACGGTTGTAGCCGCCTTGGGACAAGGACCCGTCAGCGTAGAGCAACAAGATATCGCGAGGAAAGAAAGGGGGGACCGAGCCTCAACGGGACACGTGTTCATCAAATCTTCATAACAAGGAAGATAAGTACAAAGGCATTGCAGACCCTTACATGCCCCCACGGGGTAATTCATGATTCTTCGCAGGAAACAAAAGTTGATGCTAAGGGGGATCCTATCTACATCCTTCCGTGGTGGACGCCTTCATCAACAGTGGGCCACGGGAGGCCGGCGCCAACCCCATCCAGATCAGCGGCGGCGGCGGCCAGACGCCGCATTCCCGCTCCGAGCACGCCGAGAGCTCGGGGGGACGTAGCTGTCGCCGCTCGTCTCCGGAGTCTTGTAGAGCTCAGGAGAGCTGCTGGACTCCCAAGGGCTGCTGCTGCTAGAGTGGTCGTGAGCGGAGCGCGCATCAGCCTCGCGCTCTTCTCCGGAGCAGCACTCCAGGCGGCGGCCCTCGGCGTCAAAGACCTTGAAGAAGAGCGTGGAGGCGCCGTCATACTTGAACTGGATCGCGAGGGCGCCCCTCGCACGATAGACTCGAGCGATCTCCCCCCAGCCGTTGGTCATGAAGATCTTGCCGGTGGGGACCGCTTCGATCTTCGCTCCAGTCGCTGGAGCGCTGCAGTCGATGTGCTGCAGCCAGAGCTCGAAAGGCCCCCTCGGCGGCATCATGTCGGAGAAGAACTGCGGGAAGCGGATCCAAGAGCTCGGAGGCATCGGCGCCCACAGCACCAACTCGCGCGAGGAGTCCGTGGCGTGGACGCCACGTGTCACCATGGCGCGGCAACCCCGGATGCAGCGTGGGCGGCACTACTCATCACTTCGTCCTCCCGAGCCCTCGGCTCGGGCGTACAGGGGTAGTAGGTACCCCGGTGGAGGCCGCTCGCACCTAGGCCTCATCACCACTTCCATCGCCGTTTCGTCACGTCGATGGATCGACCTCTTCTTCAGCGGGAGTAGCTCCGGGACTTCCCGGGGGGCTTTCCCTTTCTCTTCGGCGGAGAACCTTCTGATAGGCGCCATTGGAGAAAGCAGTAGAGTAGGGAGGAAGAAGAAGCAAGCAAGCTGGGAAGAGATGGGCGACGGGGGCTCCGCCCCCCTCTCCCTTTATAGCGGAAGAAGGCCAACCGGCACCTCCCACGATCGCAGGTAATGATGGTTTCCCTTGCATGTCGCAGGGACTTGTCAAGTCGTGTAGTCGCCGAGGCAGCATGGGGGAGCGGAGGCGTCCACGTCCGATCAACCGCCACGCGTCAACCAAGGCCGCAGGCTTTGGGGGCCCGCGGTGCTCCGAACTTGACCCTTGGCATCGCCCCGAAGCCAAGCCCGCGCGCACCTTTGGCTCAGGGGCTACTGTCGGCGTTCTGGGAACGGGGGTCCCCAAACTTGGATGCCTGCGGCCCATGGCGTGGCTAAGCCAGCAGGCCGTACGGCCCACCTTCACCAACAAGGCACCCAAGACACTCGCGAGGGGCCAAGACTCGTGAGGCGGACGACGTCAAGACCTCCTCAAGAGTGGCCTGGTCAGGCAGGCTCGTGAGGAGTGGAGATATAAAGGCGAGGCAAACCTCACGAGGCTCTCGTGACGTGAGCCATGACGATCGACACCAGGCGGGCACCAGCGTGCACATCGTCCTTGTTTCCTCTTTGGTGCAAGGGAGGCAAGCGCAGCCGCGGAGTACCGAGGCCTCAGGCAAAGGTTGCCATTTCGGTGCAACAAGACCAAGACCATGAGGACTACAAGATGGAGGTCATTATGGAGCCCGAGACAGCGTCACCACCAGAGCTTTGTGCAGGTGAAGACTACTCTTGTCAGGATAGCTTGTACTAGTTGTCCCCCTTCAAATTCGCCCGCCTTTGTTGGCTCCCTTCCCGCTCGATATTTGGGAAGAGGACCATGGCCTCTATAAATAGGACTAGCAGCCACCATGGGGACTGAGAGATCGAATCCCCGCACTACAAGTTCATATGCACAAGAATACCTCAACCTCAGGAGCCAGTTCTTCCCTTGTACCGTTCATCATCAGCCCAAGAGATAATCCACCACCACACTGGAGTAGGGTATTACACCACAACGATGGCCCGAACTAGTATAAACCCTGTATCTTTCTGTGTTGCCAGTTCGTCGAGTTCGTCCACAAGATCCTAGCGAGCTAGAGCGTAGATTGGTAGAGGGGAAAGACTTCGCGCGCACCCAGTGTTCGAACTTTAAGGGTAGCCGGAACCCCACATCCGATAGATTGCTTTTCTTGTATTTGACTATCAGAAGACGTTTTGTTATCTACTATGTGAAATTGTGTTTGCTATGGCAACTGAAACCTGATGAATGTGTTGTTTAGTATTTTGATGTGAGAACATCACTTGTTATGTATGCTCATTTGTGATTGGTGATTGTATGGCAACTAAAACATGATGACATTATTGTTTAGTTGTACTCATATTTGGCTGTGAAACTTGAATTTGATGACATAGTTTGCTGTTGGACTGCAATTTGCTCGACGTCTTCGAATGGGAACAAAGCTGACCCGGCAGGGCCTCTGCTAATTTATTTATTTATTACCAAAAGGGCCTATGCTATTTATTTATTTATGAGAAAAGGGGACCCCCCCCGATTTCTGTTAATAGAAATCATTAGATGTTCACAACACTACGCCCAGCCTGCTACACAGGTTTCATTCATTACTAGTTTCAGCAAAGTGCTCATGTCATAGCCACTGAATACATCACGAGTGCTACATACACTGCAAATAAAGAGAAAATCATCCTATAGAGCACATTGATTTTTCCCATTATCTTCACAAGCTCTTTCATCTCCTCATTGCTTTCAAGGCCGTTCAGCAGCTGTTGCTTGGCCATGATCAGAGGAACTACATCTTTAACCTTCTGCTCTGCATCTTCCTCTTCTGTCGTTCCTTCAGTTACTTGTCCAACACCCCAACCTGCTGGTATTGGGATTCCTCGGCTGACCAAATACTTAGCGTAGTTGTGTTCCCCCACATCAGCAACTTCCCAGAAATATAAATTACACAAATCTTCCCTTTTCTGCATGAATCAAATTGGAAGATCATCAACCAAACTATTAAAAAAATCAGCAACCGAAGAAGTAGAACAACACTTAAACATATTATTACCCCATGATTTGGGCATTTGTAGAAGACTCGGCCAGGGTTGAGGATTGTGGTCGAGACGCGACGGATCACTCTACGTGATTTGCAGCAGTGGCGCCACACCAACGGCAGCGGGTTGCGATGAGCAACTGACTCGCGTGTGCCGGCGGGGGTGTGATGAGACCCACAGGCGATGGTACGGGTAGCGACTAGATGCATATCTGGTTGTTGCCTACTGAAGAGCAGGTGGACGAGCAGCCAGCGGACATGGTTGCTGCGGCCAGAGCTTCCGATGCTAGGTAGAGTAAGTAGAGAAGAGGAGAAGCGAACGTTGGATATGTCAGTTTCATTACTTGCAGAGTAGCATAACGCCATATATAGTCATAGTCTAGGTTTGGATTCGAACCAGCTACAGGAGCATGTCTCTCTTTTTTCTAAAACTCAACAACATCTCTTTACCGGTACACTAGCCTGTTCTGTATGCCTTCTCAAGTCTTTCATTTTCTTTCTTTGTTTTGCGAGGAAGGAAGGGGGACAAAATTGAGAGTTCCTAGGACTCGAACCCAAGACCTCTCGGTTGAAAACCAAGGGTGCTGGTCACTTATGTGGCGAATGTTCCCTGGGAGGAGGATGGCAGACGAACGCATTTTCCTCGCAGTTTCAGTTGCAAGGCAAGATTGAATGGTCATAGTTTCGGGAATATTATCGGGCTAACGAGCCTAGTTTTTCTTTTCTTCCTATATATAAAAAAGTATGCTACTTGGTGTCAGCTTAGTTATCAAAAGATTGTGCCAACCTTGATCGTTGGATTGACATTCAACGTCTATCGTGTTTCTTCAGTCTCTTCTTCCCCCAACCGCCAAAGGCAAATCAGCATCGGCGGGACTGCCTGCTCCCGCCTCCCATGGATGGCTGTGCTGCCGCGCACACATCATGGCCACATTGCACCCTAAAACTCTGCACATCTTCCTCGACTCCTGTTCGTTCCTGTTCGAGGCCTCACCATCGTCCTCTGCCTTGGTTCACTCGCCGCAGCGCCGCCGGTGTTGTCAACATGGTCAACAACCGAGAGGAATAAGGAGATGACTGTACATGGTGAGGATGACAGTAGGGACCCAGCAGCACGCGCAGTAATTTTGCTTTTCGGGACGGAGAAGGGTATCAACTGGGTTGTTCGGGAGCTGTGGCCCGTCTAGCACATTACCAACCCAGTTTGTTTTTTCATTTGTGAAAATGGCTAGCCCAGCTATTTTGTTTTTTGCATAATAACCAACGTAGGCCTACTTGCTTTTCTATGCCCTGCTGGACCGGAAATCTTTCAAAACGAGGAGGGATGAATTTTCCCCAGAAAATGGGCTATAAGTAATAAGAAATGGGCTATAAGTAATATTAAATGAGCTGTAAAATGAAAAAATACAGCAAACAGGCAATTAGTTTCAAAATACTTTTTTCTTTTGGATTTTGATATTTTTAAATTTCATTGTTTTTGTGCGGGTAAAATTTCATTGGATTTAAATTAAGGTATGTTTAGTTTTCAAATTAATTTGAATCTGTCTAGAAATTTCGGGTTGTATGCTGTTTGGGACAAATTGGGAGGCTGACTTGTCTGTCTACTAGGTTGACGTGTACAAAAGCCTTTGTCAACATAGTCCACAAACGATTCTAGCAGCAGTGACCGTTCGATGTTAATCCAATGGCCGTGCTGCTTCTTCAATATCTGATCTTCTTGCTCCAGCCGCCCAAACCAGCACCGGTGGGACTGCCTGCTCCCGCCTCCCATGGCCGGCTGTGCTGCCGCACAGGCCGCACCGCCCCACCCTACTCCATTGCTGGCTAGGCCATTCCTCTACTCACCCACACCTCCTGTTATTTTCTGGTGACGGCAGCCAGACCAGTAAACCCTCGTACTCCCCACTGAGTGGGCAACCACTGCCGAGTCTTCCCCAGCTCCGTGTCGTGCCCATCCTAGGCCTCGCCGTCCTCCACCGCCTTGGTGCTCTCGGCGCGTCGTCGTCAACGCGGTCAATGGACGACATCCATCGGACGTGGACTGTACGTGGAGAGGCTGACAGTTGGGTCCACGGCCGCACACAAGGAAATGCCTCCTTATTACGCACAAAATAATGATTCCTCCACCTGACATCTGGGACCCACCGGAAGGGCCTCTGTACTTCACGAAAATACGTTCCACGCGCTGACAGGTCGGACCCATCAGCTATATCTTCGCATGCAAGGAAGTGCCTCCTTATTACGCACAAAAACGAATACCCCCTGCTAGCTGGGACCCAGCATTGTGGCAGGCTGACATGTGGGCCTACTAAGTTAACGGGGATGGAGGGCTTTGTCAACTTAGTAAATATGAACGATTCTAGCTCCAATGACCGTACGATGCCATCTAACAGCCGTAGTGCTTCTTCAACCTCTGGTCCTCTTGCTCCAGCCGCCCAAAGCAGTGCCGGTCGTGCCGCCTGCTCCTGCCTCCCGTGGCCGGCTGTGCTGCCGCGGAGGCCTCACCACCCCCTACTACTCCCACCACTGGCCAGGCCCTGCGGCAATGGCAGCCTCACACCGCGGCCAAAACAGTGAACCCTCGTACTCCTCTCCATGTGGGCATCCACTGCTGCGTCTTCCCCGGCTCCGCGTCGTCCCCTTCCTAGGCCTCACCGTCGTCCATCGCCTTGGTGCTCTCGGGGCGGCGTGGTCAATGTGGTCAATGAACGACTTCCATCGGAAGAGTACTGTATGTGGAGAGGCTGACAGCTGGGTCCACGTCCGCAGCAAGGAAGTGCCTCCTTATTACGCGGAAAATAATTATTCCTCCACGTGACAGCAGGGACCCACCGGACAGGTGTCGGTGTCAAAACCGGCGGATCTCGGGTAGGGGGTCCTGAATTGTGCGTCTTTGGTCGATGGTAATAGGAGACAGGGGACACGATGTTTACCCAGGTTCGGGCCCTCTCTATGGAGGTAATACCCTACGTCCTGCTTGATTGATATTGATGAATATGAGTATTACAAGAGTTGATCTACTTCGAGATCGTAATGGCTAAACCCTAGAGGCCTAGCTTGTATGGCTATGGTAATGAATATCTCCGCTCTGGACTAAGTCCTCCGGTTTATATAGACACCGGGAGGATCTAGGGTTACACAAGGTCGGTTACAAAGAAAGGAATCTACTTATTTGGTCGCCAAGCTTTTGCCTTCCACGCCAAGGAGAGTCCCATCCGGACACGGGTGCAATACTCGGTCTTCGTGTTCTGCACAGCCCATCAGTCCGGCCCATGGCTCATAGGCTGGATGCCCGAGGACCCCTTAGTCCAGGACTCCCTCAGTAGCACCTGAACCTGGCTTCAATGACAAGGTATCTGATGCGTAGATCTGTCTTCGGCATTGCAAGGCGGTTTCCTCCTTCCAAACTCCAAGATAGTCTTCGGATGAAACAAACGTGTCCGGATCTGCAACACACAGCCGTAGAGACTATAATATTTCACGAATCCAATTTGCTGGCCAGTTTAGTAACGTGACGTCACACTTGCCCGGTTATCATTTTGAATCGTTTCCCGTCCCGCGGTTCCACGTTTCGGGGCATGGTTTTTGTTGGCACGTCCCGTCGAAGCAGAGATCGTGTCCCCTTATCATGGGATTCTCATTAATACAAGCGTGGTTAACCCAACCGTCTTGCGGGAAAGATTCCTTAGGAATAGGCAGGTTCTCAGCTTAGGAGGAGGCGTTCAATACCCGCTGCCTTTATAAAGGAACCAAGGGCTGTCTTTTTTATGTCAAACCTCTCCTTAGCCTTCCCAACCTCGAGTCCTACCACCCAAGGTCCGACTTCACTGCTACAAGCCTCCTCGTCATGTCAGGACCCAACCATCAAGGCCAATGGGTGGCTTCCTACATTACAGAGGACGATATTGCAAAGCTTCGGGCGGCCAGATACTTGACCGCGGAGATCCACCATAGGCTTCCTGCTTCGGGCGGCCAGATTTGGTGAGAGGGTCGTATTCACCTCCCACTTCCTCCGAGGGCTAGGGTTCTCTCTTCACCCCTTCATCGGGGGGCTAATGTTTTATTACGGACTAGATTTTCATGATCTATCTCCAGACTCTTTCCTCCACGTCTCGGCGTTTATCATTACATGCGCGGCCTTCCTCCGAATCCCCCCACACTTCGGCTTATGGCTCAAGACTTTTAGTGTGAAGCCAAAGGTGGTTGATGGGGAACAGGCGGAGTGCGGTGGTGCTGTAGTAAGCAAGCTTACCAACACTCTCTGGCCAAAAGGCTCTTTCACCGAAACCTCCAACTAATGGCAGCGAGAGTGGTTTTATGTCACGAAACCCTATACACCAAGTGGGCAGCTATACCCGCGTTCTGTTCCGACCCTCTGCCACAACTTGCATCATGGATTAACAAGGGGCTGGATTAGGGATCAGTTGACGAAGTGCAAACTCTACAAAGCCGTATCCGAACCCTCCTTGAGAGAGACATCGATCTTGTCAACGTGATTCAAGTGATGCTAGTTCACTGAAGCCTGCCATGCCAGCGCAGGTCTCGCCGCATGTGGAAGTTTAATCCAGAAGGACCATGAACCCTCCAACACTTCTTTGTCACTACGCACAAAGGGATATGGAAGATGTTTTTCGGGAAGCGAAAACATTGGCCGGACACTACTGAGGACGTTGGCCTTAACTGCCACCATCTGGATACCCCGGTAAGCACTTGTCTTCCGAACACTTTGTAGTTACACATACCATAATATGGTACTGAGCGAACTATCTTGTTCCAGGGCTGGATAAAGAAAGCAGAACTGTAAGTGCATCTAGTGCCACCCCTAGTTGGTTTTGGAGTATTGACGACAAACCTAGTTAAGGGACTAATGTGTTTGTGAGAATTGCAGGATAACACAGGTAGAAGTCCCTCATTGATTCGGTTTTCCTACCAGAGATGACCCCTAAAAATGTATGAAGACATTGAAGTCAAAGGTGGTATGTGAAGACATTCACATTGAAGACTATGACAAGAGAAGACATTGCGTGAAGACTATGGAGCGCGAAGACTTAGCAGTTTCGTCGTTCTGTGTTTTTCTTTGTTGAGTCATAGGAACCACCGTACTGTTAAGTGGGGTCCAAGAGAACCAGTCAGAATGACTGAAGTGATGCTTAACCAAAATCCTATGTCTTCGAGTGAAGACTATGAGAGCAAATCTTGTCCAGAGTTGGATAAGTCAGCTTTGCTTGTAGCCCAAGTAAAGTTGCCGTGTGTGTTTGAAATCTGACCGTTGGAACACATGTCAGTTCCTTAGTGACCCAGGGTCATTTCGGACAAATCAGGTCGGGTTGCCTATTGGCTATAAATAGCCCACCCCCTACAACCATAAACGGCTGGCTGCTCAGAGTGAGAGTACAGCTTTTGTCATTTGAGAGCAACCCACCTCGAAGCCTTTGAGAGAGAATTCCTTGCGAGGATATAGCCCTAACCACCCAGAGCCAAAGAGTGTTAGGCATCACTTAAGTCTTCTTGTTTGTGTGATCTGAAGACTTATTACACTTGAGACTATGAATCCTCCAGCCGGTTAGGCGTCGCGTTCTGAGCATCCAAGAGTCATTGTGGGTCGCCGGTGAACGAAGTCTGTGAAGGTTTGGAAATCTACCTTGAAGACTTACCAGAGTGATCGGGCGAGGTCCGTGTGACCTTAGCTCAAGGGGAATACGGTGAGGACTAAGTGTCCTGAGCTGCGTGTTCAGGACTAGGTGTCCGGGACTGAGTGTCCTCAGGTTTAAATACCTATCCGCCCTAACCAGACATACAACTGTTACCGCAGTTGGAACTGGTCTACCAAACCTTTGTCTTCATCAAGCACACTGGTTCTATCCTTCCCATCTCTTTATTTATAGTTGGCTCTTGTGGAGTCAGTGCCTATTTGCATTATCCATTTGTCTTCACTGTGTACCTGATCTTTACTGCCTAGCTGCTATTAGTCATTATGCTTTCACTTCATTGAATACTTGACTATTGTCTGCCTAGTGTAGTCTACCTCCCGCTGCATGGTAATAGGTTCATTTCTATCATTTGTCTTCGAAGCTTCCATGTTTTGAAGACTTCCATAAAAATCGCCTATTCACCCCACCTCTAGTCGATATAACGCACTTTCAATTTGTATCAGAGCAAGGTACTCCCTTGTTCTGTGTGATTTTGGTTTAACTGCCTGGAGTTTTAGTTATGTCGACCACAGGAATGAAGACTGTGTCATGCCCCATCTTTGACAGTCATGAGTATCCCAAGTGGAAGGCCATGATGAAGAAACTCCTCATGGTGACAAACAGCGAGCTGTGGACCGTCACTGAGATTGGTCTGACTGATCTGTGCAAGATGGCGGAAGCTGATGACATTCGCAAGTACACTCTTCTTAACCTCACCGCGAAGGACGTCATCTCCTCCTGTCTATCTCAAAATTAGTTTAGGAATATCATGCATCTCGATCATGCAAAGCTTATCTGGGACCATCTCTCTGAGGTCTATGAAGGTCATCGAACTCGTCATGATCCTTGGTTTGAGGACTTTAAGGAATCTCTCAAAGCGATGACATTCGAACCAGAATCATCATCTTCTACATCATGCCTTATGGCAAAAGATGCTAAGGTAATTGAATGCTATCCATCTGAATCCAGTGATGATGAATCTGGTGATGAATTTGGACCCAGCAATGCAAAACTTGCTTCCCTTGCCACTAAAGAACAGAAAGCTATGGAACATATTCAAAAATTGTTAGACAAAAGCGATGACTTGTTGGACGCTGAAATGACTCAATCTCAGTCCTTAATTGAAGACATAAAAAATCTTCATGTTAAGTATGAGGAACTTGAAAGTCGTCACGAAACGCTCTCAACAACTCATGAAAAGCTTTCCTATGATTATCTTCAAAGGAAGCAAGAACTCGAGAAATTGAGAGCGGCTCATGAAGAACTTCAAAAGGAAAACGAGTCACTTCGCGCTGAACAGATCAGTCCCGCTCAGGAAGGATTTGAACCACCATGTCTTAAATGCCTTGAGCGTGATAACGCTACTTCTGTTGCTGAATATTCTACTGCTGCTACTGTTGTAATATCTTCAACTGTTGATATGGCAACTAACCCCTCTGCTGAGGATACCATTGCTATTGCTGATAAGAATGCTAGGTTGAAGACATTGCTTGAAACAGGGATGTACAAAAGTCTCAAAGGGCATCAGACACTATGTGATGTCCTCAAAAGGCAGATCCTGAATCGAAACCCTAGGAAAGAGGGTGTAGGGTTCGAAAGGCAAATGAATGCTAATGGCTCTTACTGGAAACCTGAGCAGTACCCCAAAACCACATGGGTTGCTGCAAAGGAACCTTCAGCGGATCCATCCACCCTATCTGGCTTCACTTGTGCCAATCCCATTGTTATTGATGAATCCTTTGATGCAGACTATAAACTGTTTAAGAATCAGAATGGTGAAGTGTTTGCCAGGTATATTGGTACTAACTACAGGAATGGGCCGCCTATGAAGAAAGTCTGGGTGCCAAAAAGATGTTTGGAGAATCTTCCTGTGAATGTCATCATGACACCACAAGTGAAGAAGATGAATCCTAGACCACAGGCCTCATATGTCCCAAAGGCTTCATACAGACAGAGGACTCACCTGAGTCGCACTAACGCAAATGTTTTGCAGGGAAACCTTACTCAGGCCTGTGAATATGAGCGTGTTTCATCAAATCGCCATGTTCATAAGACCAAGAACTATTCTACTTATTCTTATGAGTACTATTGTCCACCTGCAAGACTTTTTGCTAGGGCTCCAAAGCCAAAGTTCTCAGATGCTGCACTTAGACTCATTGCTTTGAAGCCACCCTTGAAGATGTGGGTGGCTAAGAAAGCTTAACTCTCTTTTGCAGGGAAAGGTCTCCAGCCGAAAACCAAAATCGTCTGACACTATTGCTGGGGACCTTAAACATCTTGTAAGGTGCAAGATCAAATGCCCAAATGGTCTTATTATGTACTTTGTTCCTGAATCACTTGCTACCTACTCTATCAGTCCTAATCTCAATCTAAGCTTTAATAATCCACTGGTTCGTCAAAAGTTTTTGCTTCACAATTCTCTTCGTGAAGCCTATCCCCCTAACTGCACTGTAGGGTACGACACCAGCTGCTTCAGAATGGATTATTGATAGTGGGTGTACCAATCACATGACTGGCAAGCGAAGCCTTCTCATGGACTCAACTTTACGTCCATCTGACAAAAGTCACATCACATTTGCTGACACTGGTAAAAGCAAGGTATTACGTATAGGTAGAGTTGCAATCTCAAAGGATCAACACATGGATAAAGTCATGCTTGTTGAATCCCTTGGTTTCAACTTAATGTCAGTCTCAATGCTTTGCGATTTAAACATGATTGTGATGTTTGGAAAATATCGTTGCCTTGTACTAATGGAATCTGACAAGTCTCTAGTGCTTGAAGGGTATCGGAAAGATGATTTGTAGGTGGTAGATTTCTCAGTAGGACCACAACTTGCAGTATGTCTTCTAGAAAAAGCTTCTGAATGCTGGCTCTCGCATCGAAGGCTAGGGCATGCTGGCATGAGGAACCTCCACACTCTTTCAAGGAAGAAGCATGTCATAGGCATCGAGGGCGTCAAGTTCAAGAAGGATCACTTATGCGGTGCCAGTGAAGCAGGAAAGATGATGAGGGCCAAGCATCCCTCGAAGACAATCATGCCAACGACTCAACCCTTCGAACTGCTCCACATGGATTTTTTTCGATCCCACTCATTACTCAACTCTTACTACTACTGCTTGTCTCTATGGCTTTGTCATTGTTGATGATTATTCAAGATATACTTGGGTGCATATAATCCTTTACAAGACTGAAGTGCAGGATGTCTTCAGACGCTTCGCCAGTCGAGCAATGAACAACTATGGCACCAAGATAAAGCACATCAGAAGTGGCAATGGCACTGAATTCAAGAACACTGGCCTAGATACATATCTTGATACTTTGGGCATCACACATGAATTCTCAGCTCCGTACACGCCACAGCAGAATGGCGTCGTCGAACGCAAGAACAGAACACTTATTGAGATGGCTCGGACGATGCTTGATGAATACAAGACTCCAAGAAAATTCTGGCCTGAAGCCATTGACACTGCATGCCATATCATCAACCGTGTTTATCTTCACAAGCTTCTGAACAAGACATCCTATGAGCTCCTTACTGGCAAGAAGCCAAATGTCAGTTACTTCAAAGTATTTGGCGCCAGGTGCTAGATCAAGGATCCACATCACACCTCAAAATTTGCTCCAAAAGCAAATGAGGGTTTTATGCTTGGATATGGAAAGGATTCGCACTCCTACAGAGTCTTCAACCTTTTTCACTATAAAGTAGTTGAACCAGTGGATGTGCGGTTTGATGAGACGAACGGCTCACAAAGAGAGCACCTGCCAAATGTGCTAGATGAAGTTCCATCCAGTGAATCAATCAAGCTTATGGGAACTGGAGAAATAATACCGTCTGAAGCTCAGCCTGAAGAGGAACTTATCATCTCCGCACCTGATCAACCTGAAGACAATGCTCAGCCTGAAGACAATCCCTCTAACGATGACAATGATCAGCAAGAGCAAAATCTTCATCCTGTACATCCTTGTGTTGCAAATGAAGTACAGATTGAGAGAATAATTGATAGCATCAATGCACCAGGTCCACTCACTCGTTCAAGGGCAACACAGCTAGCAAATTTCTGTGGGCACTTCGCATTCGTCTCTATATCTGAACCCAAGAAAGTTGAAGAAGCCTTCATGGAACCTGAATGGATTCAAGCTATGCAAGAAGAGCTTCAACAGTTTGAGCTGAATAATGTATGGGAACTGGTTAAGCGTCCTGATCCTCACAAGCACAATATAATAGGCACCAAATGGATATATCGCAACAAGCAAGATGAGCATGGTCAAGTTGTCAGAAACAAAGCTCGTCTCGTTGCACAAGGATACACTCAAGTTGAAGGGATTGACTTTGATGAAACATTTGCTCCCGTGGCTAGACTTGAAGCCATACACATAGTGCTGGCCTATGCAAATCATCATAACATACTTCTATATCAAATGGATGTGAAGAGCGCTTTTCTCAATGGCAAGATTGAAGAAGAAGTGTATGTTGCACAACCACCTGGCTTTGAAGATCCAAAACATCCTGACATGGTATACAAGCTCAACAAGGCACTGTATGGCCTCAAACAAGCCCCTCGGGCTTGGTATGACACACTCAAATACTTCCTGAAGAGCAAAGGCTTCAAACCTGGTTCCCTCGACCCCACTCTCTTCACGAAGACATATGATGGTGAACTGTTTGTGTGCCAAATATATGTGGATGACATTATATTCGGCTGCACCAATCAGAAATACACTGACGAGTTTGGATATATGATGCAAGAGCAATATCAGATGTCGATGATGGGTGAGCTGAAGTTCTTCCTTGGTCTTCAAATACGTCAGCAACGCAACGTCATCTTCATATCTCAAGAAAAGTACCTCAAAGATTGCCTGAAGAAATTTGGGATGCAAGACTACAAAGGCTTCACGACGCCAATGCCTTTCAAACATCATCTGGGTCCCGACGACAATGGTAAAGAGTTCAATCAAAAGGTATACCGCTCCATGATTTGTTCTTTACTTTATCTATGTGCATCTAGGCCAGATATTATGCTTAGTGTTTGCATGTGTGCTTGATTCCAAGCGGCACCAAAGGAATCGCATCACTTAGCTGTGAAGCGAACTCTTTGATATTTGGCTCACACCCCAACACTAGGATTATGGTATCCAAAGGGCTCAGAGTTTGATCTGGTTGGATTCTCGGATGCTGATTATGCTGGTGACAAGGTGGATCGCAGGTCTACATCAGGCACATGTCATTTTCTGGGACGATCACTTGTATGTTGGTCTTCAAAGAAGCAGAACTATGTATCTCTCTCCACTGCTGAATCTGAATACATTGCTGCTAGATCTTGTTGCGCTTAGCTTCTATGGATGAAGCAAACACTCAAAGATTATGGCATTCATCTGAAGCAAGTGCCACTCTATTGCTACAATGAAAGCGCCATCAAGATTGCCAACAACCCAGTTCAGCACTCGAAGACAAAGCACATTGAAATTCGTCATCACTTTCTCAGAGATCATGTTGTGAAGGAAGATATTGACATCATACACGTCAACACTGAAGAGCAATTGGCAGATATCTTCACCAAGCCCTTGGATGAGAAGAGGTTTTGCAAGTTACGGTGTGAGCTAAACATCTTGGAATCCTCAAATGTCTTGTGATCAGGCACACATCCTAACACTTATGCATATTGATGACTTAGATGTGCAACACACGAAGTAAAATATATCTTCAATCAATGAAGACATACACTCTAAGTGTGAATGCATTAATGTGGAATTTGACTTTGGAGCGCCACGATAATTGTGTGACGTGTATGTGTCTAATACTTCCTATACGGTGGGTAACGCCACCACCAAATTCTACTGTTTGAAGTGTTTCACACATGCGTTACATTTGCTATGTCTTCACATTTTGTTTGTCTTCATTCTCAACCTGTCTTCATGATTATCTTCACTATGTTGGTTTGATTGTCTTCCTCACACACACATATATATATACTAGTGTTCTGTCCTCTACAGCATTCACTTATAGCTATATCTTCTTGTTGAATCTTTTGAACTAAGTGAATGTGATCGGACCCTAACCTCTCTATGCTTTCTATCTCAAACTCTATCTCTCGAAATCATATGTATTCTCTTGAAACTGTCGAATGTCTTCTCTGCGTCCTTGTCAGCAGAAGATACAGAGACAAACATTAAGTCCGCTTTCAATGCTAATTCCTTCACCTGAAACCCGGAGAAGGCGGAATGACCACCCGACTATCCAGGCGTGCGTGGGAACATGGAACAACCTCCGATATGCCGCATGATGGCCACGTGTCCTTCAGATGTGAATCGGCAGGGGCACCTGTGTAATAACACTGTGACCTCTTCCCCTTCCCTCGCACCTTAATGCTGTCACAGGTACATGTCCGTGGGAGAATCCCTTGGTTCTCATAGTCTGCATTCATTTGCAGAATTCTTACAGCATCACATTAACTCTCCCGAAGCCAGTTCCTGTTTGTCCAGCAAGCGAAAACCTTTGAAGCCTTTGAACATATTGAAGCCATTCAGTTTGAAGTTCATGGCTGCAGAGAAATCAGTAAGGAAGGGTGGCAGACATCGTCGTGGGGGAACGTCAAGAGATTTGCCTGATGATCTCTCCGAGCTTTACAAGACCGATCCTGAAGAGGATTACAATCAGCGCAAGACCCGAATCCAATGGATTCGAAGATATTGGGCAGAACAATGGTTCAAGTACCGGTTTGTGACCCAGGAATATGTTGAGAAGAATGCCATCAAGCGACCATGGGGAGACATCCTATACAGAAATCTTCAACCCAGGTCCAGAGATGAAGCCATTGAACAAGGCTTCTATCCCTGCATGGTCCGTGGACCACAGCCTGCGGATGCACACCCATCGTCATTGCTATGGTGTCGTGACGACAATCTGTTCAAATGCAACTTCCAGTTTGCCAAGAATTCGTCCAAGCAAAACAAGAAGTCATTGGGACTAGACTTCAACCCTGGTCCCTCTGCTCCCCGTGCCGATGGCACCCGTGAAGCGGAACCCAATCTTGTTGGGCCCTTCTACAACCTAGACGGCCTCATCACTCATATCATGGTTCAAGGGACAGCCGTGGATGAGCCTGCAGATGACGCTGAATCTGATGAAGTGCCTGCACCACCGAAGCCAAAGAAACTGAAGCAGCCTAAAGCTTCAAAGCCTGCCTCAGCACCAAAAATCTCACGGGCGAAGCCACTGGCTACTACACCTCCTGAAGACAGTGTGCAGTCTGAAGATTTGTCACGCATCTCCAAGCCCTCGAGTGTCAAGATGCCTTTGCAACGCACCAGCCAAGAACTGACTGCTGCTGCTATTCTGCGCAACGACGCCATTGATCTGTCCAGCGATGAAGATCTTGCAGATGACGCTCTTGAGCAACTAATCAAGAGCAAAGAAGAAGCAGAAATCTTCAATGATTTGTCTCTCTTTGACGTGGCAATCATCCACAACTTCATTGATGAGTGGTTTGACACGCCCAACCTCAGCTTTGAAGATCTGCAACTTCCAATTGGCCTCAGTGTCGCCTTCCGCGGCGCCATTGTCGGATTTCAGGTTCCGGCAGACCCTTGAGGTTCAAACACTGGGGTGCACGCGGAGATTTCACCTCCTACCTACCTGCACCCCTCCGCCTCGCTAAGATCTAAGCAATGGAAAGACCAACACGAATGACACAGGGTTTATACTGGTTCGGGCCACCATTGTGGTGTAATACCCTACTCCAGTGTGTGGCGTGGTGGATTGCCTCTTGGGCTGATGATGATGAACAATACAAGGAAGAAAAGCCTCGCGAGGGTCTGCTCTTGGCTGGGGCGATGAACTGCTAGGAGGAGTTCAGTCACCCTTCTCTCTCTCCTTCCTTCTCTTTTCCTTCTCTCATCCCTCCCCTCTCTTGTTCTGTGGGTGGTTGGTCCTATTTATAGAGGCCCTGGTCCTCTTCCCAAATATCGAGCGGGAAGGGAGCCAACAATGGCGGGCTAATTTGAAGGGGGACAGCTAGTACCAGCTATCCTAACAAAAGTAGTCTTCGCCTGCACAAAGCTCTAGTGGTGACGCTGTCTTGGGCTCCACGATGACCTCCGTCTTGCAGTCCTCCTAGTCTTGGTCTTGTTGCACCGAGATGGCCACCTTTTCCTAATGCCTCGGTACTCCGCGACTGCGCTTGCTCCCTTTGCACCAAAGAGGAAAGGAGGACGCTTCACGGGCTGGCACCCGCCTAGCGCCTTTGGTCGTCATGGCTTGCGTCACGGGCACCTTGTGAGGTACCCCGCCTTGATCTCTCTGCCTCCTCGCAAGCCAGCCTGATGAGGCCATGCCTGAGGAAGCTCCGCGTCGTCCGCCCCGCGAGGCTTGGCCCCTCGCGAGGGTCTTGGGTCTGTGTTGGTGAAGATGGGCCGTGCTGGGCCCCCCTTTGAGCCACGTCGCAGGCCGCAGGCAGGCAAGTCCGGGGACCCCCGTTCCCAGAACACCGACAGTAGCCCCCGGGCCCAAGGCGCGCCCAGACTTGGCCGTGCAGGGAGGCGGAAGGGCAAGAGCGAAGCGCCGCGGGCCCTAACAGCCTGCGGCCTTGGGCGCCGCGTGGCGGTTGATTGGACGTGAGCGCCTTAGTAACCGTGCGATTTGATAAAGGAGCAGCATCTGCCTAGGCTTTGATTTTTGCTTTCTCCGGTTGCTGCTCAGATCCCCTTTCTTGCGCCTCTCCTTCCTTCCTCCAAAGTTTCTAGATCTACTCCGACCGTGTGACCTAGGAAGCCATGGCGCCTCGTCAGCCCCCGGCCGTAGCTTGGTACTCGTCTGCCCTGGACTCGCCGAACGTGTCGGAGGCGAGCCTTGCCCGGTTGCGCCGGATGGCGGTGGCGCGGGGCATCGACGGGGCGAAGGTGTTCAAGGCCGGCTCCGCCACCCCTGAGGGTCAAGGGAGCACCTTCTATCCGTTCTTCATAAGTGCCATTGCTGCTGGCCTGGTGCCTCCCTTCTCCGAGTTCTTCTTCTCTGTCCTCCGCCATTACAAGCTACATGCTCTACATCTCCACCCCAACTCCGTCCTTCTCCTGGCAATCTTCTCCTATTACTGCGAGGCTCACATAGGGGTGCAGCCCTCAGTGGCCTTTCTGCGCCACTACTTCTACCTCCGGACCTCTCGCGGTCCTGCTTCCGCGTGCGCGAGCTTCATCGCGTATGGTGGCGCCATTGCCATCTCGAACCCCAGGAAAAGGATTGAGGGCTTCAGGTGCAAGTGGGTCTTGGCGGATGCTGGGCGCATTCACCCTCGGCTGATCTTGCCCACGGAGTAGCCCACGAGCTCGAGCGATTGGGGTCGAGCGAAGCTCGCGGACCCCCGCGCGAAACTGGTGTTGAAGAAGATGGATGCGGATCTGAGGCCGGCCAACATGGCGGCGGCGAAGATGACCGGAGCGTCGCTGCTGAGGGAATTCCTGGAGCACCAGCTGGCTCCGCTTCGGCTGTACTCACTCCCGATGTGGAGGCCCCATCCGGGCCCCGCGGCCTTGGCCGACGGAGATCTGGCTGCGGTCCTCCAATCTTTGGTTGGGGGCGATGTGGCGAGGTTGAAGGGTGCTCCTACGCCCTTGTTCCTCTGCGACGACTGGGAGCAGGTAGTGGAGTCCATGCCCGTCTTCAACGGGGATGGGCTCGTGCCCATGGAAACTCCCGAGGAACCGATGGACGTGCCCTCCGATGACTCCAGCGAAGAGGAGGAAGGAGGGGAGCGGGAAAGAGGGCCTGACTCCGAGGCGACTGACGGAGAGTCGAGGGATCCCCTCCCCCGGCGCAGGTCCCGCGTTCTCAGCCTCTCTCCGAGCAATGACGACGAGGATGACGACGAGGATGACGACGAGCAGGACGGCGGGAGCTTGCCCCCGATCTCGAAGAAGGACAGGACCGGGCTGATCTCCCGCGGGTCTGCCCTGGCCCCGAGGCGGACCGCACCTTCCGCTTCCAAGCTTCCCGAGGTTGACCCTTCCAGCCGGCTTTCAGGCTTCAAATTTGGCCGGAGGCCGCTCGAGCTCACTGGCAACGACCTGTAAGCGTTTGATTCTTGTCTTTATTTCTTATTCTGCTTCTAAGGCTTGGCGTCCGCATCTCTTGGACAGGCTGGCGCCCGCAGCAAAGAAGTCGAAGGGAGCTCCTGAGGTTCCATCCGTGGCAGCGCCTCTGCCCGCGAAGGAGGGTGACCGCGACGCACGGGCTTCTCCTGCCCGGTCGTCTTTGCAAGGCCTGGCTGAGCTGGCTGGGGCGAGCTCGGCCCCCACGGCCCAAGTGAGTCCCGAGGTGTCCTTGCCCGCCGCCGACACTACAGCCGTTGGGGCGCAGCAGACTCCACCTCAGGATGCTGTGGCCGCGCAGCCGCCTTCTCCTCCTACTCCACCAACTGCTGTCTCTCCGACTCTTTCTGCCGTTCTGGATAGTGCTGTCACTGAGCTGGACCGACTGCGGCAGGATCTTCTTGGCGCCGACCCTCGCTTGGTGGCCGGGCGCTTGGAGCTGGCTTCCAGATGGGTTCGCTCCGACGCTTCAATTCGGGCGGTGCTGGTCCAGGCCTCGACGGCTTGCGATGAGGAGAAGCAGGCCGTCCTTGAGGCGAAGGCTGCTCGTGACGCAGCCCTGGGGGAGGTGGTCGATGTCCGTGGTCGCTGCAAGGCGCTGGAGGACGAGCTGCAGGGCCTGCGGGACCAGCTCGCGAAAGAGGTCCGCCTTCTCCAAGAGCAGGAAGAAGGTGTGAAGGCTCGCGAGGCGGCCATCAAGGAGAGGGAGGTCAAGCTCAGGAAGTGCCACGACCGCCAAGGCGCGTTGGAGCAGGAGTTGGGGGCGAGGAAGGCCGAGCTGGACGACAAGGCCCTGGTTCTTGCCGAGGACCGTGTGGCCTTCATGGAGATGGAGGCGAAGGCTCGCTCCTCGCTGAGGACGCTTTAGGACAGCGGCCTGGAGAGCCCGCTGGCTGGCACCGAGGATGGCCCCGCCAAGCTGCTTCCCTTCCTGGTTTGCGCTCTTGAAGATGTCGCCCTTGGCCTTGGCCCCACGGCGGAGGCCGAGGCGTGTGTCCTGTCTTCTGCAGCACCGATGCGGGTGCTCACCAACATCTACCTTCATGATCCCGACGTCGACCTCGACGGCCTGCTGGAGCCAGTAAGCGGCGAGCGTGCCGCTGCCGCTGCCGAGGCCGTGAAGGGTCGCGCGGAGGTTCTGCTAGGGAAGATCCAGGCCTTCAGCACCAAGCCGAAGCAAGGCGCTGCCGACCCCACTGCTCCATGAGGCGCACCCACTCCGCGATGCTCCGCCGCCGACAAGTGACTTCGTTGTGGCTCGTATCATGCCTTTAATTCCTGCACATGTATCATGCCTCAGGGAGTCGTTTAAACTTGCGTTTGGCATTGAGATAACAGTGTGGACTGTAATATTTGCTTTTGAATTCCTTGAAATTTGCGTTTTTCCTTCCTACTTGCTTATGTTCTATGCCGGTAGAGCCCGGCCCCGTGCATACCTCACCCAGCGTTAGTCCCGACCGGAAACCAGGACGGGGCCAAGGAGTGAGGGGCTACGTGACAAGTTAGGCTACTGAGTCGCGATGCTCAGGAGTACCCCTTGGCGCACGAACATCAAGTAAGGAGGTGTGATGTGGGTGGATCTACCGTTCTACGTCTGCAGAGCCCGGCCGCGCGCATACCTCACCCAGCGTTAGCCTTTCGGAACTAAGGAGTGAGGGGCTACGTGACCAGTTAGGCTCCTGAGTCGCGATGCTCAGGAGTCCCCCTTGACGCTCAAACGGCCTTCGTACCTTGGCTCCGCTCGGGGAGAGACGCGCGACGAACCAGGCTCTAGGGGGGGGGCTGGCTGGGCGGCGTGCGTCTAGGCATGATCCAGGCGCAGCCCCCGTGCCCAGCCCCCTCGCGCGGCACTCCCGAGGAGAGGCGTTACGACGAGGCTAGACACTGAGCTCTGGGCTCCCTGAGGTTGATGCGGCCCGGGGGCCACCCTCAGTTGTTTATCACCAGCGCGGAGCATAGCGCTTCCGTATGTGTACGGGCATAGCCCCTCCTCGGCAGTGTTGTCAGCCAGCGCGGAGCATGGTGCTTCCACTGGTACGTGGGAGGGGGCCCCCTTCCGGGAGGAGCCCCCGGGGCGTGTACAGCCCCGCCCTGACACGTGGCTGGCACGGTAGGGCCTGGCGAGGTGTATCTGGGCACCCATGGGCCAGCGCGGGACTCACGGGGCCCTACCTCTAGGCGGGTTGCGCCTGGCACTGGGCCTTATCTTGTGATGTGTCCCTGCAAATTTCGTTAGATGCCGGCACTCTACGTCCTCGGGTCCCGGCCCTCGAGCTGGCCTCAGCCGTCGCTGGTATGCCAGGTCGCGATGCCGTGGACAAGGCCAGAGTGTGAGGGCTGGAGAGCCAGTAAGAGCCCTGAGTCGCGATGCTCAGGTACCCCCCCTTTAATGTGCAAGCGGTCGGCATGGAGAAGAAGAGGTGCCGTGGGCCGGCATCAAATAATCAAGCATGGTGGGTATGACGCATAACCGGAAATAACTGCAAATGAGATACACGTCACTGGGTCTGGCCCGAGCGACTTGGGGATCGTGCAGCCCGAGGGGCGCTGTCGGATTTCGGGTTCCGGCAGACCATTAAGGTTCGAACACTAGGGTGCGCACGGAGATTACACCTTCTACCTCTCCGTCTCGCAAAGATCTAGACTACTGAAAGAACTGCACAAGAGACACAAGGTTTATACTGGTTCGGGCCACCATTGTGGTGTAATACCCTACTCCAGTGTTTGGTGGGTGGATTGCCTCTTGGGGCTGATGATGATGAGCAATACAAGGAAGAACAGCCTTGCGAGGGTCTGTTCTTGGATGGGGCGATGAACTGCTGGGAGGAGTTCAGCCACCTTTCTCTTTCTCTCTTTCTCTCTCTAGCCAACCGACCGACCGCTTGCTCTGTGGGCGGCTAGTCCTATTTATAAGGCCCTGGTCCTCTTCCCAAATATCGAGCGGGAAGGGAGCCAACAATGGCGGGCTAATTTGAAGGGGGACAGCTAGTACCAGCTATCCTGACAAAAGTAGTCCTCGCCTGCACAAAGCTCTGGTGGTGACGCCGTCTTGGGCTCCATGATGACCTTCGTCTTGCAGTCCTCCTGGTCTTGGTCTTGTTGCACCGAGATGGCCACCTTTGCCTGATGCCTCGGTACTCCACGGCTGCTCTTGCTCCCTTTGCACCAAAGAGGAAAGGAGGACGCTGCGCGGCTGGCACCCGCCTGGCGCCTTTGGTCGTCATGGCTTGCGTCACGGGCACCTCGTGAGGTACCCCGCCTTGATCTCTCCGCCTCCTCGCGAGCCAACCTGACGAGGCCGTGCCGGAGGACGGTCCGTGTCGTCTGCCCCGCAAGGCTTGGCCCCTCGCGAGGGTCTTGAGTCTTGTGTTGATGAAAATGGGCCATGCTGGGCCCCCTTTGAGCCACGCCGCAGGCCGCAGGCAGGCAAGTCTGGGGACCCCTGTTCCCAGAACACCGACAGTAGCCCCCGGGCCCAAGGCGCTCCCGGACTTGGCCGTGGCGAGAGGCGAAAGGGCAAGGGCGAAGCGCCGCGGGCCCTAACAGCCTGCGGCCTTGGGCGCCGCGTGGCGGTTGATGGGACGCAAGTGCTCCTGCAACCGTGCAGGTTGATAAAGGAACGACATCTTCCCAGACTTTGCCTTTTGCTTTCTCCAGTTGCTGCTCAGATCCCCTTTCTTGCGCCTCCCCCTTCTTCCTCCAAATTTCTAGATCTACTCCGGCTGCATGACCTAGGAAGCCATGGCGCCTCGTCAGTCTCCGGCCGAAGCTTGGTACTCACCTGGTCTGGACTTGCCAAACGTGTCCAAGGCGGGCCTTGCCCGGCTGCGCTAGATGGCGGCGGCGTAGGGCATCAATGGGGCGCAGGTGTTCATGGCCGGCTCCGCCACCCCTAAGGGCCGAGGGAGCACCTTTTATCCTCTCTCTCTCTAAGCTCCATTGCTGCTGGCCCGGTGCCTCCCTTCTCCGAGTTTTTCTTCTCTGTCCTTCGCCATTACAACTTGCGATCTTCGCTTATTACTGCGAGGCCCATGTAGGGGTGCAGCCTTCAGTGGCCTTGCTGCGCCACTACTTCTCTCTCCGGGTCTCTCGCGGTTCTCCTTCCGCGTGCGCGAGCTTCGTCGTGTATGGCGGCACCATTGCCATCTCGAATCCCGGGAAGTGGACTGAGGGCTTCAGGAGCAAGTGGGTCTTGGTAGATGCCGGGCGCGTCCACCCAAGGTTGATCTTGCCCGCGGAGTAGCCTGCGAGCTCCAGCGACTGGTGCCGAGCGGAGCTCATGGACCCCCGCGCAAAGCTAGTGTTGGAGAAGATGGACGCGGACCTGAGGCCGGTCAGCATGGCGGTGGCGAAGTTGACCGGTTCATTGCTGTTGAGGGAGTTCCTGGAGCACCAGTTGGCTCCACTCCGGCAGTACTCACCCTTGGCCTTGGCCCCACGGCCGAGGCCGAGGCGCGTGTCCTATCTTCTGCTGCGCTGACGCGGGTCTTCACCCACATCTACCTTCGCGACCCCAGCGCCGACCTTGACAGCCTGTTGGAGCCAGTAAGCGGCGAGGGTGCCGCCGCCGCTGCCGAGGCCGTGAAGGGTCGCGCCGAGGCTCTGCTGGGGAAGTTCCGGGCCTTCAGTACCAAGTCGGGGCAGGATGCTTCCGGTCCTGCTGCTTCATGAGGCAGGGCCACCCGCGCTGCTCCACCGCCGCCAAGTGACTCCGCTGCTGCTCCTGTCCTGCTTTTAATTCCTGCACATGCATCATGCCTCGGGGAGGCGTTTAAACTCGCGTTTGGTGTTGAGACGACAGTATGGACTGTAATATTTGCTTTTAAGTTCCTTGACTTTTATGCTTTTCTTCCCTACTTGCTTGTGTTCTACGCCGATAGAGCCCGGCCCCGCGCGTACCTCACCCAGCATTATCCCCGACCGGAAACCAGGATGGGACCAAAGGAGTGAGGGGCTACGGAGCCAGTTAGGCTCCTGAGTCGCGATGCTTAGGAGTCCCCCTTGGCGCACGAACAACAAGTAGGGAGGTGTGATGTAGGTGGATCTTCCGTTCTACGTCTGCAGAGCCCGACTCCGCGCGTACCTCACCCAACATTAGCCCCGACCAGAAACTAGGACGGGACCAAAGGAGTGAGGGGCTACGGAGCCAGTTAGGCTCCTGAGTCGCGATGCTCAGGAGTCCCCCTTGACGCGCAAACAACAAGTGACGAGGTGAGATGCGAGTGGGACCACCATTCTACGTCTGTAGAGCTCGGCCCCACGCGTGCCTCACCCAGCATTAGCCTTTCGGAACTAAGGAGTGAGGGGCTACGGGACCAGTTAGGCCCCTGAGTCACGATGCTCAGGGGTCCCCCTTGACGCTCAAACGGCCTTCATACCTTGAATCCGCTCGGGGAGAGACGCGCGACGAACCTGGCCCGAGGGGCCTGGCTGGGTGGTGTACGTCCGGGCGTGACCCAGGCACAGCCCCCGTGTCCAGCCCCCTCGCGCGGCGCTCCCGAGGGGAGGCGTTGCGATGAGGCTAGACACTGAGCTCTGGGCTCCCTGAGGTTGATGCGGCCCGGGGACCACCCTCAGTTGCTTATCACCAGAGTGGAGCATAGCGCTTACTCATGTGTACGGGCATAGCCGCTCCTCGGCAGTGTCGTCAGCCAGCGCGGAGCATGGTGATTCCACTGGTACGTGGGAGGGGGCTCCCCTCCGGAAGGAGCCCCCGGGGCATGTACAGCCCCGCCCTGACACGTGGCCGGCACGGTAGGGCTAGGTGAGGTATATCTGGGCACCCGTGAGCCAGTGCGGGACTCACGGGGCCCTACCTCTAGGCGGGTTGCGTCTGGCACTGGGCCTTATCTTGTGCCATGTTCCTGCAACTTTGGTTAGATGCCGACACTCTACGTCCTCGGGTCCCGGCCCTCGAGCTTGTCTCAGCCGTCGCTGGTATGCTAGGCCGCGATGTCGTGGACATGGCCAGAGGGTGAGGGATGGAGAGCCAGTAAGAGCCCTGAGTCGCGATGCTCAGGTACCCTCCCTTTAATGTGCAAGTGGTTGACATGGAGAAGAAGAGGTGCCATGGACAGGCATCAAGTAATCAAGCATGACGGGCGAATGCATAGCCGGAAATAAATGCAAGGGAGATACATGCTGTTGGGCCTGGCCCGAGCGGCTTGGGGATGATGCAGCCCGAGGGGCGCCCCCAACAAAGCAAGATAACGACATGAAATAAAAGGGATACATACCGCTGGGACGGGCCCACGCGGCCTGGGAACGATGCAGCCCTGGGAGGGGGCTCCCAGCTGGAAATGAAACTTGTAAGATGTTACCTGCGGGTGTCGAGGGCGAAGGGGTGTTGGTGCAGCAGACTCGGCGGGCTGCGGAAGCCGATCCTCACGAGCCTCCAGGCCCAGGGGCCTCGGGAGGCTCTGGAGGCACTGGTAGCTCTTCGCGAATCATCTCCATCTCTGCCAAGGCTGCGGAACGCCTGTCTTCTTGTGCCTCCATGATGCCCCTCATGAGGCGCTGGCACGTTGCAACCGCGTTCGGCAAGCCGTAAGGCATGCGAACGTAGCTGTGGGGCGGGCCCCGCAGCGCCCCACTCGCGAGGGCCAGAGGCGCCCCATCGCGGCGGCTTGGTTGAGCCCTGGTACGTCGATGCAGACGCTCAGCCCACCATCCTCTCCCGGATGGGGAGCCACAGCCGGTAGACGGCGACAACCTCTCATGATTCTTGATTCCTGTAGTTCTTGAATGGCCTTGTCAATGAACTCCTGTGGGTCTGACCTTCCTCGCCTTGCTCCTTCTTGAGGGAAACGTGCTTCGAAACACGCCTCCATGTGGTGCCCAAGCGCCTCCCTCGTGACCCTGGCCAGGTCGGTGGCCCTCCAGGGGAGAGCCCCCGAGCCCTGCCTGAGGAGGGCGCCGGGTGCACTTTCCTATGCGATGGAAGGAGGTTCCCCCTAGGCAGATGCGGGCCCTGAGGGGCCTGCCTCCCGAGGGGCTGGTCCGGATGATGTCTTCTTCTTCTTCTTGGGGGTGGTCTCGGGAAGCCTCCTGCTTCCGCGATCCGGGTCTTCTAGTGTCGCGGCCTGAAAGGCTCGCTCCAGGGAACACACTGCATCCTTCTCTTCACAGGGCACCATGATGACTCCGCCACTTCTTGGCATCTTGAGGACATTGTAGCCATGGTGAGTCACGGCCATGAACTTGGCCAGCGCTGGGTACCCGAGGATGGCGTTGTACGGCAGGCGGATGTGGGCGACGTCGAAGTCGATGAGCTCGGCGCGGTAGTTGTCGCGTGCCTCGAAGGTGATAGGGAGGCAGACCTGCCCAATCGGGACCGTGGAGCCGTCGGTGACTCCGGAGAAGGGCTTGGTTGGCTGAAGCTGGTTGTAAGGCACTTGGAGATTGTTGAACATTTCCACGGACAGGACGTTGAGCCCTGCCCCACCATCGATGAGGGTCCTGGTGACCAGTACATTGCTGGTGACTGGGGAGCAATGCATCGGGAGGACTCCGGCTGTGGCCGCACACTTGAGTTGATCCGCTGAGCTGAATGTGATGGCGCATGCGACCACCTGAGAGGGCGCGTTGCTTCAATCCTGGGGAGGACTGCGTTCACTTCGCGGGCAAACTGCTTGAAGATGCATTGGGAGGCTGGGGCTTGAGCTCCGCCCAGGATGCAGGAGATGGCGCGTAGCTCCTGGAAGCCCCCAGCCCCTTCGTCTTGATGGCGGTCCTCGTTTCTCCTTGGCTGAGGCGGCAGTGGAGGGAGGCCTGCGTGGCCCTGTGGGCGATCCTCACGAGGTTGATCGCGCCACCCTTGGCGCGGGCCGCGGTCTTCCCAGCGTCCTGCGTTTCTTCCTCCTCCTCGGCCGTAGCCCCGATCGGCGTGTTCGGGACGACGACCGATCCTTCCTTCTCGCACGGCGCGGAGTTCTTGGCATTCGTTGGTGTTGTGGGTGTGGAGGTCGTGGTACACACAGTACCGGCCGCCCCGGGAGGACTCAGGCAGATCTTTGCCCCGCTTGGTGTCTGGTTCTGCCGCGAGCACGACAGCCCCCTTGCACTTCACGTCCTTGGCCTTGGGCTTCTTCTCTCCTGGGTCTGCGGCAGGCAGGTCGAGGAGGGAGAGGCGTCCCTCCTCAGCCCTGGCGCACTTGGTCGCCAAGTTGAACAGCTCCAGGGAGGTGCACAGGTTTTCATGCATCGCCAGCTCCTCCATCTTGACGTCGCGCACACCATCGAAGAAGGACAAGATGATGGCCTCCTCAGACACCTTGGGGATCTTGAGGCGCGCGCTGTTGAAGTGCTGGATGTACTTTTGCAGGGTCCCTCCAGCTTGTTGCTTGATGCGGCGCATGTCGCTCACAACGGGTGGCCGGTCGCGAGTGCCTTGGAAGTTGGCGATGAAGCGGGTGTGCATCTGGTCCCAGGAAGAGATCGTGCCTGGAGCCAGATTCAGGAGCCAGGTTCGAGCTCCTTCCTTGAGCGCCATGGGAAACCAGTTCGCCATGACCTTCTCGTCCCCGCTGGCAGCTTCGATGCCCAGCTCATAGAGCCGGAGGAACTCAGCAGGGTCAATCGTGCCATCGTAACGAGGAGGCAGGTCTGGCTTGAACTTGCTGGGCCACGCGACACTACGCAGCTCGGTGGTGTAGGCACGGCAGCCTGCGGTGGCCACGAAAGGCTTCGGCTGGTGGAGAGCTCGGTCTTGAGGGTCCCCACGCGCTGCAGCTAGGAGCAGCGCGGGGTCTTGGTGTGCCGGAGTCGGGGCAGGGTCGCGGCGTGCCGGAGCAGGGAGCACCCGGGCAGCTCCTTGCGGGCGAGGGACTTCTTGGCAGCTCCGTTCTTGCTGCGCTTGCACCTGACGGAGCGGGTTCCGCCCAGGGGCCACACGCCTTGGAGCCATGGCATCTTCTTGGAGAGGAGGCGGCTGGTACGCCTCCGGAGCTTCGTTGCCCGCGCGGGGCGGGGTGTGGCATAGCGGAACAGACGGTGCGGGAGAGCCCCCTGCGGCGCGGACAAGCTCGGCGACGCGGTCGAGCCACTCTTCGTAGATGTCATCGACGGGACAGTAGCGCAGGAGCTCGTTTGCCGCGAGGAGCGCAGCTCGAGCCTCCAAGGGGGCGCGGAGCGCGCGGGATGAAGAACGAGCTGGTGCGAGCGATGGAGTAGCGGTGCGGCCGTCTTGCCGCACGGATGGATGCTGAGACGACGCTTGCTGCTCGCCCCCCGCCGGGCCGGTGGCGGCGTTGATGGCGGGCGACGGGGAACGACGAGGACGTCCGCCGACGGGCGCCGTCTGGGCGACGCGGGAAGCGATGGCGGCCCGGCGCTCGGCGCGGGCCCGACGAGCGTCGGACATGGATGCGACGGTAGGAGGAGAACGGGGCGGTGGAAGACGAATTCTGGCGCACCCCTACCTGGCGTGCCAAATGTCAGATTTCGGGTTCCGGCAGACCCTTAAGGTTCGAACACTGGGGTGCGCGCGGAGATTACGCCTTCTACCTCTCCGTCTCGTAAAGATCTAGACTACTGAAAGAACTGCACAAGAGACACAATGTTTATACTGGTTCGGGCCACCGTTGTGGTGTAATACCCTACTCCAGTGTTTGGTGGGTGGATTGCCTCTTGGGGCTGATGATGATGAGCAATACAAGGAAGAACAGCCTCGCGAGGGTCTGTTCTTGGACGGGGCGATGAACTGCTGGGAGGAGTTCAACCACCTTTCTCTTTCTCTCTTTCTCTCTCTAGCCAACCGACCGACCGCTTGCTCTGTGGGCGGCTGGTCCTATTTATAGAGGCCCTCGTCCTCTTCCCAAATATTGAGCGAGAAGGGAGCCAACAATGGCGGGCTAATTTGAAGGGGGACAGCAAGTATCAACTATCCTGACAAAAGCAGTCTTCGCCTGCGCAAAGCTCTGGTGATGACGCCGTCTTGGGCTCCACGGTGACCTCCGTCTCGTAGTCCTCCTGGTCTTGGTCTCGTTGCACCGAAATGGCAACCTTTGCCTGATGCCTCGGTACTCCGCGGCTGTGCTTTCCCCCTTTGCACCAAAGAGGAAAGGAGGACGCTGCGCGGGCTGGCACCCGGCTGGCGCCCTGAGTCGTCATGGCTCGCGTCATGGGCACCTCGCGAGGTACTCCGCCTTGATCTCTCCGCCTCCTCGCGAGCCAGCCTGACGAGGCCGTGCCGGAGGACGGTCCATGTCGTCCGCCCCGCGAGGCTTGGCCCCTCGCGAGGGTCTTGAGTCTTGTGTTGATGAAGATGGGTCGTGCTGGGCCCCCTTTGAGCCACGCCGCAGGCCGCAGGCAGGCAAGTCTGGGGACCCCCGTTCCCAGAACGCCGACAGGCGCCCCCAACAAGGTAAGCTAACAACATGAAATAAAAGTGGTACATGCCGCAGGGACGGACCCATGCGGCCTGGGAATAATGCAGCCCTGGGGGGGGGCGCTCCCAGCTGGAAGTGAAACTTGAAAGATGTCACATAATGACGTTGAGGACAAAGGGGTGTTGGAGTAGCAGACTCGGTGGGCTGCGGAAGCCGATCCTCACGAGCCCCCAGGCCCAGGGGCCTCAGGAGGCTCCGGAGGCTCCGGAGGCGCTGGTGGCTCCCTGCGGGCCATCTCCATCTCTGCTAGGGCTGTGGAACGCCTGGCCTTTTGTGCCTCCATGATGCCCCTCACGAGGCACTGGTACGTGACAGCCGCGTTCGGCAAGCCGTAAGGCATGCGGACGTAGCTGTGGGGTGGTCCTCAGCAGCGCCCCACTCGCGAGGGCCAGAGGCGCTCCAGGGAGGCGACTCGGTTGAGCCCTGGTATGTCGATGCAGGCGCGTAGCCCACCATCGTCGCCTGGATGGGGAGCCACTGCTGGTAGACGGCGGCCGCCTTTCATGACCCTTGACTCCTGTAGCTCCTGAATGGCCTTGCTGACGAACTCCTGAGGGTCTGGCCCTCCTTGCCTTACTCCTTCTTGAGGGAAACTTGCTTCGAAGCACACCTCCATGTGGTGCCCAAGCGCCTCCCTCGTGACCCTAGCCAGGTCGGTGGCCCTCCAGGGGAGAGCCCCCGAGCCCTGCCTAAGGAGGGCGCTGGGCGCGCTTTCCTATCCGACGGAAGGAGGTTCCTCCCTGGGCGGGCACGGGCCCAGAGGGGCCTTCCTCCTGAGGGACCGGGCCGGACAATGTCTTCTTCTTCTTGGGGGCGGTCTCGGGAAGCCTCCTGCTTCCGCGATCCGGGTCTTCCAGTGACGCGGCCTGAAAGGCTCGTTCCAGGGAACACACCGCATCCTTCTCTTCACAGGGCACCGTGATGACTCCGCCACTTCCTGGCATCTTGAGGACATTGTAGCCATGGTGAGTTACGGCCATGAACTTGGCCAACGCCGGGTACCCAAGGATGGCATTGTACGGCAGGCGAATGTGAGCGACGTCGAAGTCGATGTGCTCGGTGCGGTAGTTGTCGTGTGCCCCGAAGGTGATAGGGAGGCGGACCTGCCCAATCGGGACCGTGGAGCCGTCGGTGATTCCGGAGAAGGGCTTGGTTGGCTGAAGCTGGCTGTAGGGCACTTGGAGATTGTTGAGTGTTTCCACGGACAGGACGTTGAGCCCTGCCCCGCCATCGATGAGGGTCCTGGTGACTACCACGTTGCTGATGATTGGGGAACACAGCATCGGGATGACTCCAGCTGTAGCCGCACACTTGAGCTGATCTGCTGAGCTGAACGTGATGGCGCACGCCGACCACCTGAGAGGGCGCGTGGCTTCAAGCCTGGGGAGGACTGCATTCACTTCGCAGGCGAACTGCTTGAAGATGCGTTGAGAGGCTGGGGCCTGAGCCCCGCCCAGGATGCAGGCGATTGCGCGCGGCTCCTGGAAGCCCCCAGCCCCCTCGTCTTGGTGGCGGTCCTTGTTTCTCCTTGGCTGCGGCGGCAGCGGAGGGAGGCCTGCGTTGCCATGCGGGCGATCCTCGTGAGGCTGATCCCTCCAGTCTCCCTCGTGAGGCGGGTCTTGCCAGCGATCCTTGCGAGGTTGATCGCGCCACCCTTGGCGCGGGCCACGGTCTTCCCAGCGTCCTGCGTTCCTTCCTCCTCCTCGACCGTAGCCCCGGTCACCGCGGTCGAGACGACGGCCGATCCTTCCTTCTCGCACGGCTCGGAGCTCTTGACATTCGTTGGTGTTTTGGGTGTGGAGGTCGTGGTACACACAGTACCGGCTGCCCTTGGAAGGTTTGGGCTGATCTCTTCCCTGCTTGGTGTCTGGTTCTGCCGCGAGCACGGCAGCCCCCTTGCGCTTCACGTCCTTGGCCTTGGGCTTCTTCTCTTCTGGGTCTGCGGCAGGCAGCTCGAGGAGGGAGAGACGCCCTTCCTCAGCCCTGGCGCACTTGGTCGCCAAGTTGAACAGCTCCAAGGAAGTGCACAGGTCTTCATGCATCGCCAGCTCCTCCTTCATCTTGACATCGCGCACGTCGTCGGAGAAGGCTGAGATGATGGCCTCCTCAGTCACCTTGGGAATCTTGAGGCATGCGTTGTTGAAGCGCTGGATGTACTTCTGCAGGGTCTCCCTGGGTTGTTGCTTGATGCGGCGCATGTCGCTCACGGCGGGTGGCCAGTCGCGAGTACCTTGGAAGTTGGCGATGAAGCGGGTGCGCATCTCGTCCCAGGAGGAGATCGTGCCTGGAGCCAGGTTCAGGAGCCAGGTGCGGGCCCCGTCCTTGAGCGCCATGGGAAACCAGTTCGCCATGACCTTCTTGTCTCCGTTGGCAGCTTCGATGCCCAGCTCGTAGAGCTGGAGGAACTCCGCAGGGTCAGCCGTGCCGTCGTATCAAGGAGGCAGGTCCGGCTTGAACTTGCCGGGCCACGCGACGCTGCGTAGCTCGGTGGTGAAGGCATGACAGCCTGCTGTGGCCACGGGAGGCCTTGGGTGACGGAGAGCTTGGTCTTGCATGTCCCCACGCGCTTCAGCTGGGTCTTGACGTGCGGGAGTAGGAGCATGGTCGCGACGTGCTGGAGCAGGGAGCGCCCGGGCAGCTTCTTGCGGGCGAGGGACTTCTTGGCAGCTCTGCTCTTGCCGCGCTGGCACCTGACGGAGCGGGTTCCGCCCAGGGGCCACGCGCCTTGGAGCCATGGCGCCTTCTTGTGGAGGAGGAGGCCAGGGCGCCGCTGGAGCTTCGTCGCCCGCGCGGGGCTGGGTGCGGTGCAGCGGAGCGGACGGCGCAGGAGAGCCTCCTGCGGCACGGACGAGCTCGGCGACGCGGTCGAGCCATTCTTCATAGACGTCATCGATGGGACGGTAGCGCAGGAGCTCGTTTGCCGCGACGAGCGCAGCTCGAGCCTCCATGGGTGCGCGGAGCGCGCGGGACGAAGAACCAGCTGGGGTGAGCGAGGGAGTAGCGGTGCGGCCGTCTTGCCGCACGGACGGATGCTGAGACGATGCTTGCTGCTCGTCCACCGCCGGGCCGGTGGCGGCATTGATGGCAGGTGACGGGGAACGGCGAGGACGCCCGCCGACAGGAGCCGTCTGGGCGACGCGGGAAGCAAGAGCAGCCCGGCGCTCGGCGCGGGCCCGACGAGCGTCACACATGGGCGCGATGGTCGGAGGAGAACGGGGCGGTGGAAGACGAATTCCGGCGCACCCCTACCTGGCGCGCCAACTGTCGAATTTCGGGTTCCGGCAGACCCTTGAGGTTCGAACAATGGGGTGCGCGCGGAGATTTCGCCTCCTACCTACCTGCACCCCTCCGCCTCGCTAAGATCTAAGCAATTGAAAGAGCAACACGAATGACACAGGGTTTATACTGGTTCGGGCCACCGTTGTGGTGTAATACCCTACTCCAGTATGTGGCGTGGTGGATTGCCTCTTGGGCTGATGATGATGAACAATACAAGGAAGAACAGCCTCGCGAGGGTCTGCTCTTGGCTGGGGCGATGAACTGCTGGGAGGAGTTCAGTCACCCTTCTCTCTCTCTCCTTCCTTCTCTTTTCCTTCTCTCGTCCCTCCCCTCTCTTGTTCTATGGGTGGTTGGTCCTATTTATTGAGGCCCTGGTCCTCTTCCCAAATATCGAGCGGGAAGGGAGGCAACAATGGCGGGCTAATTTGAAGGGGGGCAGCTAGTACCAGCTATCCTGACAAAAGTAGTCTTCGCCTGCACAAAGCTATGGTGGTGACGCCGTCTTGGGCTCCACGATGACCTCCGTCTTGCAGTCCTCCTGGTCTTGGTCTTGTTGCACCGAGATGGCCACCTTTGCCTGATGCCTCGGTACTCCGCTGCTGCTCTTGCTCCCTTTGCACCAAAGAGGAAAGGAGGACGCTGCGCGGGCTGGCACCCGCCTGGCGCCTTTGGTCGTCATGGCTTGCGTCACGGGCACCTCGTGAGGTACCCCGCCTTGATCTCTCCGCCTCCTCGCGACCCAGCCTGATGAGGCCGTGCCTGAGGAAGCTCCGCATTGTCCGCCCCGCGAGGCTTGGCCCCTCGCGAGGGTCTTGGGTCTGTGTTGGTGAAGGTGGGCCGTGCTGGGCCCCCTTTTGAGCCATGCCGTAGGCCGCAGACAGACAGGTCTGGGGACCCCCATTCCCAGAACGCCGACAGCCATTGCTACAGAGCTAGCTCTAGCTCAGCGCATCGCTGAACTGAAGCAAAAGATTGACTTTGAGAAAGCTCAGTCCAAGAGCACATAGCCAAGCTCAGCGTGCAAGAGGTCAAAAATTTCAAGATCATGCTGCACGAGCTCAAAGAAGCCTTTCTCAAGAAGCATGAAGAAGCTCAAGGTTCTCGTGAGCGCATGAAGAGCCTGGCTGACAAGTGTGTGCAAGCCTACAATGAGGCCGAGAAGCGCAAGGCCCTTGGTCGTCCTGGCATCGATCCCAGGATGGCTGCAAAGAAGAAGAAGAAGCCAGCTGTGGCCGAACCCGAAGCGTCATGGCAGGAAGCACATCCCATTGTCTTCCCAGCCAGCATGACTGGCTCGAAGCCAAAGGTCGGGTCAACCGCTTCAGAACTAAAGAAGACGAGGACTGCTGAGGCTGAAGCAAGAAAGAGGAAACATCCTGAAGCCTCTGCTGCTGCTCCCTCCAAGAAGAAGCGCAAGACCAAGAAGGATCGGGCTGCTCCCACAGAGCCCTTAGTTGTTGAACCTATCTCCATGGTTCGCCCTGCCGCTAAACATCAAGAGCGCCAACTGACTATCCATGAGCCTGCTTCCACAGAGGCTCATGAAGCGGAAGACATTCCAGCAGCTCATCCCACCGCTGCTGAAGACATTGGTTACCATGACAATGTTGAAGATGATTTAGTTCTTCCTTAGATCGAGCACAACTTGGTATCATCGCCTGTGCTTACGCACAACGAACTCATCAACATTGGTCGTCCTCTGACGCCAATTGCTCAAGATGCATCATGGGCTGATCACCCACAACAACAAGTCACACCACCCCGGCAAGAAGAAGATGATGACTTTGAGGCCCAGCCAACTCCGTCTCCAGAGGCATCGCTAGTGTTACGCAGGCTTCGCAAAGGACCAAGTACGAGCGTTCCAGAAGGAGAAGTGCCCCACCAATCTGTTGCACGTCAAGTGTTTCCAGATGCCACTCCTACTATGAATGTCTCCGAGTCTGAGGCAAAAGCTGCTAAAGACATTCCAGCTACATCAGCCGGCGATGCACAAGAAGAAGAACGTGTCCCTACTCCCCCCATTACTGAAGAAGCTATTCTCGAGGAGAACATGTCTGTGCCCGACCCTCCAGCTCATCAAGTGGAGGTTGAAAATCTTGAGGCTGCCACCACCAACACAAATGAAGCCAATGATGTTGTCATGGCTGAAGCAAATGTGGAGCCTGCACCAACCAATGTGCGAGAAGTCAGTGAAGCCAATGATGCTACTGCTCCTGCGCCTGCTGTTGGTCCTCAGTTTGACTATCACATTGAGCACAGGCCTCAAGTACAGAAGCCAATGCCAAGGTTGCCCAGGTTTCCAGGTCCTGCATCAGCACCCGGATCATTTAATGTCAATGTCTTCAAAGCAGACAACACCTTCTTCAATAGCGCCAAGAACCCCTACTCAAGGGAAAGAATATCTTCTGATCGGTTCTGGAGCTATCCGCAGCGAAGTTATTACTCATGCATTCTGTACAATCAAGGTCGCATTTTCCCTCATATGCGTCTTGACACTGAAGCCATAACTGGTCTGCCTTGCTTGGAAGAAGCTTTGTATTGCTTTAAATAGTCTGGACTGTTGCCTTTCGTCACCGACCAAGAGCACTGGAACGAAGAGTTGCTGCTCCAATTCTATGCCACTCTTCACATTCGTGGCTACAACAGAGATCCGAAGACTTGGGTCCTTGAGTGGATGACCGGCAATGTTCATCATGAAGCCAAAGCCCTTGATATCATTGAGCTCACTGGTCTGCCCACTCCTGGAGATCTTTATGAACCTGGTTGTCAGCTTCATAGTGCAGCTATGGATAGCATCTTTCAGAAGCCTGAACCGAACATGAGTTAGATGCTTAGCATGATGAAGCCTTTGCCTCCAGATGCTGCATATCCTAAGGAGTTCTTTGTTGAAGACCTTGAGTATCTGCCACACACTATCTATCACATTATCAGGCGAACTCTCTGGCCCATCAAAGGACATTCTCCACATGCAAAGCTGGAAGGTGCAATGAAGACCTTGGTCTTTTATATTCTTCACGGCAAATGCTTCAATTCCCAAGACTTCTTCATCCGCCAACTTGCTGCATCAGGATCTGATCTTTTTGGCTTGAAGTTTTACGCTCCATGGATAATGCGGCTGATCAAACACACTCAGCTGTCTCATATCAGCCCTCTGCTCGCAATCATCGGATATTTCTGCCTGACGTTGATATGTCCGTTGAAGCCATCTATCAAGAGCCTGCCAAGGAGCCTCTTAGTATTCAGAATGCTGAGCATCAAAGTTTCTCTCAAAACATTGAAGGAGTTGAAGCAGTCACTCGTGTTTATCCTCTGGCTGGTACTACACGTGCACCTCATCATGCCCTCACTGAACCCACTGAAAGCACTATTGCCCAACGGCCTAAGAAGTGATCTCGTGTTCTCAATGACCGAGTGCTTCTGCTTGCCCTTCATCAGAAACAGGATAGGCATGATGACTGGCTGAAGCGCCAAATGCAAAGCCTCTTGGTGGATGTTAACCGCATTCGCAATCTTTCCACCAAGAATGCCTTTGTTGCCCATGAAACATGTCGGCGTACATGGAAAGGGCTGACGCTTATGTGTTCTGAAGATGATCTTTAGGAGGATGGCTTCTCTAAACGTTTCAAGTTTGACTCCACAGCTCCTAGAAGGACTGTGCTGCGATGAACTCCATCTCTTGAAGACTCTGAGTTCTCTTCCTCCGTGGCAATTGTGAATGCCAGAGTGATCGAGGTCGAAGACGATGCCACTTCACCGCCCCCTACTTCTGCATGCATCGACACTGCCCCGAGTTCATCTGCACCACCGAACAACACCGACGACCTTGCTGCTTCACCTACTCATCATGGGAACGAGTAGACGCTCTATGTCTTCAAACCTTTTTGGTCCTTACTGACAAAAGGGGGAGAAGCATATGAGTTTGATAGTCTTCAAGCAGGTCCATATGGGCGATTGCTTTATGTTTTGCCTAGTGTTTACAACTCTCATTTTGATACATTTGGTTCTTTGAATTGTAACACTTAAACTCGATGGTCGTCTGCTACTTATTTGCTATTATGTTATGCGATGATAAATTCCGCATGTGCAACGATAAATTCCGCACTTAGATCATTTTGCAGACGTCCATTTTTCATTATGCATGTCATTATCTTCACATACTTTTCATGCATGATGAATTGTCATCATAAGTTGAAGAGGATCTCCACAAGTACAACCTGCCATGTGCATTTGCATTCCAAAAGCAAATTACTTATATGCACATCTTCAGGGGGAGCCCTTGCAACTTATGAAGACATTTCCCTATCCTTTACAATTTCACATATTATATTCCCCGTTGAAAACTTCAACTAGTTTGTCATCAATCACCAAAAAGGGGGAGATTGTAAGTGCATCTAGTGCCACCCCTAGTTGGTTTTGGAGTATTGACGACAAACCTAGTTGAGGGACTAATGTGTTTGTGAGAATTGCAGGATAACACAGGTAAAAGTCCCTCATTGATTCGGTTTTCCTACCAGAGATGACCCCTAAAAATGTATGAAGACATTGAAGTCAAAGGTGGTATGTGAAGACATCGCGTGAAGACTATGGAGCACGAAGACTTAGCAGTTTCGTCGTTCTGTGTTTTTCTTTGTTGAGTCATAGGAACCACCGTACTGCTAAGTGGGGTACAAGAGAACCAGTCAGAATGACTGAAGTGATGCTTAACCAAAATCCTATGTCTTCGAGTGAAGACTATGAGAGCAAATCTTGTCCAGAGTTGGATAAGTCAGCTTTGCTTGTTGCCCAAGTAAAGTTGACGTGTGTGTTTGAAATCTGACCGTTGGAACACGTGTCAGTTTCTTAGTGACCCAGGGTCATTTCGGACAAATCAGGTCGGGTTGCCTAGTGGCTATAAATAGCCCACCCCCTACAACCATAAATGGCTGGCTGGTCAGAGTGAGAGTACGACTTTTGTCGTTTGAGAGCAACCCACCTCGAAGCCTTTGAGAGAGAATTCCTTGCGAGGATAAAGCCCTAACCACCTAGAGCCAAAGAGTGTTAGGCATCACTTAAGTCTTCTTGTCTGTGTGATCTGAAGACTTATTACACTTGAGGATTGTGAATCCTCCAGCCCGTTAGGCGTCGCGTTCTGAGCATCCAAGAGTCATTGTGGATCGCCGGTGAACGAAGTCTGTGAAGGTTTGGAAGTCTACCTTGAAGACTTACCAGAGTGATTGGGCGAGGTCTGTGTGACCTTAGCTCAATGGGAATACAGTGAGGACTAAGTGTCCTGAGCTGCGTGTTCAGGACTAGGTGTCCGGGACTGAGTGTCCTCAGGTTTAAATACCTATCCGCCCTAACCAGACGTACAACTGTTACCGCAGTTGGAACTGGTCTACCAAACCTTTGTCTTCATCAAGCACACTGGTTCTATCCTTCCCATCTCTTTATTTACAGTTGGCTCTTGTGGAGTCAGTGCCTATTTGCATTATCCATTTGTCTTCACTGTGTACCTGATCTTTACTGCCTAGCTGCTATTAGTCATTGTGCTTTCACTTCATTGAATACTTGACTATTGTCTGCCTAGTGTAGTCTACCTCCCGCTGCATGGTAATAGGTTCATTTCTATCATTTGTCTTCGAAGCTTCCATGTTTTGAAGACTTCCATAAAAATCGCCTATTCACCCCCCTCTAGTCGATATAACGCACTTTCAAGAACTAATCATGTGTTCGCCCCCCCCCCTGCCCGAAGGCCCATCGAATCCTATTTTAACATGGATGCTAGCCCTGGTACCATACCAGATGCCTGCGATGGGGGCAAGGCGGAGAGGACCAAAGATGGCCTCCATCTCAAAGGTGCATCAGACATTGTGTCCAGAGGAATCAAGATCCCATCGTCCGAAGACAAAAATGAGGGGGAGGTCAACACCTCTTCCCCCCATGGAAAGAAAAGGGCCGCCTCCGAGGATTGGGAGGAAAAGGCTCCTAAGAGGGGCAAGATGCCTCTGTTAGGCGGCTCAGGCTTGGAGGACGTCGACGCGCACTCTCATGATGAGGACAAGCCTCATGCCAAATCGTAATTAAACAAGGATGTTTTACACATGTCCCGTTCTTTTCCTTGTAATGCCTAGAATATATATTTTTTGTAGTTCGGTACGCAGTCTTCTTCAACGATCCTCTTCCTTGGGGGACCTTCTCCCAGAGATGATGGAAAGCGAGACGCCTCCACCGGCCTCTCTGCCCCATAGGGCGGACGACTTTGAGGTGTCGTCGGGAGGGTCTCCCCTGACCAACAGGCGGAGGGAGGGATGATGAAGATATTACCCGAAGGTGATGCTTCGGTGGCCCAGGGTTCGGGGACCAGTAATGAAGGCCCCGAACAATCCGGTCTACAGCCGGATACGAATAAATGGATCCCTTCAAAGGGTGGTTGTACTCCTACAGCAGCCTCCGGAGATCCAGAGGCGCCGGATATACTGACTAACATGCTGCAGCGGGCGTCCGTCTCAAAGGAACATCGTACCCTGATGGGCACGATGGTTGAAAAGGTCCTGTTCGCGAAGCACGGATTGAATGAGGCCTTTGTGGGCCTACTAAGAGGTATTGAGGTTTGTACTGTAATATGTTCAATTGTGTTTTATTCACGAAATGCACCTGTGTATAGATAGTAGCCCCTGAGACTCTGATTGGCTTCCCGAGGGAGGCAATTAGAGGATCAAAAGAAATGCCTAGGGACTGACCTGATTAATTGGAACACATGTTGTTTCTCCCCTGACAACTGCCCGGACTACGGATATTGTCGAGCTGCAGCGGAAGCTTGATGTGGCAGTGGATGACATTGCGTTAATCAATAGTCGTCTTGACGAGTTGGAAGGTATGTATTTGGAGCAGTCCTTATACATATGTGTCTGTAAAATAAATGTGACGCTGAAAATTGCATACTGGGATATATATATGTATATATGAACGCAGATGGTGTCACCGCCATTGAGATTCTTCGGGCGGAGCAGGCCCGGTTTAGTAATGCGGCTGCCGAAAAGGCATCGGCCGAGTTAAAGTCCGAACGAGCTGCTCGGCACCAAGAAGCGGGGAAAATATCCGCGATGGCGCTCGAACTAAAGAATGCTACTAGCCGTTGTGAATTTCTTGAGAAGGCGAATAAAGCCAAAATGGCTGATCTTGACAAGGCCTTGTGAGAGGCAAAAGAAGTGCGGTCCGAATCTAGAGCGGACCGTGAGGAGATCCGGCAAGCTAGGGAGATTGCGGCTGGTAAGCCCTTTTTATTACAGACTAAGTTTGGCGATCCGAATTATGCTCAGCTTAACCAAGTGTGGAGCTCTCCAAACGCATTTTTGGACCTGATGAAGAGTTCTTCTGATGCGACGCAGTTTTACCAGGTGCAAGAGCAATATGTAACAGAGAAGCTTTTCTGGTCGCAGTTTAGTGCATCAAAACACCCTCTGCTGCTGAATGAACAGATGTCCCAATGGGCCGAGCTTCACAGGATCTCTGGCGCTGCCATGAAGAATGTCATACTCCGGTTGTGGCTGACTTAGCCTATTCCGAATAGCTACTTCGGCTTGGTGCAGCGGCTTACTGATGCAGTGCCATGTATCGATGCCGCAAAACGGTCGGTGTGCATTGAAGGTGCACGAATGGCCTTTGCATGAGTCAAGACATACTGGGAGAAGATGAAGGCCATCGATATTGCAGCAAAGGGTCCACCCAAGGGCAAGGACCATCACGCACCAGAGCATTATTTTGAGGACATCTTGGAGGTTGCCCACTTGATAGAGGGTCAATGTTCGAAAGGCATAATATTCGAATGAACTCTGTACGAATTGTAAAAGACAATTTTTATAATCAGTCTATATTTTAGTTTTGCCTAAAGGCTGTTATTCCTCTTGTGCGGCCGTTTGTATATAATCTGAAAGTTTTCCAGTCGTCGACTTCAGCCCCCTCGTAGGAAATACATGGGTGTTTGGAAAAGCATTTGATCACTCTTGGCACAATGTCTTGGTCCGTGAAGGAGGTGTCAATGCGGCGAACCAGGCAATCGGACTATAGGGCGTTAACACTTTCACTTAGCCATAGGAGTTTTATGGTGGGTCTACAATAAAGCCCCTTGTATGTATGCAGCTTATTCATACGATGCGTTTACATATTTTACCAGAAAGAGGTCCTTCGTGTGACATGGAGGGAATCGCGAAAGATTCCAATAAGTCATCGAGTGGTTGACCAGCTCTCAGTGCATCATGACAGTCAGTTTACGGCTTTCTCTACTGAGGTGCTTAACCAGGTGAACCGGAAGCACAATCGTAGTAGTTCTCCCTTTACTACCCTAGCCGATAGAGAGGAACGTAGGATAGCAAGCACATGAGCCGGGCAAGCCAACTATTGACCCAAGACATGATTCGGAGCTAATGCATATAAGGCCAAACTCGCGACGCCTAAGTACACTATAGAGTTGTTCGGACTTGTTGGCAACTAGTTTGTTCCCATAGAGCCCCTGGCAAGTTATGCCGAGGTGTATGTTTAAAACAACCGTAGGGGAAAAACTCGGTTCTTTATAAAAGAGTGGATTATTTTTACTGGGATCTGAGTGATGTGCCAATTGTTTATATAGATAACAAAGCCGCAACCCCGGCTATTTGACATGCCATGGGTCGAAGGCGGAGGAAAAAGGCACTTTACAGGGTCAAAATAGAGAGTGCGGTCTACAAAAAGTTATTTTGGACCTCCCGTCGCACGTCTGCGCCGCCTGTCCTCGGTTAAGGGTTTCCTTGACAGGAATAACCCTTGGGTGATTGTACGAACCCGAACTCTAGTAGAGTCCTCGGGGTGACCGGCCCTTGAGCTACCTGTAGAGGGAATACTAAAAGGAAAAGGGTAGTTAAAAAAGTAGGGGGGTTTGCAGGCCCACCCTCATTGTGCTTCCGCCGGTGCCCAGGGTATTTCAAGTGCATAATTATGTATGCGCGGTACCCACTTCAAAGGCATATTAGGCGAACGGCAGAAGCCGAATTTCTAGTCCAATATGGACATTGATCGGTCATGTTGAATGGAGACCGGCCGCATGATGGCCGACATGGTATGCGGCGTGATATGGCCACTGCGTAGTTCGGCTGAGGTAGCCGTAGTATGATTTCCTGTACGGAGGGAGTGTTCCGTGCGCTCACCTCTAGGGGTGTGTGTCACGTATACCATGTTTACTATTTATGTGTCGGGGGGAAACTGCTTCTGACCCCCGTTGTTCGGTTGGTGAGCCTGTTTGTCGTCGCTATCGCCGAGCGGCCTCTTCCCCTTGTGTTTGGCATTTAACTTGCTGGCCTGTTTGAAAACCCAACAGCTTCTGTTGGTGTGATTAGCTAGTTTATTGGGGTGGCCATGGATCTGGCAGGGCCTATCCAATGTTTTGTCTAAATTGGATGGTCCGTCTTTGTTTGTCGTAAATGGCTTTTTTTCATTGGCCGGGTTTGGGGCCACTGAATCCAGTGTTGACCGCTGTGTCCTATGTGCCCTCATTATAATTGCGACGTTTGTTTTTATTGCATCATGGCTTTCCATAACCGTCACGCACTTCGGACGTGCTCAGATCGCCGGTGCTATTGCTTCTACGAGAGAGCCAGCTGTCTTCTCCCGCGCAAAAGCGGGTCATGAGAGCGGTAAGGGCTGACATAGGCTTTGGTTTTTCCTGATCGAGGAGGTAGGCAAGCCACTCGTCCCGGACGCTGTGTTTGAAGGCCGCGAGGGCTTCCGCGTCCGGACAGTCAACAATTTGGTTCTTTTTAACTAAAAACCTAGCCCAGAGCTTTCTGGCGGACTCTCCGGGCTGCTGGACAATGTGACTTAGGTCATCGGCATCCGATGGCCGGACATATGTACCTTCAAAGTTATCGCGGAAGGCATCTTCCAACTCCTCCCAGCTGCCAATTGAGTTTTCAAGCAGACTATTTAACCAGTGCCGAGCTGGTCCTTTGAGTTTTAACGGGAGGTATTTGATGGCATGAAGGTCGTCTCTGCGGGCCATGTGGATATGGAGAAGGAAATCCTCAACCCACACTATGGGATCTGTTGTTCCGTCGTATGATTCAATATTTACAGGTTTAAACCCTTCTGGGAACTCATGACCCATTACTCCATCAGTGAAGCAAAGAGGGTGTGCGGCGCCTCTATATCGGGCCGCATTGCGACATAGCTCCGATGGAGTCCACCTACAGTTTTCGGCCCGGGCGTGACTAGGTTTGTCGCATCCGAATAGATAGCCATCGCTGCGTGTCGCGGTACGTCCTCGCGATCTGTAGATCGATCTGGTATATCTTGCTACTGTCCAGGTCCTGCCGAAGATCGTGTGTATCACCCCGAGCTGTATTGTTTCTGTTTTTACGTGGCAGTGGGGCGGGTTGCTGTTCGACTTGAATTGCCGCTTTATCCCGGCCAACTTGTGGTCGACCTGCTGCATTGTCCCGACCGCGATGTGGTCGGTCGGTCGCATTGTGCGAGTGAGGTGTGAGCTCTAGCGCCTCCTCATCAAACTGGGGTAGCAGTTTGCGCTACGGGTAACTCCTGGCTGGGAGCTTGAGGTTGTATCCTTCGGCTGCCAGGACATTAGTCCATCTGTCGTTGAGCAGATCTTAGTCAGCTTGAAGCTGATGCTGTTTCTTTTTTAGGCTCCTAGTAGTGGCTATTAGCCTGCGCTTGAAGCGCTCCCGCTCGAGTGGTTCCTCGGGCATGATGAAATCTTCATCGCCGAGGCTTACCTCATCTTCGTAGAGCGGAAGATAATTATTGTCCTCTGAATCGTCATGGATGGCCTGTTCATCGGGGCTAACTTGCCCATTTTTCTGTTCCTCCTGTTCGGAGGTTACCTCAACGGGGTCTTTATTATCTTCAGGTTCGTTCGGAGTACTATTTTCCCCGGTGCTAGTGTTACTATCCTTTGAACGACTTGACTTAGAGCAGCGCCGAGGACGCCGACATTTTTGATGTGTCTCAGGAGTTCTATTCTCAACTAGATTTTCTTTGTCATCATCGTTGCTTGTTTTGGATGTGTCCACCATGTACACATCGTACGAAGAGGTGGCCGTCCAGCGTCAAGTGAATGGTGGACTTTGATTTTGCTCCTCATCAACATCGTCGTCAATACCGTCGGTGTCTTCGGAGTCGTAATCGAGCGTGTCGGTTAAATCCTTGACTGTGGCTATGAAGTGGGTGGCGGGAGGGAATCAAGATTCTCCATCATCAACCCCTAGTTTGAACCGAACATAGTCCGGCTATGAGTCCCCCACCAAGGACATGTTTTTAATGAGCTTAACACATCGCCCAAGGGTGAGTGCTAGAACATGTCTGTGACGCTGAACTCGAAGATTGATAAACGATCAAGTCCAGCATATATGGACTCACATGGCTCGGAACTTACACCCAGAGACGAGTCCGTGGTTCCGGTGACACAAATATTGTGTGAATTTAAGTCCATGTGCGGCTCCAACACCGGGGAATCTGTGGCCTCCGTGGTGGGGTTGAACCTCCAGTCCTTAGATGGCACCGTATGCTCCGGATCTAAGGCCTGAGCAGTTACAGGAGCTATCTCCTGAATGTGGTCCGATGATAGATTTAGGTCATGTTCATCGAGGTGACCAGGAGCAACCGTTGCAGTCTCGAATCCAGTGAGGATCAAATCTCCACGGATATCCGTGACGTAGTTCAAGCTCCGAAATCTGACCTGGTGGCAAGGGGCGTAGCTATCGATCTGCTCCAGATGGCCAAACGAGTTGGCCCATAATGCGAAGCCACCGAACACGAAAATCTGTCCGGGGAGGAAGGTTTCTCCTTGGACAGCGGCATTGTTGATGATTGAATGGGCCATCGAACCTTTTGAGGACGACACAGTGGAACTCTCAATGAAAGCACCAATGTCGGTGTCAAAACCGGCGGATCTCGGGTAGGGGGTCCCGAACTGTGCATCGTAGGTTGATGGTAACAGGAGACAGGGGACACAATGTTTACCCAGGTTTGGGACCTCTCTATGGAGGTAATACCCTACGTCCTGCTTGATTGATATTGATGAATATGAGTATTACAAGAGTTGATCTACCTCGAGATCGTAATGTCCAAACCCTAGAGGCTTAGCTTGTATGGCTACGGTAATGAATACCTCCCCTCTGGACTAGGTCCTCCGGTTTATATAGACACCGGGAGGATCTAGGGTTACACAAGGTCGGTTACAAAGAAAGGAATCTACATATTTGGTCACCAAGCTGGCCTTCCACGCCAAGGAGAGTCCCGTCCAGACACGGGTGCAATCTTTGGTCTTCGTGTTCTTCACAGCCCATCAGTCCGGCCCATGGCTAACAGGCCGGACACCCGAGGACCCCTTAGTCCAGGACTCCGTCAACGGGCCACCGTATTTCGTGAAAAAATGTTTCCCCCTGATGCTGGGTCCCACTAGCTACATCTTCACATGCAAGGAAGTGCCTGGCAGTCGGGACCCACCTGGTCGAAGCATGTGTATCATTGTTATTCAGGTCGCGAACGTGTACGTACATACGATTGGTTTGTCTGTAGGCTACATCGATGAACCGTGGCCATGTAAGGAAGGGCATGTGTTATAGTAGAGGCGCACACGTGTCGTAGTGGAGGCGTGCACGTAGCATGTACACGTACGTACAACGGCCAGGGTGCAAGAAAGTAAATACGGCCACATACGTACATACGGGCGGGGTCTCGAACGCCTACTCGCGCATATGTACGGACAGGGCTCGTGTACATGGCGTGTTCATGGGAAGGAAACGAAATGCATTGTGTTTATCAGGAGGCAACGGAACGTGTGCTGTTCATCGAGAGCCAACCGACTTGGATGGAACAGCCGATGGAAACGAGGCTTGGCGTACCACAGAATGGAGGAAACAACCTTGTGTTCTACCGGCCATGGTCAAAACAGGATCCTGTTCATCGGGAGGGGTCTGGCATACCGCAAAACAAAGGAAACTTACCTCCTATGGTGGAAACAGGGTCCTGTTGATCGGGAGGGGTGTGGCGTACCGCAAAACGAAGGAAATGGACTTGTGTTGGAGTGCTACGGTCGAAACGGGGGTCCTGTTCATCGGGAGGGGTCTGGCGTACCACAAAACGGGACTCCACGGGCTACTATTCATCTCCACCGTCGACCTCCTCCAGCCTCCATGGGCTACTATTCATCCACCATCGCCCTCCTCCAGCCTCCACCTGCAACTGTTCATCCACGAGCTCCTGTTCATCCAGCCTCCACCGCGCGCTCCTCCACTGGCTACTGTTCAACCAGCCCTCCCCACGGGGTCCTGTTCAACCACCCCTCCACGGGCTACTGTTCATCCAGCCCTCCACCAGCCCCTATGCAACCAGCCCTCCACGGGGTCATCCTGTTCATCCAGCCCTCCACGGGGTCTTGTTCATCCACCGGCTCGATCGATCGGGGTACTGTTCATCTAGCGGCAACGGCTTCTACTACCATGGGGTCCTGTTCATCCAACCCCCCACCGGGAACTGTACATCCAAACCCCCCAACAACGCTCACTATTCATCAAGGGAAGGAGGCAGTAGTGTTTGATCGGCTTCAGTTAACAGCAGTAGCGAAGGAATCACTCGGGTTCAGTTAACAGCAAGGGATCGATCGATCGCTCGGGTTCGGTAACGCGTAGAAGCAGTGCAATCGCTCGGGTTCAGTTAGAGCCCAATGCCTCGCACCCACGCGCGTACGTGTACGAGTGAAAAGCGCATCGCTCAGCCCCCGACCACCCACCATAACCGGGAACTCCCCGATATTTTCCTCGCCCTCGCTTCTATCATGGTTTTTACTGTCATGGACGACCCAAAGAATGTCATGAAGTTGCGTCTTCGGCCCGCCTAGGACAAAAATCCCATTTTCTGTCATGATTTTTTGTCATAGAAGTAGGAGACCACCACATCTATGATGATACTGGATTTTTCAAAATTATCATCAAAGAAGTGTCATAAGCATGACAGGAAAAAAATTCGTTCGGCCCAAAATGTCACAGATGTGTCTTTTTTTGTAGTGAATGTCTATTAAGCCTGTTGCAATTAACAGATGAATCCATTTTTAAACAATTATATTTCAATGGCTACAAACTTACAAAACATGACTTAGGATGCTGGTAAGCCTGTTGCAATTAACAGTTGTTTCCATTTTTTAATCTCTCAATTTGCTACCATGCTACTCTCCGCAATGAAGATATACTAGAGATGCTGCCCATTTGCTAATTTTGGTGGATGCTAACCATGTTGTACTTAACATGCTTGTCCATGTACTTACGTAGGGTCATAATGACCGATGATGTTGTTTGCCATCGAGGTTAGCTGCATCCCATGTCTTACAGTATTGCACATAATTTGTGCAATTGCAGTTTAACTTCTACCATTTACTGGTTGCGTGTAGGTACACATGTCAGTGGCACTGATCCACGCTTTGACCCGGAGGAACAGCTCACCTCCGCCACTGCTGACTTTGAGCGGGCTCTAGCCAAGATGAAGTGCCCCAGCAACTACCTCTCAGGACTTACCAAGTATGTACCCACTAGTTCAATCTTACCAATACAAGTTGCCATTAATAGCTATGTTTTGCATGGTCGATGTATTAAGCATGTTGTAGTAAACATGCCTAACATGTTTTAGCTATTTTCCCTACCTTTTTATAGGCAACTGGGCCATTATCTGCTCTGGCAGCACCTGCCCTGTGATATTTAACTCTGCCAATTGCATTTTTATCAATACCGGTTTCAATGGCCATTAAGCCTGTTGCAATTAACAGTTGTATCCATTTTTAAATAGTTGTATTTCAATGGCTACAAACTTACAAAACATGAATTGGGATGTTGTTAAGCCTGTTGCAATTAACAGTTGTATCCATTTTTTAATCCGTCCCTTTGCTACCGTGCTACTCTTTCGAAATGAAGATATCACTACACATGCTGCCGTTTTATTACCATTTACTATTTTTGGTGGATGTTAACCATGTTGTAGTTAACATTGGCTTTCCATGTACTTACACAGGGCTACAATGGGCGATGCTATTGTTTTCCGTCGAGGTTAGCTGCATCCCATGTCTTATACACCATCTATTCCTAAATGTAAGTATTTTTAGAGATTCCAATATAGACTACATAAGGAGCAAAATGATTGAATCTAGATTCTAATCTAAGCTATATATATAATTCTATATACATCCGTATCTAGTTCATATTGAAATCTAAAAAAAATACTTGTACTTAGGAACATAGGTAGTTGTATTTTACATCATTTGTGCAATCTCATTTTAGCTTCTAACATTTACTGGCTGCTTGTAGGTACATATATGAGCGGTACTGATCCACGCTTCGATCCCTTTTGCGTATGGGGCAATGAGATATTCATGAACAAGCATCAAGTGAGGAAACTAAGAAAGATTGTTAGGCGAAAGAAACAGGTGATTGGAATTAAGCTCTTTATTTACACTTTGTCGAAGACAATAGTGAACTTTAGGATGGTAAATAATGTGTTGCCTTTTTTCCCTGCCCACAATAAGTTACTCTATTAGACCTCAGTGTCTGATATTTTTCTCTTTTAGTGGTTTCCGAAGCTATTTACTGATGATTACCTTGCAAACTACATGACCGGAGTGGAGGCAACTAAGGTTAAAGTATATAATTCATGCTACCATGATAATGCTCTAGAAGTCTTCCTAAAGGCGGTGAAGGATGGGCGGGCGATCGTCACAAGGGGTTGGACAAAAGTGGTTCGTGCCTATGGCATGCAGGAAGGCACATTATGGGCATTCCGCTTCTTCAACACCGTCGGCAGTCAAAATGATTTACACTTGTCTCTTCACCTTTACTGCCTTTAAATATCGTGGTTCATCATAGTTAATTGCTGCCTAATCCTGTAATTACTGAACATATTGTACTGCAATTTTATTTATGGATTCGTTGTTGAAAACCATTGTGCTAAGAATTTGAATTGCACATTTCATATTTCAAAATTTCCAATTCGAATAATAAATTACATGCAAAAATAAAAAGAGAACACACGGTCATGGAACTTTGCAAACGGTTCTGGCAGTAAAAGTGCTTGTGATGGATAGCCCAATGTCACGCAGTTTTCTACATCAAATTGTGTGTGATGTAGTTAATGAAAGCAAACAGTTAACCAAGGCAGAGTGTCTGTGATAGTTACACCTTTCACACACGAGCGTATACATAAAACTGTGTGGGATGTACAAATGAACGGAAACATTTTCCCTGGAATGACTGTGTGGGATGTACATAAGAACGGAAACATATTCCTTGGATTCACCGTGTGGGATGTACATACCTATGGAAATGATTATCTAGGATTCACCGTGTGGGATGTACATACCTACAGAAATGATTTTCTCGAATTACCGTGTGGGATGTACATACCTACAGAAATGATTGGGTTTCGATGCCTCGCCCGATAGCACACGGCCCCAGCCTGTCTCCCAGGAGGGCCCCCTATCTCCCACACTCAGTTGGCGATGGTTCCAAATGCCATCGCGAAAAGGGGTTAAAACCGTTTGTTTAGCACTGATGCACACTAGTGCCAGTTCAAAGCACCTCTTCCAATTGCAAGATGAATAGATCAAGTTGGCCAAAAAAAAACCAAATGTCGGAGAAGAAATACGAGGCTATAAGCAATCATGCATATAATAGATCAAAGAAACTCAAATAACTTTCAGGGATAAAAAGATAGATCTGATCATAAACTCAAAGTTCACCCGATCCCAACAAACACACCGCAAAAAGCGTTATATCATCTGGATCTCCAAGAGACCATTGTATTGAGAATCGAATGAGAGAGAGGAAGCCATCTAGATACTAACTACGGACCCGAAGGTCTACAAAGAACTACTCACGCATCATCGGAGAGGCACCAATGCAAGTGGTGAACCCCTCCCTGATGGTGTCCAGATTGGATCTGGTGGTTCTAGACTCTGCGGTGGCTGGAATTGATTTCTGCCAAGTCCCCTAGGGTTTCTGGAATATTGGGGTATTTATAGAGTAAAGAGGCGGTCTGGGGGGCACCCGAGGTGGGAACAACCGACCGGGCACGCCTGGGCCTCCAGGTGCGCCCTAGTGGGTTGTGCTCCCCTTGGAGCTGCCCCCAAGTGCTTCTTCGGCCCATTGGATGTCTTCTGGTCCAAAAAATCCACAAAAAGTGTAAGTGCATCTAGTGCCCCTTAGTGATTTTGGTGTGTTTAAGACTTATAGGTTAAGGGACTAATGCATTTGTGAGTGTACACAAGTCTATAAGTCTATGAGGAGTTTGATATTTACAGAGAAAGTCAACCTCTAAAAATGAATCTCTTCAACTGAAGACTTTGGCTTTATGAAGACTTTGAAAGTGAAGAACTTGGTGTGATCTTGAAGACTTGATATTCATGCGAGGATTATGAAGCGTGAAGACTTTTGTTTTCGTACTTTTGTTTTTCTCTTCTTGAGTCATAGGAAACACCATACTGTTAAAGGGGGTCGAGGTAAAACTATGGAAAAGTTTCCAAGTGATGCTCATCTCAAAATTCTACACCTACCCAACCTTTCTAGTGAAGCCACTGGAAATCTCATACAGTTCAGTCAATATCTTCACTGAAAGTGACGAAGATCTTCTGGTCTCTAAGGAATTTGTTCTGACTGAGGAGTTGGGAATTCGCCAGTGTGGATTGCCTATATGTGAGGAACATGATAGCCCTGAGGAATTTGATACTCAAATATCTGACCGTTGATGTGCTATGCGCCAACTGTCCCAAAATATCTACCCACCTAACGGTCATATCATTGAAGGGCATTTATGTCTTATCGTGTCGGGCTGCCCCCTACAACCACTAGCTGGTTGGCTGCTCCGTGAGAAACTGACACTTGTCATTGAGAGCATCCCATCCTCCGAAGACTTTGAGCGAAAATCATCAAGTGAGGAAAAACCCAAACCCAAACACCTACAAACCCAAGTGATTGAGCATCACTGAAGAGATTGTTCCTGTGTGGAACCGACGCTTGTTACCTTTGAGGACTGTGCATCCTCTAGACAGTTAGGCGTCATGGTCTAGAGCATCCAAGAGGAAATTATGGATCACCGAGTGACCGAGTCTGTGAAGGTTTGGAAGTCACCTGAAGACTTACCACGAGCGACTGGGCGAGGTCTGTGTGACCTTAGCTCAAGGAGAATACAGTGATGACTGTGTGTCCTCGGGTTTAAATACCTAGCTGCTCCAACCAGACGTATGACTGTCACAGCAGTTGGAACTGGTCTACCAAATCACTGTGTTCACCAAGCTACTAGTTCTATTTCCTCAACCCTTCCATTTCCTCCTTTCTGTGTAGAAGTACTTAATCATTACTATTTGAAGACTTTGACTGAAGACTTTCTCAATTTCCTCAATCCTAATTCTTTAGTCGCTTTGTCTTCAGCCTACTTATCCTATGTTTACGCTACTTGTACTATGTGCTTGTTTTTATTTCATCATGATGACTGTGCTCCTACTCTATTATGCTTGCATCTGAGTACTTATTCCGCTGCTAAGTAGTTCGTTGCTTAGGAATTTCCTCACCTTAAAATTCCTTAGTGACGAATTTGTAAAAATCGCCTATTCACCCCCTCTAGTCGATATAACGCACGTTCAAAAAGTTTCGCTGCGTTTGGACTCTGTTTTGTATCGATTTCCTGTGATGTAAAAAACATGCAAAAAACAACAACTGGCACTTGTCACTATGTCAATAGGTTAGTACCAAAAAATGATATAAAATGACTATAAAATGATTATAAAATATCCAAGAATGATAATATAACAACATGGAACAATAAAAAATTATTGATACGTTGGAGACGTATCAGCATCCCCAAGCTTAATTCTTGCTCGTCCTCGAGTAGGTAAATGATAAAAACAGAATTTTTGATGTGGAATGCTGCCTAACATGTTATCTCATATTCTTTTCTTTATAGCATGGACATTTGGACTTTTATATTGTTCAAAGCAATAGTCAAGTTTTGACATGAGACATCAATACTCAACCATACCAACAAGCAACCATGTATTTCAAAATATCAACGCTAAAATAAGCTATCCCTAGCCTATCATGCTCAATCATTGATCCATTCATGAAACACACTCGCAAATTAACTACACCCAATGCTTAAGTATGATCATAGTGCCCCCTAGTTGGAGCTTTTATAAGAGAAGATGGAGACTCAAATTCAAAATAAAAAATTGCATAAAGTAAAAGAAAGGCCCTTTATAGAGGGAAGTAGGGATTTGTAGAGGTGCCAGAGCTCAAAGCGAAAATTGAGAGATGAATTTTTTTGAGAGGCATACTTTTCCCACCAATGAAAATGACTTAGAGTTCCCAAGACTTTCCATGCTAGATATATCATAGGTGGTTCCAAAACAGAAATTTAAGTTTATTCCTTTGTCCACCATACTTTCACTTGCCATGGCTAACCGTATCCACAGGTGCCTTCCATACCAAAACTTTCCAAGGAATTTATTATTTGACAACATAAAGTAAATTCATTTTTCATTTTGGCACTGGGCATCCCTGATACCTTTGCCTTACTCTCGTGCAATGACAAGTGAATAAACACTCATCGTGAGAATAACACATCTAGCATGGATAATATTAGCCACCCCTCACTGCCTCGCAAGTGGTACGAGCACATAAAAGTGAAATTTATTTTGAATATTATAGATGGCACATACAAAGTTGCTTAGAACAGCAAAAGAATACCACATACAAGTAGATACTAGCAAAAGGGCTCGTGCTTTGCAACGGGAGAAAAGTATATCACATTCTCTTATAATCTAGAAAAGTTGGTATAGAATTTAAGAATCTGTTCCACAAGTCCAGCTCTTCTATTTCAACATGGCTTGCATGTAGATTTGAAAAGTACATACAAAATGGGCTAGCGATAATCCATTTATTCATGACATGCGTGGAATGAGGTGTTATTATGGGTAAAGGAAAACGACAAGAACAGACGATGATACATTAGCACCCTACGGAGACATGCATGCATCATGGACGGTTTTCGGTTCAAGCATCACCAACTTATGGCATATTCAACGGCATTCCTATTGTTAGCTCCTCTCCATGACCTCAAGATCATCCTCGCACCATCGTCCCGAGCTCGTCCTTTCTTCACTCTGACGTGAAATATTGCTCTGGAACTTCTCTTGCCTCCTCTATGCTCGTCCAGTTTTGTTAGTCAACATTGTCTTCCTTGTAATTCCCACCCCTCTACTAATGGGTCACTTGGCTTGTTATTTACAATCTATCTGAAAAATATGTTGGTGCTTGCAAATATTTTTGTTGCAATGCTTGAATATATTGTTAGCATACATATTTATCAAAGAAAATACATGTCTTATATTGTCCACGTCCCATACATTTATCGGATCTTCTCAGATTTCTTTGCCATGTGTCCTTTCTTTTATTTCTTTTATATAGCGCAGCACATCCCACATCACACCTTAGCAAAAGTGCCCGTGCATTGCTACGGTTAATAATGCATCAAATATACAAAAAAATGACGAATTGAATTGAACCGATCGAATTCAGTTGATGCCATCATAGACTAAATTGAAAATAATAGGGCATGACAAAGCTCTTGAAGATGCCAGAGCTGACGAAAACATGATGTAGACACTTTAAAAGATGCAGGTAGGAAATTTAATTACTAAGTACATCATATCAAATCACATAAACATTTGGGTTTTCACCATCTTCTCCAATTTTGGATCATTATTTCCCTTATTTGCAAAGATAAAACATTCTACAAATTATATTGTGCATAATACATGATCCAAAACAGTGAAAATTAAATAATTGTGAACAAACATGAATAATGAATTGCCTCATTGTAACCAAACAGCTCCTAGGTTGTTAATTCATTGCAGCAACCGTACTTATTAAAGAATTCATGCACTTAGGTGAAGCTTTGCTTTGTATTTTTGTCTGTTCTCTAGCTTGCTCTGTATTCAACAAAAGGAGGTCCGATTTTCCTCCTGAGCTCGTCCATGCTGTTGCTGCTAGCTCGCTATGCTACTCTGTTCCTGCGGAGTTTTCAGAAGAATTCCATCGGTAATCAGTCAACTGAAAGTTGTCGATGCAGGGCAGCGGCAAAAGGAAACGACAGTAGGGAGGTCACCTGAAGTCGGAGTTCTTTGGAGATGAAGATGGAGTCCCTGGTGACCTCGTCGGTGACCATGCCAGCACGTCCAACATCACAAGGTGAGTACAATGCTGCTCAGATCTCGTCGCAAGTATCGACCGGATCAATCAGAGCCCCAAGCTAGCTTCACGGATGGGAGTATCCGGCGAGATGCAAAAGAGCCCGTGCGTTGCAACGAGGGCATACATATCACTCTTCCTTCGTATCTCCCTCGGGTCATCCATGTAACCATGTTGATACTCTTGATCTCCTTTATAGCTTGATGCTTCTCCTTATACCTACAGGTAGAGAAGAGATAGATATTATTGAATTCTCCTACTTCCTTACATAACTTATACCTATAGGTTCAAATTAGCTCATAGCAACATGTGAATTGGAAGAAGCATCGAAACTGAGTGACTGTCACCACAATATGTTTTCTTACACTGACATGTTGTTATAAGACCTGCACAATCGAGATTATTTTTGGCATTTGCGCAAATAACATTGATCTAGTCAGACCCATTGTGTTGGATAGATATTTCTTTTGTTTTGTTAAAAAAATTAATGGAAAACCTTATTGCATTAACCAGAGTGCACCACAAGATCGCTAGCAACCAAATCTTCACACCGAATGCCACAAGGGCATCTGCAACCTTATAAATTACAAAGTCTAGGACAGTACTTTACTTTATTTAAACATAACAAAATGTAAAGCTGGGTAAGCTTTGATCTCCTGGAAGAGAACACTGTTAGGTGCCAGGTCCTAATCTTTTGATGTGGTGGCTTTCACCAGTTCCTGCGCATCTGTCTAGTAATTCTCCTCATTGCCCAAGTTTGAGCCTCCCGAATTGCATGCAAGCACGCCTCCGCCTCTGCATGCATAGGGTCTTGAAGCTGACGAAGTTTTCTTGCTCCTGACCCACCACATTGCATGAGTTGTCTCTGACTATACAACCCGAGCCTCCCTCAGCTGAATCCGAGAAGAAACTACCAGCAATGTTCACGTTCAGCGCATCAACTTTAGGCGGTTTCCATCTTTGAGCCACTGTCACAGTCGTTGTTTGTTTCTTCAGACAAAACATCTCATAATCTACAACATTTCTTCTGATTCAGTACAATGTGTCATTCACATGGCATCTGTTCTCTCCAACATTGACTTTGTTTTAGATTAGCCACCACGTCCACATAAGAGCAAATACATAGCATTTGTTTGGAGGCCTCCCATGTGAAGAAGCATTGAAGGAACACTTTAGGACCAGCACACTCAGCCAACATCTGTCTTTCATCTTCCTTGTTCAGGATTCTCCATATCATAAGCACCTCTTTGCAATTGACAACACAAGTGGGCACATCATTTTTGTTAAGTTGAAGGAGTACATATAGCAATGTTTCATATTGCGAGGTTAGTTAATCTATAGCCAGGTTTAATTCATGCATGCATCATATTAAGTCACATAGATTACCTTAAATTGTAGATGCCACCAGCTAACAACACTATACAAAGTTTCTCCGTACATGTATGCCATGCACCATGGTTAGATCAAACGAATGCATGAGCTGGAGCACCAGACATGTGTAGAGCAAGCAACAAACATATATCTCCAAAGGTGAGAAGTGGTTTTACCAAAACCCACCAAAACATATAACACATGAGCTTTTACCAAAACCAACGGTATAAAACAATAATTACAATTTATCTATGTCTGCATGTTAGGTTGTGATACACATCGACACACAACATGAAAAATACGATCACCAAGAAAGTTGTATATACACCGGATAGATTAAATTATGAGAGCATCGGCATATAATATGGTGAAGCAATGCATCGTTTATAACTTACCTCAGATGAAACTGTGACACAACCGAAATATCACTCACTGCATGGCCCAGGTTCCGGTGTAGTAATTCTTCATTCTGAGCCGTTAAACACGCAATAAATTAACGGTGGTCTTGGCATGTGCATTTGAGTCTCAGTTTTCCCAGATAAAAGCAACACACATATTTTCCTCCATCTGGTTTTCTAAAAAAATGTCGAGAATACATTTAAGCGCATATATGATAGTGCATATTGATAAATCAGGTCATATGGACTTCTGCAAAAACAAAACATGAATTCTTTTACAAAAATACAGATGGAATTTTGAAGCCGCACTAACCTTTGAGAGGAATTACTACTTGAAATGCCACATGTATCACAATTAACCTTGAAATTGCTTGGGAAGGGCAAAGTGTACTCTAAATTAACATCAAAGCCGTTATACACGGTATGGAATCTTGGATGCCTGTACTTCAAGGAGACATGCATGCCAAGCAATATTACATTCTTCCTATTGCGATGAACATATTCATGAGTTTAAAACAAAGACCCTCTATCATTCACCCGAAAAGTTCATAAGGGAAACTATTGGAAAGAGTACATTGCAAGAATGAAGTATTGGCACCTTATATCTAGTATAGAGCAACTTTTAATTAAGCACAAACCAAAAAAGGTTGAGTTCGAGAATATCATAATTATCAGAAACAACACACACCTGTCTTGTGGACTAAGCACAAAGAAAATTAGAGACCTATTGTCAGATAATTAATACTTCTTCTATTTATCATAGATATGTGCCAAATAATTAACTTTCCAAGTGCTAACCGAGAAGAGAATACTAAACATGTTAGCACACTACATTCATTTAATCCTACCTCCACAACATTAAGGCTTGTTCCCAGAATTAGCTTCGCCTCGCTAGAAATGCTTGGTTTTTACAACTAACTATGCTCGTCATTGTTCAGTATTTCATCATCATCAGCCATTATATATGCACATAGCGCCAGGACCAATAAATACTTCATCTACAATCAGCTATTGTTGACCTCCCCTGAGCATCCCTTGGAATCTCATGAATGCATCGCACAGTGATGTAGCATTCCTCACAAAGGTCAAATCCAATGACTTATGTGTAATCCGTGTATTTGTATCGCTTACTTCGTATCGGATAGATCTGAAAGGTATTCATCACTTTGATATTACTAAAAGAATTAAGGTAACTCAAGACAGTGGGAACTAAACCAAGGATGCATTGGTGCTTATCAATATGTCCCAATTGGATTTCAAACTAAATCAGCGTGTAAGTGGCAGGGGAGCACGTGTGTGTACCTGTGCGATCTGCTTGGGGAAAGCAGTGTCCTCGCTGGCCATGCAGAGGAGGGCCTGGGTGGCGGAGCTGGCTTCCATGGACATCAAATGCTCGTGCGTCATAGGGGCGCCCAGCCGGACCATCTTGTGACGACGCATGGGTATGAGGCGCGCAGCGCAACGGGGCTATTTTCCTGGATTGGGCACTTGATGTGGGGCGTTGAGGAGCAGAGGGCCTGGAAATCTTGAGCCGGCAGAGGGCCTGGACGAAGGAGCCTCCGTATGAGAGGCACCTGGCTGGGCCATCTCCGGACACGGGAGGACCAAGGCGCGACGCTGCGGGTCGAGAGGGAGAGGACAGATGGGAATGGGCACATGTGGGGAGACGAACGGGGAATTGTTTTGTTTGGAGAGGAGACGAATGGGGATTTTTTTGGCAAGTGAGGGACGTGAAGTTTCTCCGTTCGTGCCCAAATGGCTTGTATGGGGCGGACGAGCTATGGGCCAGAGTTGGCCATCGACTACGCTCGGAAATAATTGTCACCAGCCAACAAAACGGTTTTAGTACCACCTCGCGTATATGTTTTAAATTTAAAGTGAAAGCGTAAACTTATGGGAAGAAACGTATTGTGATGGTGAACCCACGAAGCCAATCCGTGCTTTATTATTAGGGATAGATAGTGGACTCATATGGCAAAACTGGTTTAAAAGATTTTGGATACACAAGTAGTGATCATACTTAGTGCAAAATGAAGGCTAGCAAAAGATTGAGAAGTGACAACCAAGAAACGAATAATATCATAAGCGAGCATTAAGCATAATTAACACCGAATAATGCACCACAAGTAGGATATAATTTCATTGCATAACAATTTACTTTCGTGCTTGCACAGGGAATCACAAACCTTAACACCAATATTCTTACTAAATCATAATTACTCATCAATATGACTCACATATCACATCATCATATCTCAAAACTATTACTAAGAATCAAGTTTATTTTGTCCAATGATCTTCATGGAAGTTTTTATTATATCCTTCTTGGATATCTATCACTTGGGACTAGTTTTCATGTATTGCTTTTGATAAGTTCAACCAAATATAAGTAAAGATCATTAGCATAATATTTCTTTATCTCAAATTAATTTAAGTGAAGCAAGAGAGAATTTCTTGAAAATTTTACTAACTCTCAAATAAATCTAAGTGAAGCAAGAGAGCATTTCTTCAAAAATACTAAAGCACACCATGCACAAAAAGATATAAGTGAAGCACTAGAGCAAGTCCATAGCTCATAAATATTTAAGTGAAGCATAGAGAGCAATTTTAACATGTCATGGCATAATTTTGGCTCTCTCAAATAGGTGTGTCCAGCAAGGAATCAAGACTTAAAACATAAAATAAAACAAGCAAAGACTCATATCATACAAGACGCTCCAAGCAAAACACATAGTATGTGACGAACAAAAAAATAGCTTCGAGTAAAATACCGATGGTCGTTAGAAGAAAGAGGGGATGCTACTCAGGGCATCCCCAAGCTTAGTTGCTTGATCTCTTTGGATAATAGCGGGGCATGCCATGGGAACCCCCAAGCTTAGGATCTTCTTACTCCGTATTCCTTCATCCGTCGTAAGATAACCCAAAACTTGAAAACTTCAATCACACAAAACTCAACAAAACCTTCGTGAGATTCGTCAGTATAAGAAAACAAATCACTACTATAAGTGCTGTAGCAAACCAATTCATATTTTATTCTTGCATTATATCTACTGTATTCCAACTTATCTATGGCAAAAATGCATCAAAGAAAACCATAGAATCATCAAAACAAGCACACAACGCAAAGAAAATAGAATCTGTCAAAAACAGAACAGTCTGTAGAAATATGGATACTTCGGATACTTCTGTAACTAAAAAAATATTTAGAAATTAGGAAAACCTGAGAAATTTGTATATTAATCTTCTGCAAAAAGAATTGGTACTTTATCACTCTCTGGTTAAAAATGAGAATTGTTCTCATGAGCGCAAAAGTTTCTGTTTTCAGCAAGATCAAACAACTATCACCCAAGAAGATCCTAAAGGCTTTACTTGGCACAAACACTAATTAAAACGCAATCATAACAGTAGAATAATTTTGCTAACACTCAAGAACATAAATCAAAAAGCAAAAATAAATTTTATTCAGTGGGTTTCCTCCCAACAAGCGCTATTGTTTCACGCCCTTAGCTAGGCATAAAGCAAGGATCTAAGTTTTGTCATCTTTGTTTCGAGATCCATAGGATTACCTCATGATTGGTTCATATGGTGGCCTAATTATTGTTCTAAGAAGTGTTCCATACCCTTACTTAGTGTAAATTTAAACATAATATTACCTTCTTTCATATCAATCACGACACATTGTGTGTAAAAACGCCCTACCAAGAATAATTGGACAAGACGGATTGCAATCAATATCAAGAACAATAAAATCTATGGGCACATAATTCCTATTTGCAAGAATAAGAACATCATTAATTATTCTCATAGGCTTTTTAATAGTAGAATCCTCCAAGTGCAAATTTAAAGAACATTCTTCAATATCGGAAAGATCAAGCACATCACATAAAGATTTTGGAATTGTGGAAACACTAGCACCCAAGTCACACAAAGCAAAACACTCATAATTTTTTATCTTGAGTTTGATAGTAGGTTCCCATTCATCATGCAATTTTCTTGGAATTGAAACTTCTAATTCCAACTTTTCTTCTAAAGCTTTCATCATAGTATCAACAATATGTTTAGTAAAAGCTTTATTTTGTTCATAGGCATGGGGTGAATTTATCATGGATTGCAACCAAGAAATATGATCAATCAAAGAGCAACTATCATAATTGAATTCTTTGTATTCCAAAAGAGTGGGCACATCACTAGTTAAATTTGACCTCTTCAAACCCACTTTTATCAATTTTCTCAACAAGATTTTCACCCTCCGAATTATCGGGATGCCTTCTAATTAAGTTGACTCTTCTCCAGTTCCTTTTTCATCAATCTTAACTATACTGAACAAGGAATCAATATAATAAACACCAATCATTTTAAGATCTTCATCACTTTTATGAAGGTAATCACTAGAAAACACTTTTTCTAAAAATTCTCTTTTAGCTCTAAGCATAGAGGTTCTTCTCTTACTTTCATCCATAGAAACATAGAGATATTTAATTGATTCCTCAACCTTAGGCACAAAAAAAATTATCTTGAGATTTTCCACATCATGAGAAATTTTATCAACACTTCTAGACAAATCATCAATCTTATTCAACTTTTCTTCTATGGTAGTGTTGAAAAAAATTTGTGTGTTGATAAATTCTTTAATATTATTCTCAAGATAAGAGGTGTTCCTATTATTATAAGAAGGATTTCCATAGGAATTACCATAATTCTTAGAGGAATTACTAGGAAAAGGCATGGGATTAAAATTACCTCTATAAGCATTGTTATTGAAATTGTTGTGCAAGATAAAACTCACATCTACGGCATCACTATTTTTCTCAATCAAAGTAGACAAAGTCATATCATTGAAATCAATAGGAGCACTTTTACTAGCAACCAATTTCATAAGAGCGTCAACTTTTTCACTCAAAGAAGAAATTTCTTCAACCGAAATAACTTTTTTACTAGTAAGAGCTCTTTCGGTATGCCATTTTGAATAATTTGCCATAATATTATCAAAAAATTTGGTGGCTTCACCCAAAGTAATTTCCATAAAAGTAACACCCGCGACAGAATTGAAAAGATTACAAAAACAAAATTCAACCCCGCATAATTTTTTGTATAATCATCCAAAATTTAACCCATGAGTTGGGCAATTCCTTAGAATCACTTTCATCCTTTCCCAAGATTGTGCAACGTCCTCATGTTCAAGTTTCTGGAAATTCATGATATGGGTTCTAAGGGAAATAATTTTTGCGGGCGGAAAATACTTAGTGATAAAAGCATCTTTTCACTTATTCCAAGAATCGATACTATTGTGAGGCAAAGAAGAAAACCATTTTTTTGCAGAATCGCGCAAAGAAAACGGAAATAATTTCATCTTCACAATATTATTGTCTACATATTTTTTCTTTTTGCATAACGCACAATTCCACGAAGGTATTAAGATGGGACGCGACATCCTCATTATAAGTACCGGAAAATCGGTCTTTTGTAACAAGATTCAGCAAAGCAGTATTTATATCACAAGATTCCGCACTAGTGGCGGGAGCAATCAGAGTGCCTATAAAATCATTGTTGTTGGTATTTGAGAAATCATACAACTTGGTGTTCTCTTGAGCCATGGTGACTACGCAACAAGATTGCACTCAAAAACAGATCCAGCAAGAAAACGACAAACGAAAAAGAGGGCGAATAAAACAACAAATTTTTGTGAAGTGGGGGAGAGGAAAATGAGAGGCAAATGGAAAATAATGTAAATTGCGAGGAGATGAGATTTTTGATTAGGAACCTGGTAGATGTAGATGATCCTCCCCGGCAACGGCGCCAGAAATTCATTTTGATGCGACTTGAAGCTACGTCGATATTTCCCCAAAGAGGAAGGGATCATGCAGCACAGTGACGGTAGGTATTTCCCTCTGTGACGAAACCAAGGTTATCGAACCAGTAGGAGAACCAAGCAACACTACGTAAATAGCACCTGCATGCAAATAACAAATACTCGCAACCCAATGTGTAAAAGAGTTGTCAATCACTTTTAGGTAACAGTGCCACAAATTGGCAAACAGACATGGGAGAGTTGTAAATATTGATAGATCGAACGCCAAATAAAATAAATTGCAGCAAGTTGTTCTTGTATTTTATTGTTTAATTGATATGGAAATAAATGGCAAATAAAATAGATTGCAAAGGCAAATAATATGAGAAAGAGACCCGGGGGCAGTAGGTTTCACTAGTGGCTTCTCTTGAGAAAAATAGTAAACGGTGGGTAAATGAATTACTGTTGGGAAATTGATAGAACTTCAAATAATCATGACGATATCCAGGCAATGATCATTACATAGGCATCACGTCCTAGATTAGTAGACCGACTCCTGCCTGCATCTACTACTATTACTCCAGACATCGACCGCTATCCAGCATGCATCTAGTGTATTGAGTTCATGGAGAAACATAGTACTGCAATAAGAACGATGACATGATGTAGACAAGATCTATTTATGTAGGAATATACCCCATCGTTTTATCCTTAGTAGCAATGATACATACGTGTTGGTTCCCCTTCTGTCACTGGGATCAAGCACCGTAAGATCAAACCCACTACAAAGCACCTCTTCCCATTGCAAGATAAATAGATCAAGTTGGACAAACAAAAACCCAAATATCGGAGAAGAAATATGAGGCTATAAGCAATCATGCATATAAGAGATCAAATAAACTCAAATAACTTTCATGGATAAAAAGATAGATCTCATCATAAACTCAAAGTTCATCCGATCCCAACAAACACACCGCAAAAAGAGTTACATCATATGGATCCTCAAGAGAACATTGTATTGAGAATCAAAGGAGAGAGAGGAAGCCATCTAGCTACTAACTACACACCCGAAGGTCTACAAAGAACTACTCACGTATCATCGGAGAGGCACCAATGGAAGTGGTGAACCCCTCCGTGATGGTGTCTATATTGGATCAGGTGGTTCTGGACTCTACAGTGGCTGGAATTGATTTTCATCGACTCCCCTATGGTTTCTGAATATTGGGATATTTATAGAGTAAATAGGCAGTCCTGGGGGCACCTGAGGTGGGCACAACCCAATAGGGCGCGCCCGGGCCTCCAGGCGCTCCCTGGTGGGTTGTGCTCACCTCGGGGCATCGCCCAGGTGCTTCTTCGACCCATTGGATGTCTACTGGTCCAAAAAAAAACACAAAAGTTTCGCTGCGTTTGGACTCCATTTGGTATTGATTTCCTACGATGTAAAAAACATGCAAAAACAACAACTGGCACTTGGCACTATGTCAATAGGTTAGTACCAAAAATGATATAAAATGACTATTCAATGATTATAAAACATCCAAGAATGATAATATAACATCATGGAACAATAAAAAATTATAGATACGTTGGAGAAGTATCAGTCATCCGAATGCATTTTGCCAAGGAAGAAGCAACCAACAATACAACTGAGTATGAAGGGCTCCTTGCCGGGCTCAGGATTGCAGCCGAATTGGGAATTAAGAAGCTGATCATTCGAGGAGATTTACAGCTTGTGGTGAGACAAGTCAACTAGGATTACCAAAGTCGATTGATGGAGGCATACGTTGAAGAAGTGAGGAGATTGGAGGAGCGCTTTGAGACGTACCCTGTGTGAAAAACAACATAGCTGATCATCTGTCAAAATATGCTGCGCAGAAGCTTCTAGTGGAACCAGGGACTTTTATTCTCCATCTCACTCAGCCCTCCGTATACCCAACAACAATGGCCCAGAAAAGGAGAAAGCTGGACTCCGGTAAGCCTCTCCCGGTAGAGCCGTCCGCTCCTGGCAGAGACCTGCCGGAAACAACTCCACACAGCCTGCCAGACCACACCCTCCAGTTGGGCCCATGGACCCCGCGAACGAGGCATGTGCTCCCGCAGCAGAGGAGGTGCCGCTAGTCCTTCTTGACGAGCCCTAGGCTCCAACTTGGGCAAGGCACATTGTCCACTTCCTGCAGACCGGAGAGCTTCCCGGCAACAAAGATGAAGCTCAAAAAGTAGCCCGGAGGGCCCGTATGTACTAGTTTGTTGATGACACTCTGTACATAAGGAGGCCCAACAATGTGAAATTGAAGTGTGTCTGCCGGGAAGAAGGAAAGGAACTGCTGGCTGAGATACACAAAGGCATGTGCGGCTCCCACATTGGATCAAGGGTATTAGTTGGGAAAGCATTCCGGCAAGGATTTTATTGGCCCACAACCCTCCAAGATGCGGCCGAGCTAGTCACAAAATGTGAAGCCTGCCAGTTCCATTCCTTGAAAACCCACCTGCCTGCCCAAGCTCTTCAAACAATCCCTCTATCATGGCCATTTTTGGTCTGGGGGCTCGATATCCTCGGCCCCTTCCCCCGAGTAATCGGGGGCTTCGAATTCTTGTTTGTTGCTATCGACAAGTTTACAAAGTGGCCGAAAGTGACTACCGTGAGAAAGGTGACTGCTCAGTCAGCTATCAAGTTCTTGAAAGTACTGGTGTGTCGTTTGAGTTCCGGCGAGGATCATTACTGTCGTGGGTTTGTCACGGCAGATGTCCTCGTGAAAGGACTTAGTCGTGGAGCCATCGCTACGGGTTAGCTTAAAGGGGTTAAACTGGAAAAGGGACACGAGAGTTTTATACTAGTTTGGCCCCTTCGATGAAGGTAAAAGCCTACGTCTAGTTGTGATGGAATTGCAGGGGTTTCGATGACTAGGGAGCGAATCCACTTTGCTTGGCTCTCGAGTTGTTGTGTGTTGCGTTCTCCCAAAACCACCGCCGGGTCATCCCCTTATATACATAGGTTGACACCCGCCGGTTTACAGAGTCCCGAGGCCGGATCATCAAAGTGTCCAACTTGGTCTTTATCCTTCCTATCTTACAATGCAAGTTTACATGAGAGAGTCGGTTTACATCTACGGGCCTTAACCTGCCTTTGGGCCTTGGGCCTTCGTAAAGTGCCACCATCCTCACGTCTTTATGGGCATCTATCTTCATAGAGTTAATCCGATTACTCCTGGCCGGTTTACATCCAGTAGTAATATCCCCAACATTAGGCCCCAGATTGATTTGAACTTGTTCATGTCAATCTTCAACACTTAGAAAAATTCCTCCTTTGCATCTTCACCTTGATCTTGTAAACCGCCGTGACGTCATACTCCAAGATCATGATAAATCACCAGCTTTGTTATTTAAAAATGATACATCTCACCTTCAGTTAATGAGCCTCCGACAATGGAGGCGACCTCTTCGTTAGATATCCAATATTCAGGCTCCTCGATTCTCGCGCCTGTCACCTCTCCACTTACCTTATAAATAGGACCAACGGTCATTTTCTTTTCCCCCTTCGTCTCTTCGCTTCTTCTTCCTCCTCGGGACGCCCCTACACCCGAGCGTCACCATCGTCGTTGAGTTTCACCTCTGCATCACCAACGGACGCTACATCAACCTGGTCGTACCAGAGAGATGCGGCACACCTCCGCTACCTCAACAGCTGCTGTAAGCCGTTCCTCCTTCCTTTGTAGATCCATTAGGGTTCATGCAGGCTCATGTAGCTCTCCTCGTGTTCTTCGTCCACCCATAGATAGCAGAGCTCAATCCTGACGTGTTCTGCACCACAGCTATGGCACTCCTTATCTCGGTAATGTAAACCAAACCTTAAATACCTAAAAACTTGATCTGAACCTTTTGTGAACTGCTTCAGAACCAAAACTTTTTAAGTCTCAATATTTTTCCTTTTTCCTGACTTACGGTAGATCCAAAATTTCAATGCAATCTTGTGAAACCTGTTTCTCTTACTTAAGTATTTTTAGATCTGTACCCTTCACACCAATATACGCAGTTTAACTTTTTGAAATATGATAATCCGGCAGGTTCCATTATTCCCCTTTTAAACCGCCGAGTTATTTATACTCCGGTTTAACAGTATACATATACCTCTGCTTTGGTTCATTACCTTATCATGCATAAATACTCTATCGTCGGTTTACCAATTTCACATACTTGGATTCCTTTTCCCTGTTGTACCTTATGTATCACCATTAATGAATCATAAACCGGCATTATTTTCTTCCCAGCTTCTCACTTGCAATGGCCAAGCAGTTTTATTCCTGCAACTAGGTCCCCTCCCGGGTTAAAGAGGAGCAACTGAATGAAATGGTCAAGATCGGTACCTTACCGAAGAAGAATGAAATCTGGTGGCGAGTTCCTCGGACGGAAATCCTCCGACCCCTAAATAGGGTGAAGTAGTGGTGTTTGTTGATCACATAGGCTGTGGCTTTAAATCGCCCGGATCGAAGTTTTTCCGAGATGTACTTGCTAGCTTTCAGCTCTATCCTCAAGATATTGGACCCAACTCGGTATCCAATATATGCAACTTTCAAGTTTTCTGTGAAGCATACCTACAAGAAGAGCCAACTATTGAGTTGTTCCAAGATTTCTTCCATCTAAACCGTCACACTGAGTTTGTAGATGGACCCAATACTGAACTTGGCGGCGTCTCTATTCAGAAAAGAAAAGAGGTTGAGTTTCCTCATGCCAACCTGCACAGTCACCCCAAAGAGTGGAATCAAACTTGGTTCTATTGTAGAGACACCTCTCCTGAAGATGGGAACCCTCTGTCGGGTTACCGTGCCGACCAGCTTGCCAATACTCATCCACTTCCACAACGGCTAAGTGCCCAGGAACGGGCCTCGTACGCACCTCAACTCACCAAGCTGAGAGCATTCTTGGCCAACGGTTTAGCAAGCGTGGACTTCGTCCGTTGCTGGATATCCTGGAGCATATTTTTGTTAAGTCGCCACTCCGGCTTAATGTGTGAGTATATTGGTGACATACAAGACTCTCAACGTCATATCGATATTCAACTAACAGATGAAGAAGTCACTGAGTCTGTGAAGAAAATGTTGAATGAAGCGGAAGCTGTCTGCAGCAAGACCGGGCTAAGTCCCTTTTATACGCAAAACAAACCGCCCGCTATAAGTATTGTCTGTGCTTCCGCTTTACACCTGATATTTTTAAACTATGCAATCTTTGAATTCCCTCTGCCCATCTTTAAACAGGGTGATGATCCGTTCTGGAAAAAGAAACCTCAGGAGAAAGCGGCGAAGCCTTCCCGTCCTAAAACAAAAAATGTCAAGAAAACCACCAAGAGGAAGGCACCTGAACCCATCGGTTTCGAGCTTGATGACGACCCGGATGAACCGGAAGTAGAGGTAGAACTTGATTCACTTGGTTCACTTTTCATGCATCTCATTGACAATGATATTTATCAGGAGGACGTTGAAGGAAGCCAAGCTGACGATGCAGAGGTAATTATCCTTTCCTCTGGTTCAGACTCTCGGCCAACACAAAAAATCCGTCAAGCAGTCCGGAAAGTAAGATTTTCTCATCCTCTTGCTCACTTGGATCCAACATTTATTTTGAAGAAGCAGCAGCATGAGGCTTACCGCACAACCCGGCACAACAGCCAAAAGGTCACTTTGAATGGTTTACCGGACACCCCGGTTCGAAAACGCCGATCTGAGGTCTCACCCACTTCTGACCTTATCCGAAGGCAGGCTATTTCGGACAACCTCTTAATCCGTCTGATTTGAATTATCAGGTGACACCTCCTTCATCCTCTGGCAAGTCAACAGCGACCCAAGTATTTCAACCCAATCTTTTGATGTTTCACACTTTATATACTATGCTAACCTTTGCATATTGTTTTGTTTAGCGCCAAAGCCGGACCTAGTAAAAAGGCTCAGGTGAATAATCCGCCCGAAGACCATGTGGTTATTGAACCGGAGCAAACTGCAGGACCAGAGGGTCCAAATACTGAGGCCACATTTGATGAACCACCCCCTCAAGATCATAATGCTGATGAACAAGCAGAAGTTGATACTACTGTGCCAGATGATGAACCGGCGAATCCAATCCGGACTGATGACAAACCTTCTAGTCCAGTGAGAACTACTGACATTCCATTAACTCCAGAAAAGGCTGCTGGAGACAAAGAAGATGAGGTTATCATTACCGGTACTGGGCACACCTCTCCTGGCCAACCTGCTGTATTGGCGAAACATAGTGCCAAAGAAGAACGTGCTGCCATGGAGAAAGGCAAGTGGAGCACCGATTTATCAAGCTATGCCCACTTCAGTGCTCAAGAACTCCACTCTATCTTCCTAAACTGTCTGCACTCAAACCGTAATTATGAAGCCGGTTTGGTGAATCTAATGAAGGAGTGCTATGAGGTATTGACACAACTTTTCCTTTCTTAAGTCCAATTGTAAATACCAACTCTAGTAGCCCCCAAAGGGCCGGTTTATGATAGCAATCATAAATCAGGACTTTGTAATATCTCAACCATTGCATGCTTATCCTCCATATGCCAGGTAATCCTGTGAAATAAACCGGTACTTAATTGTTGTATTCCTGTACTTTTCATCTGTGTAGCCCCCAAGGGCCGGTTTATCTTTCCAAGGTAAACTGGGTCTTTAATCAATGCTTCAACTTTGAACAGATGTACATGAGCCCCCAAGTGTCAAGGATAATGCGTGCATTGTACTTGGGACTTCGCAAAAATTTCTGATGATAGAGCCAATAGGCATTAGCCCCCAAGTACAAAGAGCATAACTTGTTATACGCTTGGTACTTCAAATATACATATCTCATTGACGATTTATCTTGCCCCTGTAGGCCGAGTTGACTAAGAAGGACGCTCAAACTGCTGACCTTCAGGAGAACATTAAATCTCAGCAAGCGGAGGCTTCCAAAGCCAAGGAAGAGTTGACAAATGCCTTAGCAGCCATGGATAAGCTGAAGGAAAACTTTAATAAAGAGCGTGTAGACTTGGAGACAGAGAAGGCCAGTTTAACAAAGAAGGCCGAAGACGCACAAGCAGCCCTGAAGCCGGTGGTTGAGGAACTGACCGGTTTAAAATGGTAGATTAATGCCATGGCCTCTGCTGTATTTGGTGAGTATCCTCATATGAAGTTTTCCCAATTCATAATGTCTTATCAATGGCCGGTTTACTTATGCTTTACCATGACAGGAACCCGCATCACTCATCTAGGTGTCGACATGCGGATGAAGCTTAAATCGGCCTATACTTTGATAGAACAGCTGTATTCTGGATCCCAGCGAGCCATTTGCACTGCAGCTTATAACAAGCCTCCTCCAACGCTGATAAAAGAAACCATTGAAAAGCTGGCCATGCTGCCTGCCCGGTTGGATGAACTGAAGAGATCAGACGCAAGATCAGGTGCTCTGACCATGCTAATCCAGGCCAAGGCGTGGATTCCAAATCTTGAACCGACAGATATCGGCCAAGGCTACCCCAGCGTGAAGGAAGATGGCACAAATTTCAACAATGATGATCTCCGAAGGCTGACAAAGGAAATGCGGCCTATAGCGAGCAAATTGGCGGATGACACAGATCTATCTCATTATCAACTGGTTTATGATGTTGAGGGGAAAGGACAGCCCATGTCGATTCATAATGTAGAAGATCTTGTTCCGCCAATCCGTAAGCACACTTACGCTCCTGACATTGACCCTTCCAACCTTATTCATAAAGAAGCCATTTTTCAAGCCTTAAGTAGAATCGATTGGTCAACGATTGATTTCCAGCAACTGGGTAGGGATGAGGAGAATGTGACCGCTCAAGATGACCCTCAATCGTCAAGCCGTCCAGATGAGGAATCATAAATCGAAGGCCGGTTTATCAGTTGTAGTCTACCACTCCTATTAAAACAATTATTCAATTTGGGCTGGTTAAAGCGCCTTGTAATAGGATAGCATGAACACTTTATCTGTCATGCCATCGAGCATGTTTGTTTCGCTTGATGCTGATAACTTGCCATGCCTTTGGCATCTATCCTATGCATAGTCCATTATGGCTTTTATTTAACTTGTTCCTGCATATAAGAACTTGAAAGTGTCCTAGTGGTTTACCACTGGACGGGTTATGATGCCCAAAAAATATATATACATAACTTGGATGGATAACCAAGATTGTAATAACCAGATATAAAATAGATGATACCTGTGATATATCCCGTTGGTTGACCAACTGTTGGTATAGTAAGCGTGAAAACACCAATCTGGAGTATTCATGACTCCTTTCCTTCTTGCCGGTTCATATAAAAACCATACCGGGTTATGATAACCACCGGTTTGTTCGTATAATGCTGGTGACCTCTAGTTAAAACCAGACCGGTGCAACTTACTGCTGGTTTAGAACTGATCATGCGCTGACAATTGAGCGTTGAAAGCCATGCCGGGTTGCAATAAACACCTGTTTATCAGAAAATATTCATAAATCCCTTATCAAAAGATGTTTAAAATAGAAAATCCAAAAGAAATATGCAAGGCTTTTCATGGGCTGCCAGGCCCTAAATCGAGGCTTTTCATGGGCTGCCAGGCCGCTGAGTTAAACCATTTTTCAAAGCCTTTTAAGATGGACCTCAATCTTTAACCAATCACCATTTTAACTTTGACAAGTTCAGGGTCTATGAGATTGACTTGCCAAACGTTCGATGGGTCATACCAGGTTTACCTGGACAGAGTGGCTTACTTAAAAAAGGTAGGATAACCCGGGGTTTTCGGTGAATACACCTGGCTTCCAAGCCTGGCTTGATAGCCTATTACAAGGGTGCAAGCTTGTTGTTCTTTGAGAAGCAAGGAGTCCCAAGTAACTTTTGAGCTATGCTCAGTGGTTACCTATGTTTGAGTTGTGTTTTATGCAACAGACTCTCTTTTGTTCTACATAATTTCCTTTTGGCTTTAAGCCTATCAAAAAGGTGTAGCTATGGTGTAAATACGACGAAGCCCCCTAGTGATTTCCCTTTATGGTCTTAAGCCGATCAAGAGGTGTAGCTACGGTTCGAATACGACCAAGACCCCTAGTGATTTGCTTTATATCTGTGTGGCTTTGTAGGCCGGTTTAATAGAACTTTGCTTTGTAAGTAGAAGCCCCCATGGAACCACACACGAGGTAAAAAAGAACAGAGACCTCGCTTTAGCTGAAGCTCTGGTTTATTATATAATATATACATTGTCATAAGAATGTACATAAGAAGAGCCTGTGGCTCAAGTATAGTAAGGCCGAAGAAGAGCTATATTCCATGGCTGCTGGGTCTCCTCCTCTGATTTGCATGAGTCTTTGTGCTCTCGAACATTGATAAGGTAGTATGACCCATTGTGCAGGTTTTTGCTGACCACAAATGGTCCTTCCCAAGGTGGAGATATATAACTTGTGCATATCAGTCTGATCCTGGATGAGCCAGAGCACCAGATCGCCTTCTTGAAAAGTTCTGGTCTTAACCCGATGGCTGTGATTGCGTCGGAGATCTTGTTGATAAATTGCCGACCGCGCCGCTGCGAGATCACGCTCCTCATCTAACAGGTCCAGTGAGTCCTGACGTGCCTTCTCATTTTCAGCTTCAACGTAAGCCGCCACACGGGGTGAGTCATGACAGATGTCACTAGGGAGAACCGCCTCTGCTCCTTAAACCATGAAGAAAGGTATGTAACCCGTAGATCTGTTTGGTGTGGTGTTGATACTCCATAATACGGAAGGTAACTCCTCCACCCAACAACCCGGCGTCTGCTTTAAAGGAACCATAAGCCGGGGTTTAATACCTCTCAAAATTTCTTGATTTGCCCTCTCTGCTTGACCATTAGACTGGGGGTGAGCCACTAACGCTACATCAAGACGGATGTGCTCACGTTGACAAAATTCCTCCATATCACCCTTGGACATATTAGTACCGTTATCAATTATAATGCTATGTGGAAAATCAAACCGGAATATCACCTTTTTGATGAATTGGACCGCTGTTGCTGCATCACACTTACTGACTGGCTCTGCCTCTACCCACTTGGTAAACTTATCAACCGCCACCAACAGGTGGGTGTTTTTGTTCTTGGACCTCTTAAAGGGTCCAACCATATCTAGACCCCAAGTTGCAAACGGCCAAGTGATTGGAATCATTCTCAACTCTTGAGCCGGAATATGAGCGCGGATGCAAATTTCTGACAACCGTCACACCTCTTTACTAAATCCTCAGCATCAGAATGAGCCATTAACCAATAGAAGCCGTGACAAAAAGCCTTAGCCACCAAGGATTTTGAACCGGTGTGGTGACCACAATCTCCTTCGTGGATTTCTCGCAAAATCTCACAACCCTCTCGAGGAGATACACAACGCTGAATTGCTCCTATGACGCTGTAATGATGTAGCTCCCTGTTGATAATGGTCATTGACTTGGATCACCGGATTATCTGTCGGGCCAAGATTTCATCATCCGGTAACTCGCCCCAGTTCATGTAAGACAGGTACGGGAGTGTCCAATCCGGTATAACATGCAAAGCCGCCACCAACTGGGCCTCCGGGTCAGGAATAGCCAACTCCTCCTCTGTGGGTATCTTGACCGACAGATTATGAAGTACGTCGAGGAAGACATTAGGTGGCACCTGTTTATGCTGAGAGCCTAGACGACTTAAAGCGTCCGCTGCTTCATTTTTTCGAAGGTCTATATGGTCAACTTGATAGCCCTTGAAATGACCAGCCACTATGTCCACCTCTCGTTGATACGCAGCCATGAGTGGATCCTTAGAATCCCAAATGCCAGATACCCGCTGAGCCACCAGGTCCGAGTCACCGAAGCACTTAACTCGGCTTAAGTTCATCTCCTTAGCCATCCGCAGACCGTGGAGTAAGGCCTCATACTCAGCTGCATTATTAGTGCAAGGGAACATTAAGCGGAGAACATAACAAAACTTGTCACCTCATGGGGAAGTTAATATGACTCCAACCCCCGAGCCCTCCAACTGTCTAGACCCATCAAAGTGAATGGTCCAATATGTGTTATCTCGCTTTTCCTCCGGTGCCTGCAACTCTGTCCAATCATTGATGAAGTCCACAAGTGCTTGGGATTTGATTGTTGTGCGAGGCATATATTTTATCCCATGAGGTCCAAGCTCAATAGCACATTTGGCAATCCGGCCAGTTGCTTCTCTGTTTTGAATGATATCTCCCAGAGGGGCTGAACTGACCACTGTGATAGGATGACCCTGAAAATAATGCTTGAGCTTTTGGCTTGCCATGAAAACCCCATATTCCAGCTTCTGCCAATGCGGGTATCTCTGCTTTGAATCGATAAGCACCTCACTGATGTAATAAACCGGCCGTTGAACCGGATACTCCTTTCCAGCCTCCTTGCGCTCCACAACAATAGCCACACTAACAGCCCGGGCATTAGCAGCCACATATAGCAATAAGGGATCTTTATCTATTGGAGCCGCAAGGACTGGCGGTTCAGCTAACTGTCTCTTCAAATCCTCAAACGCTTTATCAGCTGCGTCGCTCGAGACAAAGTCATCCGTTTTCTTTAGCATCTGATATAAAGGGATATCCTTCTCCCCAAGACGACTGATAAAACGACTCAAAGACGCAATCCGGCCTGCTAAACATTGAACATCATTGATACATGCCAGTTTAGCCAGAGATGTGATAGCTGTGATCTTCTCCATATTAGCCTCAATGCCCCTGTTGGACACCAGAAAACCCAAAAGCTTGCCTGCCGGAACACCAAAGACACATTTGGCCAGATTAAGCATCATCTTATAAACTCGGAGGTTATCAATGGTTTCCTTCAAGTCATCAATCAATGTTTCCTCCTTCCTAGATTTCTCCACAATGTCATCCACATAAGCATGAACATTGCGCCCAATCTGTTTATGAAGAAAATTCTGAACACAGCGCTGATAAGTCGCCTGTGCACTCTTGAGCCCAAAAGGCATGGATACATAGCAGAAGGCTCCAAAGGGAGTTATGAAGGCTGTCTTCTCCTGGTCCTTAACTGCCATTTTGATCTCATGATAACCAGAATAACCATCCAGAAAACACAAACGGTCACAACCCGCTGTAGCATCAATAATCTGATCAATGCACAGGAGAGCAAAGGGATCAGCTGGACAGGCCTTGTTCAAGTCTGTGTAATCCACACACATATGCCAAGTGCCACTTTTCTTAAGTACCAGCACCAGATTAGCTAGCCACTCAGGGTGAAAAACCTCCATGATAAACCCTGCCGCCAAAAGCCGGGCTAGCTCCTCACCAATAGCCTTGCGCCTCTCTTCGTTGAAGCGGTGGAGAAACTGCCTAACCGGTTTAAACTTAGGATCTATGTTAAGGGTGTGCTGAGAGAGTTCCCTCAGTACACCTGGCATGTCAGAAGGCTTCCATGCAAAGATGTCCCGATTCTCACAGATGAACTCGATGAGCGTGCTTTCCTATTTGGGATCCAAGTTAGCGCTAATGCTGAACTGCTGAGATGAATCGCCAGGAACAAAATCAACCATTTTAGTGTCTACAACCGATTTAAATTTCAGCGCCGGATCATGCTTTATAGTTGGCTTCTTCGGAGACATCATATCTGCCGGATCAACATTGTCCTTATAAAACTTCATCTCCTCTATGGCACAAACCGACTCAGCATAAGCCGCATCACCCTCTACACATTCCAAAGCAATCTTTCTGCTCCCATGTACTGTGATGGTTCCCTTATGACCCGGCATCTTAAGCTGTAGATAAACATAACACGGCCTCACCATGAACTTGGCATAAGCCGGCCGTCCGAACGGGGCATGGTACGGACTCTTGATTTTCACCACCTCAAAAGTCAACGTTTCTGATCTTGAATCACAATCATCCCCAAAAGCCACCTCTAGGGCTATCTTTCCCACTAGATACACCGATTTACTAGGCACCACACCATGAAACACGGTGTTCGACGGTTTAAGATTCTTATCTATCAATCCCATACGAAGGAAGGTATCGTAGTAAAGGATATTGATACTGCTTCCCCCATCCATAAGCACCTTGGTGAACTTATAACCCCCAACTTGAGGTGCCACCACTAAGGCCAGATGACCCGGATTATCAACCCGGGGTGGGTGATCCTCTCAACTCCATAAAATTGGTTGTTCATACCAGCGTAAATATTGAGGCACTGCCGGTTCAACAAAGTTCACGGCCCTTTTGTGAAGCTTCTGATCATGCTTACACAAGCTAGTAGTGAAGACAGGATACTGCCCACTATTCAACTGCTTCGAATTGCTTTGATAACCCAACTGTTGCTGCTATTGATTCCCCTGATGATTATAACCTCCCTGACTGCCCTGGTTACCTTGATTGCCATGTCCTATCTGATGGCCTTGGAATCCTGAACCGGAGCGGCCGCCTCCGTAACCCGGCCCATGAAAACCACCTCCTGGACCATCGGGCGGGCCATTGTCGTATTGAAACATATTGGAATTTTTTAACTCCCGCATGATGAAGCAATACTTCCAAAGATGCGAAGCTGGCTTCTCCTTCGATCCATGCTTTGGACAAGGTTGATTTAACAGGCGCTCCAAATTGGGGCCTGACCCTCCGCCTCTCTGGGGCGGTTTGCCCTTACGACGCAGACTATTATCCTGAGCATTGGTGTTAGCCACAAAGTCCAAACTATTGTCTGCCTTGCGCTTAACATTATTCCCATGACCTGCCGAATTGTGCTGCTGCCCCTTGGCATTGCCGTTCTTTTTACCCTTCCCCAGTTTGTCATCCTCAAACTCAGGGTCTTTGGTACTATCTGAATCGGCATATTTCACCAAAGTAGCCATAAGGGTTGACATGTCATTGCACTGACATTTGAGCCTCCCTAACTTTAGTTTTAATGGCATAAACCGACAATTGCCTTCCAACGTCAAAACTGATGTGTCCGCGTTGATGTGGTCCGACGAATGCAGAATAGCTGAGACTCGCTTCACCCAATGAGTTGTAGACTCTCCATCCTCTTGAACACAAGCGGCCAGCTCCATAATCGACATAGGCTGCTCACAAGTATCCTTAAAATTCTGAATAAACCGGTTTTTTAACTCGGCCCATAACCAAGTACGAGTTGTTCCTTCCAACATCATGGTGAAATACTTTGCACACACCGCTTCATCCACATCCAGCATCTCCATTGCCATCTCATAACTCTCAACCCATGATTCAGGGGGTAAATCGGCAGTGTAATTGGGCACCTTGTGAGGGCCTTTGAAATCCTTGGGTAGTCGTACCTTGCGCAAGGCTGGGGTGAGGCAAGGCACCCCCAAAGAACTGAAGACCACACCTGGCTCCATGAAGGTGGTTGGATGAACCGGAGTAGGCTCACGAGCTGCGTGTTGAGTTGTTAACTCGACCTCTCGATGTGCTCGGCTGAGGGAGTCCTGGGTTAGGGGGTCTCCGGACAGCCGAACTATAACCTTTGGCCGGACTATTGGACTATGAAGATACAAGATTGAAGACTTCGTCTCATGTCTGGATGGGACTCTACTTGGCGTGGAAGGCAAGCTAGACAATACGAATATGTATATCTCCTCCTTTGTAACCGACCTTATGTAACCCTAGCCCCCTCCGGTGTCTATATAAACCGGAGGGTTTTAGTCCGTAGGACAATATACAATCATACCATAGGCTAGCTTCTAGGGTTTAGCCTCTTTGATCTCGTGGTAGATCAACTCTTGTATTACACATATCATAAACATTAATCAAGCAAGACGTAGGGTTTTACCTCCATCAAGAGGGCCCGAACCTGGGTAAAACATCGTGTTCCCTGTCTCCTGTTACCATCCGCCTTAGACGCACAGTTCAGGACCCCCTACCCGAGATCCGCCAGTTTTGACACCGACATTGGTGCTTTCATTGAGAGTTCCTCTGTGTCATCGCCAGAAGGAAGGATGTCTCGTCTCGTCTTTAAAGACGGTACTACTGTTGGGGGAGCTTTGGCTGTCGGCCAAACTCTTCGGCTAGGCGGTTTCGTCATGACCGCCTGTTCGGCCGCTGCGCCGACGATGACTTCTCGGGTCATCGAAAACAGCCTCCACGTCAAATCGGCACTCGTCGAACAGATGGATCCAATGGAGCTCGCCTCCTTAAACGAGCTCTTGGATCGCATCGCCGCCTTGGGAGTCGTTATGGACTATGATCGGATTGGGCTTAAACCAGATCAAAGGGAAATTAACTCTCCACCGGTCACCCATCATATTGCAGTGGTGGAGGAACAATGCGGCGACCTTTCCTCTATCTTGAGGACCAACTATGTCCGGATTCCCGAGCTCTCCGAGCCGGACGCCCGTTCGCGGGAGGACAACATCCAATCCCTGAACTTAGAGTCAGGCAGCGGGCCAGGATTATGGGGTAAGACCCCGGAACCGGAACTTCCAAAATTGGAAACTCCTCGGCCCCTGGATCCCAGATCGGGTAAGGGTTCGGATTCAATTCCACCCACCCACCCAAACATAAGCGATCTTTCCCACATCAGGCAAGAGCCCCAGGAAACAATACATCACTATTGGGCTAGATTCCTCCTTGCGATGAACAAGGTTAAGGATTGTCGAGAGGAAGACGCAATCCTATTTTTCTGCAATAATTGCACGGACAAGGGAATCCTTAACGCCATAAATCGCCGTGAGATAACACGCTTCGCTGACTTGGCGTCCATAGTACGACAGTACTGTGCGATGGAAAGTACCTGGAAAACCGAAACAAACTTTTGTGATAATCCGGCCCTGAATACAAACCCAGTCCGAAATAAAAGCGTGCATTATCACAATACACCCGGGTCAGCTACCAAAAAGCAAAAACCCTCTACAGGGCATGGAACCGTATGAGAGGGATGGCTCAACGGACCCTGCAAAATTCATAGTACAGAGGATACAATACCAACGCACAGCCTTAGAGCATGTTGGATACTCCGGAGGTGGCCAAAAGTGGTGAGGATCTTCTTCTCCCAAATACCACAGAGTACCATCCCGTGCATAACAATACGGTGTTAACAGTCTTCGAGACCTTCGCGTCAAACAATAGGCGCAAGCGAACACTCCGTAGCATGGCCGAAATATGCCACGTAGCAGCAATAAATCCATGGAGTGACACGGCTATTACCTTCAATGCCAGTGATGAACCTAAATTCCGAACAGCCCGAGCACCAGCAGCACTGGTCCTCAGTCCAATCGTGGGCGGCTTTTGACTCACCAAAGTACTCATGGACGGCGGCAGCGGATTAAACCTCATCTATGAGGAAACTCTTCTAAAGATGGAAATAGACCGGAACCGCATTGAGCAAAGTAGCACAACCTTTAGAGGAATCATCCCCAGTCGGGAAGCACGCTGTGCTAGGGAAATCACACTAGACGTGGTATTCGGCACGCCGGATAATTACAGGTCCGAAGAAATTACATTCCAAGTGGCCCCGTTCAAAAGTGGTTATCACGGTCTTTTAGGACGGGAGGCGTTCACAATCTTCCAAGCCGTACCCCATTACGGGTACATGAAGCTCAAAATGCCTGGGCCCAACGGAATCATCACTCTCGCTAGTGATCCGGAAACAACACTCCGCGCTGAAAACGAAATAGCCGCACTGGCCCTCGAGGCATTATCCGAAGCCCTCTCGGCCGAGGAATTAACCACGCTACGCTCCACAATGGACAGGGACGATGTGATACTCGACAAGAGATCCAAGTCCGCCTCTTTTAAACCAGTGGACGAAATAGTCAAATTCCAAGTCCACCCAACAGACCCTACAAAAACAGCCTCCATCGGGGCACAGTTAAACCCCGCTGTGGACGCCGCACTACGAGAGTTCCTGCGCGAGAACTAGGACATATTCGCCTGGCATCCCTCAGACATGCCAGGAATCCCACGCAGGCTGGCCAAGCATAGCCTCAATATCCTAAAGGGATTCAAGCCGGTCAAGCAAGCTCTTCGACGTTTCTTCGAACCTAAGAGACAGGCCATGGGAGAGGAACTAGCCAAGTTATTGGAGGCCGGATTCATCAGAGAAATAAAACACCCAGACTTGCTAGCAAACCTGGTGATGGTACCAAAGAAGGACAAATCCTGGCGCCTTTGTGTCGATTTCAAAGATCTCAATAAAGCTTGCCCAAAGGATCCCTTCCCTCTCCCATGCATCGATCAAATCATTGATGCTACCACAGGACACGAGTCATTGTGTTTCCTCGACGCATACTCCGGTTACCACCGAATCAAGATGGCGGAGTCCGACCAAGCCGGAACGACATTCATCACACCATACGGTCCCTTCTGTTTCAACACAATGCCTTTTGGGCTCAAAAATGCCGGCGCAACATATCAGCGCATGATTCAGACATGTCTGGAGAAACAAATCGGCAAAACAATAGAGGCATACGTAGACGATGTGGTCGTCAAAACCAAACACGTCGAATCTTTGATAGACGACTTGAGGCTCACATTCTACAACCTCCGAACATACGACATCAAGCTCAATCCGGAAAAATGCGTTTTTGACGTACCAGCCGGAAAGCTCCTGGGTTTCATTGTATCCAGTAGAGGTATTGAAGCTAATGCGGCCAAAATCCGAGCTTTGTCACAGTTGGCTAACCCAACAGACCTCAAACAAATCCAGAAGTTAACTAGATGCGTGGCGGCTCTAAGCCGCTTTATCTCCCGCTTAGGAGAAAAGGCTTTACCCCTTTATCGCCTCATTCGGCGCACCGAACACTTCGAGTGGACGGATGCGGCTGCAGCCGGATTGGAAGAAATAAAGGCCATTTTGGCAACCAACCCAATCCTGGCCGCGCCAAACATCAGAGAACCAATGCTGTTGTACATTGCGACAACTCATCAAGTTGTAAGCGCGGTGCTCGTTGTCGAACGGGAAGTGGACGGACATATGTATCCACTATCCTCACTCCATGCAAATCACGGTACCCGCATTACCAAAAGATAGCATATGCGGTATTCATGGCATCGCGGAAGCTACGACACTAGTTTCAAGAGTGTTCGATTACAGTAGCCTCGGAAGTGCCACTTAATGATATTGTAAACAACCGCGACGCTACGGGCCGGATTGCCAAATGGGCCATTGAGATCCTCCCGTTCGACATAACATACAAACCTCAACGAGCCATTGAGTCACAAGTATTGGCTGACTTCGTCGCCGAATGGACGGAGGCCGAACTCCCTAAAGAGTATGGCGCATACTCCAATTGGATCATGCACTTCGACGGTTCTAAAATGCTGGCTGGTATAGGGGCTGGCGTCGTCCTAACGTCCCCAACCGGAGATACCGTTCAGTACATATTGCAAATATTGTATACAGACTCCAACAATGCAGCCGAATACAAAGCTCTGTTGCATGGTCTTCGAATGGCAGTCTCCATGTGCATTCAACGCCTGGAGGTGCCTGGGGATTCAAACCTCGCAATATCCCAAATAAATGGAGACTTTGACACCAAGGATCCGAAAATGGTGGCCTATCGAAACGCCGTCCTAAAAATATCAGCTCGGTTCGAGGGGCTCGAATTTCACCATGTGGCTCAGGAAAACAATCAGGCGACGGATATCCTCGCCCGCATCGGCGCAAAACACGATGCGGTCCCACCCAACATATTCTTGGAAAGGCTGTTCAAACCATCCGTAGTATGGGAAGGGGACACCGGTAACAACAGTCCAGACCCGGCCAAAATACCCGATACCGAACTCTCTGACATAATCGGAGGCTCCGCCACCGAAATAACACCTTCAGCCCACGAAATAATGGCCATTATTGCCTCGTGGACAGAACCATTCCTGGCCTACCTAACTAGATAGGAACTTCCAGAGGACCAAAATGAGGCACGCTGCATAGAGCGGCGATCCAAGGCCTACAGGGTCCATGAGGGAGAATTGTACAAAAAAAGCATTATCGGAGTCCTTCAAAGGTGCATGTCCGAAGAGGAAGGGCGGAATCTTTTGGCAGAAATTCACGCCGGACTCGGCGGTCATCACGCCGCAGCCCAGGCTCTGGTAAGCAAGGCCTTCTGTACAGGATTCTATTGGCCAACGGCCCGGGCAGATGCACAAGACTTGGTCCAACGTTGCGCCGGTTGCCAGCTCTTTGCAAATCAAAGCCACATGCCACCAACCGCCCTCCGAACAATCCCCATTACACGGCCCTTTGCGGTCTGGGGGCTTGACATGGTTGGACCCCTTAAAGGGGGAACCCACAAGAAAAAATACTTATTGGTCATGGTGGATAAATTCACCAAATGGATAGAGGCCAAACCTATTAAAACAGCCGAATCCGGACTGGTGATAGACTTCATATCCAGGGTTGTACACCATTATGGCGTCCCCCACAGCATCATCACTGATAATGGCACGAACTTCACGGCCGACGAGGTAACACTCTGGTGCAGCAAAATGGGCATCAAGCTCGATTATGCCTTAGTCTATCACCCACAAACCAACGGTCAAGTCGAGCGAGGAAACGGTCTTATAATGAGCGGCATTAAACCCAGGTTAGTGCGTTCCTTAACAGAGTCTAACACGCACTAGGTAGAGGAGCTCGACTCCGTACTTTGGGGGCTGCGGACCACGCCGAATCATAGTACCGGATATACACCCTTCTTTATGGTGTACGGCGCAGAGGCAGTCTTGCCCTGTGACATAATTCATGACTCACCTAGAGTGCGCATGTACGAAGAAAGAGAAGCCGAGCTCGATCGGCAAGACAGTCTGGACACCCTGGAGGAGGAGCGCGACGTAGCCAAAGCCTGTTCCGCATTTTATCAGCAACAGGATCACAGAAACCAAAGCAGAGAAGTACGGGCCAAAACTTATAACGTTGGCGAACTAGTTCTACACCTGCCGGATAAGAAAAAGAACAAGATCGAGCCCAAATGGAAGGTCCCTTCATTATTGACCAAGTTCTCACCGGTGGAGCGTACCGACTGCGAGATGCATCGACTAGTCGAGTCGAGCCGAACCCATGGAACAGGGCCAGGCTCCGAAGACTCTACGCCTAGCACCGGACTCTATGTTAGTCCCCTCCCTTTGTCCATTTTTCGCATATACATTATCTGTCTTGTTTTCATTTCTTTCTGTCTTTTATTATTCCTCTAGGCCTTCAAGGGTCACTTTGTGCCTCGCTTGCACATTACAGATGCGCTAGACACACTCTTCATACCTGGGGGCTTCTTTCACAGAAGCTTAAATTATTTATCCGGGCGTCATGCCCAATACATGTGTTATACTTCCGCATGTACCTTTTTTCACCATTATATGCATTGATATGACTTAAGTTTTGGCCAAGCTGGGTTGCCTGGCTCTTGTATTTATGCCCTACGTTCCCGTTAATTCAGCTAGGGCATAAGGGGAGCACCTCTGCGATTGTTACTGCCGGGTCAGCCGGATGTGTACCTCAGACTGGGTGAAGCCGAAAGCTAGCGTTCTTAAGGGAATATTCGGTCGGTGAACAAAAGATGATTTTTATTTTATTGTCCATATCTGCCCCCAGATGTTTTTCCTGCGTTTTCCTATCGCGGTCCGGACATGCACTTTAGGGCATGCTTACCCAGGGAAAGGAACCCTTAACGGAATTATTCTCCCTGGAAGATGTTTCTTACTACCCATGTAATATAACATAACTAGTTGGGCACTTGTCTGATAAAGCATAATGACCCCTACGCCTGGTCTCCACGCATACCCCGGTTCTTATATAACTGAGCGGGTATTCGGACACACTCCGGACTATCGGGCCCGGAGGTTGAAGCAAAAAGGTCCGCAACGACAAATGATCTACAATCCGGCTAGAAGGCATTATGCATGTCACATTAATTACATAGTCATGCAGACTGACTAAATTCCTCTTCTATACCATCCAACAGGCGGTCTAGCTTACAATCCTGTTGGGAATACTTTGTGGCTAATTCTACTTGCCCATAAACTAAGCTAACGGGGATCTCTTTTCCGTCGGGCCCCACATGTCCGACCTCGGCCATGTGATTTGAGTCTACCTTGGTATACCACGTCTTCACCATGGCCCAGGCTTCTCTGGCACCCTGTTGGCAGGATGATATCTTCCATAATCGAAAGCGCCGCCGTGCTCCCTTGAGCTTCTCCGCAAGCTCTACAACGCCCTTTGGCAGGGAGACAGACGGCCACAAGGCCTGGGAAACACTCTGCATCACCTGCCGAACTTGTTCGTGCAGATGTGACAGCTCGGACAGAAGATCACCCGCAGACCCGGGCATTTCCTCCGCGGGACGACCCGTTAGCATACCTACAGACATAACGCTATTAGTTGGCTTCTTCGCCGAACTCCTTTAAAAGGATTCGTTCAAGCACTTACTGAAAATGCTGCACGGAAGCCGCTTATTCTCCTTCTCGGAGTCTGCAAGCTGGCCCCAATTGTCTTTTAGTTCCATGTTCAGCTTAATATTGGCGTCTTGGAGATTGTTTCTCCCGCCTAACCTCAGTCAGCACGCGTTTGCCAGCCTCTAGCTGTCGCATAACATGCTGGTCCCCCGGATTTTCTCTGGATTCATCTGCAAAATCTATTGTTAGATCTGCAGCCACGCCGCACACTATATGGTAACCATCATTCTTTAAAGTCAATGTTACCAGCGGGAGGCTTTTTCTGTTCCTGCAATGCGGCAACAGCAGCCCGCAGTTGGGTCTTACATTCCTCCAGCTCCTGGGACAGCCTAGTATTCTTCTCTGTAAGGACCTGCACATTAAAGATGATCCTTAAATCAGTTCTGCTAACTGTTTCAAGTCTTAGGGGCTACTGATACATATAAATCGCCAGATTTACTCACCCGTACATCCTTTACATACTGATCCGTGGCTCTGGCTAGACCATCTTGAGCGGCACGGAGGTACGCCTCTCCAGAATTGAAGGCGTCAAACGCCTCTGGTGAGAAACAAGCGTCCCGGAGTACGGCACGGCGGCGCCTATGATTCATGGCGCTTTCCACTTCTGAGTTTGTAGCGGATAATCTATCCACATCCTCTTTAGGGGGATTATCCGGCACCTACCCCATATCGGCTTTCGCCTCCACGTCCGGTCCTGGCGCCCGACTGGTGGAAGCGTGATTGGCAGCATCGCCAGACATATTCCGGCGAGCATTTTTTCTATTAAAGAAATGCGAGCGTCATTACATTTTGAGGAAGACGACAACCATGGGGCGGGGTTTTTCTTATACCTTTGCGCCGGCGTCTCCGTCCTGACCGCCTTCCTTTTTGGCCTGCCCGGCCTCGGTGCCTCTTGTTGGCAAGTTGCTGCGGGTTCGGTAGGGCGTCCCGAATGCCTTCCCTGTAAAAGATGCCATGTGTATATGGTGGGTGAAGTGCCTACAAGGGGATCCTAGTTTTGGAGTTGGGACTTTTGATTTTTCTTACTTGTCACGCAGGGAGCAGTCCGGGATAGTCGGCCGTAATGGCCACCAGGGCATCATCGCAGCTTAACTGATAGAACTGCCGATCTATCAGCTCCACGGAGATAACCGGATCTTCTTCAAGTCCGGAGTCGAGGGCCCGGTCAAGGTCCTCTGGTTGTGGAGAAGGGTTGCTGACCTCCTTTATGGCTTTTCGCCGTTCCTACCGCAAAGTGGCAAGGTGAATACTTACGACAAAGAATGCGGGAAAAATGGGAGCAGGGAGATATAACTTACCCAACTTGGAGGATTGTACATGGAGAATCCATCCCGCTTGATGCGGGTGAAGTCCTCTTCCTCACCTTTGAAAAGTTCGGACAGAATTTTCGCTAGAGCCGCAGCATTGTCCGGACCCTTACGCCCGCAACGGGAGGCGTCATCCGCCCCGTTATAACACCACAAGGGGTGCCACGATATTGAAGTGGCTACACTCCCCGCATTATGCAAATCGACATAACTTCGATTATTGTCAATCCTGATCGAGCCAGTGCTTTGATCCGGTTCATCAGATAGAGTACTTCTCCATTGTCTTCTGCCTAGGGGCTCCGTGGGCGCCAACTTCGGTGCTTCTTCAGAGGAGCATTGTTGAACACAGGAAGACCCCGCCGAACAGGGTCCGGAAGGGGGACGTCCTCCATATAAAAACATTCTGAAGGCCTGTCTTCGGACGTCTTCTTCGGGGTACCGGATAGGAATCCGGTATCGGCGATGCGCCATATTTCGGCTCCACCCACTTGATAAAGTGATTCCCTTTGTGTGCGAGGGACAAGGTAGAATAGCCTTTTCCACAGCCCAGGAACAACTCGCAGAGAGCAACATAGCCGGCGATATGTGGAATGGAGGCATGGGTGAAATTGTGTAATTGGAGGCCGTAGAACTCTAGGAGCCCGCGGAGGAACAGATGAATTGGAAATCCGAGTCCCCTTAGTGAGTAAGGAACAAGGCAGACCCGTTCCCCTATGGAGGGACAGGGAAAGCTCTCCGCTTGCTCCCCACCATTGTAGGTGGCAAGCCCAGTTCCAACGGGCACCATATACGCCGGAGGGAGAAATCCCTTGGTTTGCAGTTCGACCAATTGACTGTGTGGGACTGAACACCTCTCCCAATCACCGAGCTTAGGGCTACGGGGGCCGGAGGAGGAGCTGCGGAGGTCAGCCATGCTGGAATGGATCTTTCCGAAACACGCTCTGATGGATTCTCGCTGAGGGGAAGATGGTGTGGATCAGATCTAAGAATCCCTATCCCCTTAATAGACAATTTATTTATCTGGCTAGGGGGGCAAATGTAAAAATGCCCTGGCGCCTCGTATTCGTTTGACGCATGAGAGATAGCCCTTATTGGGCACAGAAGCCAAGATGATCAACATTTATAAGGCCGGACACTGCTTACAAACACTTGGAAATTGGAGAAGAACCCGCCTTGCAATGCCGAAGACAATACTGCACGCCGGACTAATCGTCATTGAAGCCTGGTTCGGGGGCTACTGAGGGAGTCCTGGATTAGGGGGTCTCCGGACAACCGGACTATAACCTTTGGCCGGACTGTTGGACTATGAAGATACAAGATTGAAGACTTCGTCTCGTGTCCGGATGGGACTCTACTTGGCGTGGAAGGCAAGCTAGACAATACGGATATGTATATCTCCTCCTTTGTAACCGACCTTATGTAACCCTAGCCCCCTACGGTGTCTATATAAACCGGAGGGTTTTAGTCCATAGGACAATATACAATCATACCATAGGCTAGCTTCTAGGGTTTAGCCTCTTCGATCTCGTGGTAGATCAACTCTTGTATTACACATATCATCAATATTAATCAAGCAGGACGTAGGGTTTTATCTCCATCAAGAGGGCCCGAACCTGGGTAAAACATCGTGTTCCCTGCCTCCTGTTACCATCCGCCTTAGACGCACAGTTCGGGACCCCCTGCCTGAGATCCACCGGTTTTGACACCGACATCGGCCATGATCCACCACATCCTGCGCATTAGCGCCACCACCTGTCGGGTTATGCCCTCGTGGCGAGTTACGGTGACGTGCACTGCTTGACACGGCCGGTTCATCCTCAATGTGCCTGTTGTAGCTCCGACTCGGACGGGGGGTGGAATGAATCCTCTCATGGCTATGTGAATAAGCTTGCTGATGGGTTAAAGCTGTTTGAAGGAGCTCTCTGGCCCATCGTGTCTCAACCGCCACTGGTTACTCGCTGTCAATCGGGAAGGCTGCCAATCGTGAAGCGGCAGCCACAATATTATCCAACAGGTTGGAGTAATGCCCCGGGGGCGTCGGAACGTACGGAATGTTGTTCTGACGAGGCGGGTCCATCGTGCGCGGCTGAACCGGCACTCCTGTCATCGGTGCCTCTGTCCGGTTTATCACTGGCTGATTACTGGTTCCCGCTCCTAGTGTATTGAAGAGGTTTCTTGGCTCATAACCCGGCGGGAGGTGCGACCGGTATCTCCTCCTCATGACATCATCTGAGGCGTTTTGATCCAGCCTAAGTCGGTAGGCCTGAGCCTCTAACTCGGCCCGTTCGGTAGCCATCCTGGCGTTCTCTGGTGCCAGGTCCGCTTTAGCCTAAGTTATCTGATCTTTCACCTTTGCAATCTCCGTGTTGTGCTGATCTCGGTTCGCTGCATCCACTTCTGCTGCCAGCAACGTTGCTAAAGCGTCGAACAAATCAGACAAAACTTGAGCCGGAGGCGGGGCAGAGCCCCTTGCACCTGCTGGCGTTGCTGTTGCTGAACTGGAGATCATTGCCGCAGCGGCAGAAGAGGGTTGTGCCGGCTGTGTACCGGCCATGAAGACCGCAACCCGGTTTGGCAGATCAAGGGGGTCCGGAATACTGTTGCCATCGGAACCTCCACTAATCATGTCATCCTGTAACTGGTATAGCGACTAAGTCTCTCCGGTTGAAGACTCGTCGTCGGAATAGACAACAGTTTCGCCACCAGATGCCGATCCATCCTCATATTCCGCTCCATGGATGACACCTATGAATACATGCTTTACGGCATGCTGAACCGGGGCAAAGCTTGCATGCTGAGCCGTCTCGATGGTGTTGGTGCAGATGTCCAGCTTAGGGCCTGGTTCACCGATCTTGCCGATGAAGACGTGAATTCCACCAAAGGGGACCCGGTACCCGTATTCAATTGAACCGGCCTCGGGACCCCATCCGGCGTCGTCGATGTAGATCTTGCTATGACGACTCTTAGTCATCAAGCCCACAACGTATCCCTAAGCCCTTTGAAGCTGCCCTTCAAGAACTCGAAACCATCGTGTGATAGCCCCACGGTGGGCGCCAACTGTCGTGGGTTTGTCACGGCAGATGTCCTCGTGAAAGGACTTAGTCATGGAGCCATCACTACGAGTTAGCTTAAAGGGGTTAAACCGGACAAGGGACACAAGAGTTTTATACTAGTTCGGCCCCTTCGATGAAGGTAAGAGCCTACGTCTAGTTGTGATGGAATTGCAGGGGTTTCGATGACTAGGGAGTGAATCCACTTTACCTGGCTCTCGAGTTGTTGTGTGTTGCGTTCTCCCTAAACCGCCGTCGGGTCGTCCCTTTATATAAATAGGTTGACGTCTGCCGGTTTACAGAGTCCCGAGGCCGGATCATCAAAGTGTCCAACTCGGTCTCTATCCTTCCTATCTTACAATGCAAGTTTACATGAGAGAGTCGGTTTACATCTACAGGCCTTAACCCGCCTTTGGGCCTTGGGCCTTCGTAAAGAGCCACCATCCTCACGTCTTTATGGGCTTCTATCTTCATAGAGTTAATCCGGTTACTCCTAGCCGGTTTATGTCCAGTAGTAATATCCCCAACAATTATTGATAATTTCGCCCAGTTCATGAGCCGCGCCTTCATGCAATATGTTCATGCCCTTGGATGCAAGGTCTCATTTGCCTCTGTGGTACACCCCCGGAGCAATGGACAAGCTAAGAGGGCGAACGCTGAAGTGCTATGCGGACTCAAGACGAGAACCTTTGATACGCTGCAGAAGCACGGCTGGTGGTGGATCGAGGAGCTGCCGTGAGTTCACTAGTCCCTCAGAATGACACCAAATCGTGCTACCGGGCAGACTCCCTTCTCCCTGGTGTACGGGGCAGAAGCATATATCCCTACGGAACTCATTTACTGGTGGCCTCGAGTGCTTGCCTACTATGAAGTAGTGCAAGATTGGCACCAGCTTGACGACGCTATGCTACTCGAGGAGAACCGTATCCTGTGTCTGGCTAGAAGATGATGGATGCCTTCACACTGAAAGGGCCCTAAGAACATCTCTCCATCATCAGAGGAGCAAATCCCACTCTTGAGCTGTCCAGTCACTTGTCAAACTTTCCAGTGAGCCTGGAAGTTCTCGTTATGATCAGCTTGTTACATATGACGTTTGAGCAACCCCAAAGCCCACGATCCGATAGGAAGTGACCGAGACACTCTCATGGTCTAAGGAACTAAAACACATGCTAACACTCCATGTTATAACATATGATTTCAGACGATATGATCACATAGTATAACAAGCAAGTATTAGGTCGATTCAATATGATCGTTCTTCTAATGTCATATCCTCATTATTGTTTTAGGACTATCATTACACTCAGCGATATCCTAAGATTCGAAAAACTTGATCACTAACAACACTTGAGCCGGTCTTAGAGGCGAGACCAGAAACCTATTGTTTATCGTTTATCATTTCACACGTGCATTTGAGTTTTCCACTAAATCACATATTGCAGGATCATAACAGTTATAGCATGAAATATAAACTCTTAATTATGAACAACGGAAATATAATAATACAATATTATTGCCTCTAGGGCATATTTCTAACATTCTCCCACTTGCACTAGATTCAATAATCTAGTTAGCACTTTTCACTTTTACACCAATGGCAATCTGGTGTCAGTCCATGCTTTACTTGTGGTATAGACTTCGTCCTACCAAATCTGACAACTTCAGTTCCGCGTGTATCATTTGCATTTCTATTCTTCTATAATGCTTTTTGAAGAATTCATAATTTGTGTGAAACCAACTTTGTGTATATATTGAATCACTAGTAGAACCTTTGATTCCCTAGGCTGAGATATGTAACCACTATTAAGAATAGTGTTCCAATGATACAATCATCTAGAAACCATACCAAGCTCATGAATGAAGTTTTGATTCATCACCCTTCATTTTTTGCTTCTAAAGCAATAATATACTTGGCCTTCTGTTATAGAATTCACCACAATATCTTTTTGGACCAATTCCAACTTACTGTGCCACCATAAACCACTTTTAATTTGAAATCGAAAAATCACTTGGAGCATAGATGAATATTTTATCAATGTACTACTTACAACGAGCCCTCATTGCTATAACTCTTTACAACAATCTCTTCATTTTCTCCGTGTGTGAGAAACATGTCGTTAATCCTTAATGAAAATTTTCATTATTGTCCTATGATCAACAATTTGATCATACTAGTAACTTCTATTTACAACTTACTTGGAGTATTGGCAATATCTGGTTGTTTACATACCATGGAATACAAGTCTGGTTGAAATCATATTTCACTCATCAATATTTCAGGATACCGACTCCTTCCATGTGACATTGACAAGAAACTCTTCTTGACATTTTTACATACTAAATTGCTTTAGTATTCTGTCAATATGTATTTTAGCTAAGTCTGATTAGACACTATTATCTCCATAGTTCATTATTTATAATACTAAGACTATTCATTGCCTAAGTATTTTACTAAAAAACTAGTTTCAATAAGGTCTTAATCTGTGTCAAGAAATTTACATAACTTCCAATCAACAATATGTCTTGTATATATAGTGTTTAGAAATATTATCATGCTCCCACTTACTTTCTTGTAAATACAAGCATCTTCACTTTACTCGATGAAATCAATTTATTTGACCATTTCATCAATACGAATATTCCAACTCCACTATGCTTGCTTCAGATCATTATATGATCTCTTGGAGTTTGCATACTTACTAGCATCCTCTGGATTAACAAAATTACCTTGGATCATATCAAACATACAACTTTGGTTCTATTTCCATCTCATGGAATCATTTTGACATCCATCTATTTTATCTCATAATTGAAATATTTAACAATTGCTAGTTTAACCCGAACTGACTTTAAGTATTGCTATGATGAGACAATCTCGTCATAGTAAATTCTTTGATCTTGTCATAAAATATTTGTAACAATTCAAGCATTATAAAACATTTTTATCTTTGTTAGTTTATAGATCCATTACTATTTTTAGTCTCTAAGTCTTTTCAAGGGTTCATCAAGTTCTAAGCTTGAATTATGTGAATGGATACTATCTCGGATTATGTTGGCATATAGTCATTTTCCAGAGTCAGGGCCCATCAAGGCTTCTCTATGATTTATAGGTTCATTGTTTGCCCAACAATATTTTGTTTGCATACCACAATGGTCTGCATGAATTTTCCCAACCGATATAGTTCAGCTGCAAGTTCGACCGTAGTCTCTATATTTCATGTAGAGGCTTTTGTATCAGTCACAGTAAGAAATCTAGTGTTTATTTTTCTATGATCTGATTACGAAGATTCTGTAATCTTGTTGAGTTGCACTGTCCTCCCATTCACTCTTTTGTAGAGAACATTTTCTTCAAAACTTTTGCACTCTATGGCAACACTTTGCCTCGGCGTAGTGATAGAGGAATACCCAACTATTAGGGTTAACCTACAAAGTAGCACTTATTTCAATAAAAATGATGGCACTCCTTTTCTAGTGTGAAAGCTACCGTCTCTATACCATCACTTTGAAAGTATATTGGCAAAATAATTAATGTCATCTTTGATCCCACCATGTCATACATAGTTTGATTGCATCTACTTTAAACAATCTACTCTTAGTAGTGTTTCTAGGAGGTGCACGCTATATAAATCTTTTATAGCTCATCGGATATTCGCTAAATTTGTAACTCAAATATTCTTTTCTCCAATCCAATTGTAGAATCATAATTTTCTTGTTACAATAATTTCCGCTTCATTCTGAAAACCATTTGAAACACTTCGAAAGATCCAGATTTATGTCTCAATTAGTAAATATAAATATCTACTTGAGTCATCCTTGGAGATAGACAAATCCACTGCTTGCAACAACACTTATTGGACTACACACATCAATATGCATATTGCCAATTATTTTGTTGCTCGTTCTCTATGGCCCATGGACAGTATTTTAGTTTACTTCACTAATTTTACAAAACTTGCAAGTGTTAGATGATTCTCAATCAGATGACTTCAAAATTCATCACTATGAAATTTCTCCATGCTAGTTACTATGAAATTTCTCCATGCTAGTTTCTCCAATGTGACTAAATGCAGTGCCAAACATATGTGGTATTCATTTAGTCTTGCGACATTTAGCGTTAGTGTTACGGATGTTCAATTTTATTATCAATATTCATAACATACATCTTATTCCCAATAAGAGTATGCCCTTTGGTTCATAACATCGAACAACTATTGTCCTGCCATGGACAACCTCCTTCATAACATCGAACAACTATTATTCTGTCATGAAGAACCTCCTTGCAACTTCTATGCAATGGGCTAGAGTGTACGAAAACTCTAAAATGAATTATGATAATAAATACAGAGGAAATACACTGACAGAAATACTGTAACCTTTTATAATCCATCAATATATTTTAACCTCATTATTTGTTGGTATTTAGGCCATTCAAAGTTTCTTGCAATAATATGCAATCGAGTTGATATCCTAGTGATTAACCTTTTAACCACAATACCAAAGAATCAGTGATCAACAAATTGATCAACTTTTCCCAAGAACTACACTATACTTGACCAACTACCTCTTCATCTCATAACTTGTATGACATTGATAACTGAGCTGGACATTCCTGCCTTCTTTACTTTATGCCTTTTACTTCTTATAGTTTGACTTCAATATTTCTCTTAGTCTCAGAAGAAACAACAACTTTAAGTGTGGCGTGAGCCCCGAACTTCCCTAGGTGTGTAAGTATCATTACATCCTTTGGTTTTGTTCTTTCTCTACAAGTTTTCACCGTCAACACATGACTGGCTTTCTTTCGGATCTTACACATTTCAGTCTTAAACATAGTTGAACACTTCACTAGAATTTACAAACAAAACACTTCTTTAGATATCGCATATCTTTTAGCCTTTGTTTGTTTCTGAAATAATTTTTAGTTCCAAGAATATCACAAAACTATCCCAATCATTTTGAAGTTCGGGTTTCTTAGAAGCAAGCAGACCATAATGCAATTCTAATTTTCGGATCGAAGAACGTGAGTCTCGTCATCCATAGCATCAGCAAGAGAGTATTATAAACATGCAGTAGGACATAACCCTTCTTGGCACTTTTAGAGGACAATCCTCTCAAACATAAACTTTCAACTAGATAAATAATAGTCAATCAATTTCAACAACAAAGGTGGAACTGTGAGCCATAATTCTACAACCATAATGCAAACTACACATAGACATTGTTCATAATTAATTTGCACAAGTTATTAAACTTAATTAATACATAATTGTGCTCCCACTCAAATCAATATCTCTCATAATTGATAGTGAGTGATTCAAGATCCAAGCCTAGTTATCAACCATTGATGTGTGCATCATAGATGACGAGAATTTTGACCGGTGGGCAATCTTTTGCCGATCATATCTCCATATGACTCTTGTTCATCTTTCAATGCTTTTTGTTCCGAGCTCAGAACTATTCTGCCAGAACTTCAAGACAACCGAGTGTTATCTGCATGCGTCTGACCATCCCTGCCTCACACCTCACGATCCATTTGTGCTCATGTGTTTTAGAAATGCAACACTCGGAAGAGCACCTTTTAGCTTGATATTTAGTGTGAGAGATCACCCTAATAATTGATTACTATGCAATCAAAGGGTGCAAACAACAAAGGGATAACCATCTCAGGCAATTCATAATAGCATGATATAGTATAGTCCTGGGCGCCGGGAGTCCTTCATGGTCGTGTTCAATCTCCAGTTGAAGTGACGTGGCGGCCAATATTTCATTACTGTGCCAACTGTTTCAAAAACATTGCCTTGACGGCAATCTTAGAAAATGTTGTCGTGGCTACTATTTTAGAAATGTTGCATGTGGCACCAAAATCTGAAATTTCGTCGTGGTACGAAATTATAGCTCCTTGTCCCGCGCCTGGTACATGATGTCTATTAGACAACTTTATTCTTGTAGACACGTGCTGGGCCTCCAAGCGCAGTGTTTTGTAGGACAATAGCAATTTTCCCTCAAGTGGATGACCTAAGGTTTATCAATCTGTGGGAGGCGTAGGATGAAGATGGTCTCTCTCAAACAATCCTGCAATCAAATACAAGAAATCTCTTGTGTCTCCAACACACCCAATACAATGGAAAATCGTAGAGGTGCACTAGTTCGGCAAAGAGATGGTGATAAAAGTGTAATATGGACGGTAGAAATATATTTTTATAATCTGAATAAATAAAAACAGCAAGGTAGCAAATAGTAAACGGGCACAAAAACGGTATTGCAATGCTTAAAAATGAGGCCCAGGGTCCGTACTTTCGCTAGTGCAATCTCTCAACAATGCTAATATAATTGGATCATATAACCATCCCTCAACATGCAACGAAGAATCACTCCAATGTTCCTATCTAGCGGAGAACATAAGAAGAAATCATTTGAAGGGTACGAAACCACCTCGGAGCTATTCTTTCCGATCGATCTATCCAAGAGTTTGTACTAAAATAACACCAAATAATTTCAGATTCATAATACTCAATCCAACACAAAGAACCTCTGAGAACGTCTGAGAGTGCCCAAAGATTTGTACTAGAGAAACAAAAGACAAGAACGTGCATCAAACCCTATGCATAGATTACCCCAATGTCATCGTGGGAATCCGCGAGTTCAATGCCAAAACACATATCAAGTGAATCAATATGATACCCCATTGTCACCACAAGTATTCATATGCAAGACATATATCAAGTTCTCTCAAATCCATAACATTATTCAATCCGATAACAACGAAATCTCAAAGGGAAAAACTCAATTCATCACAACAAGATAGAGAGGGGGAAACACCATATGATCTGACTATATTAATAAAGCTCGTGATACACCAAGATCATAACATCTCAAGAACACGAGAGAGAGAGAGAGAGATTAAACACATAGACACGCGTACAAACCCTCATCCCCGAGGGTGCGCTACTCCCTCCTCATCGTGGTGGCCGCTGGAATGATGAAGATGGCCATCAGAGATGATTCCCGCCTCCGGCAGGGTGCCAGAACAGGGTCTAGATTGGTTTTCCGTGGCTACAAAGGCCTGCGGCGGTGGAACTTCTGATCTAGGTTTACCTCGAGGGTTTTTGGAATATTTGGGATTTTATAAGGCAAAGAGGGGGTGCGGGAGGCCATCGAGGTGGGCACAACCCACCTGGGCGCTCCTGGGCCCCCTGGCGCGCCCTGGTGGATTGTGCCCCCCTTGAGGCACCCCACAGGTGCTGGTCTGGCCCATCGGGAGACTTATAGTCCATAAAAAATCCATGAAAAGTTTTGCGGTGTTTGGACTCCGTTTGATAATGATTTCCTGCGACGTAAAAAACAAGCAAAAAACAGCAACTGGCACTAGGCACTGGGTCAATAGGTTAGTCCCAAAAAATGATATAAAGTTGCTATAAAATGATTGTAAAACATCCAAGTATGATAATAAAACAGCATGAATACTTCATTAATTATAGATACATTGGAGACGTATCAGCATCCCCAAGCTTAATTCCTAATCGTCCTCGAGTAGGTAAATCATAAAAGAACTAATTTATGAAGTGTGAATGCTAGGAAGGTGCACAACTTTGATCAATGATAATTTCAATCACTTTTCCTAGCATCATAATAGCAATTTTTTCTTATAAAACTTCTCATGTTATAGTAGCAACCAATTCACATGTTAAGGTTCAAGTAATGAATTCTCTTGAAACTCAACAACCTATGTTCTCAGTCACCAAGCAATTGTAATTCAACTTATTCAATAGAGTCTAAGTAAGAGCTCCACATACTCAACCATCATATAGTCTTCTATAATTGCTAACACTCACCACACACACATGAGCAAAACATTTCAACTAGACACATAGAAAGATAGGGGCTTATAATTTCGCCTCCCAACGTATTCACCTCAAGGGTGATGTCAACAATAATAACGCATGCTACCCATATCCAACTGCATATATGTTCCTAGATCTTTCCTCACCACATGATGCTTGCCAAAAGAGAAAAATGAAAAGGAATAGAGAGAAAAACTTTGACTCTTGCATGAAAGTAAATACATAAAAGTAAATGATAGGCCCTTTGCAAAGGGAAGCAGAGGTTTCCATGCGCTTATTTGTTCGTATGATCAACCCGTTAGTTCAAAAGAACGTCACGTTATATTGCCCCTTATGATAGCAACATTTATTATGCAGTTTGTCGCTTTTATTATTTGCCATCACAAGTTCGTACAACGCCCAATTTTCTCTTACACCAAATGATCTAACACTTTTAGAAGAAATTTTTGTTGCCTTATTGCACCGTTGACAACTTACTTGAAGGATCTTTCTCAATCCTTAGGTGGGCATGGTGGAATCTTGAAAATAAGATTTGGGTTTATGGGTTTTTGGATGCACAAGTAGTATCTCTACTTGGTGTGGAATTTTTTGGCTAGCAAAGATGGGGGGCAAGCACCACATGTTTAAGGATCTATGACAATATAACTTCTATGTGAATATGAACAAACATAAATCATTACGTTATCTTCCTTGTCCAACATCAATAATTTTGGCATATAATATTTTGATGGGGGCTCACAATCACAAAAGATTTCCAAGATAGTGTATTTGCAAGTGAACATTCTCTTCCTTCTACTAATCATTCGTGAATTGCTTGTATGACCAATATTGTGATTGTCAAGCTTCAAAAGATTTCACTTTCTAAACCCAATGTGAGGCTACTACTAGGCATGATATGAACATATAATTTCAACTTCATGATATTCGATCCATTCAACAATTTAGTCATAAGATATAAGTGAAGCACAAGAGTAAATGACAAGCTACTCCAAAAAGATATAAGTGAAGATCAAACGAGTAGTTAAGTAAATAGGTAGCTATTTGAGGGCTCTCTCTTATTCAAAAACTTTCAGATCTAAGAATTTTATTAAAACAGCAAGCAAAACAAAGTAAAAATGACATTCCAAGAATAGCACACATCATGTGAAGAAGCAAAAACTTAGGCTCAACTGATACTAACCGATAATTGTTGAAGAAGAAAGGTGCGATGCCTACCGGGGCATCCCCAAGCTTAGATGCTTGAGACTTCTTGAAATATTATCTTGGGATGCCTTGGGAATCCCCAAGCTTGAGTGTTTGTGTCTCCTTAATTCTTCTCATATCATAGTTTTCATAAATCTCAAAAGTTTCATCCACACAAAACTAACAAGAACTCATAAGATAAGTTAGTACAAACCAATGCAAAAACCTTATCATTATCTACTATAGCAAATCACTAAAATTATTATTCAACATTTCATACTAAATGCCTCTGCATATTTAATACTCCTATCCTCAAATAGGATCATTAAACAAGCAAACATATGCAAACAATGCAAACATAACAGTAATCTGCCAAAATAGTACAGTCTATAAAGAATGCAAGAGTATCAATACTTCTTAAACTCCAACGATTATGAAAATTTACCACACTGTAGAAAATTTATAAGATCTTATTTTGCAAAAAGTCTCAACATTTTATCACATTCTTACTTTTCTAGGGATTTTTTGCAACAGCGGTAAACTTTCTATTTTCAAACAACAACATGTAGGCTTGCAAGATAAGCATAATAAAGGCTATCATTGGCATTTTTATTGAAAAGAAAGATGCAAAATATTTTTCTAAATAATAGAAAGAAAATCGAAGTAAAATAAAATGATGCTCCAAGCAAAACACATATCATGTGAAGAATCAAAACATATCTCCAAGTGAAGTTACCGCTAATGTTGGAGACGAAAGAGGGGATGCCTTCCGGGGTATCCCCAAGCTTAGTTGCTTGGATATTCCTTGAATATTACCTTGGGGTGCCATGGGCATCCCCGATCTTAGGGTCTTGTCACTCCTTATTCTCCTGACATCGACATCTCACCCCAAACTTGAAAACTTCAATCACACAAAACTTAACAGAACTTTGTGAGATAGGTTAGTATGATAAAGAGCAAACCATTTCACTTTTGGTACTGTACAAGACAAGATTCATAATTTTTCTCACACAATGCCTAATGTATCATATCATTTCCATAGTTTATATTGAGCAATATAAGCCATGGAAACTAGAAAACAAGCAAACTATGCATTGAAAACAGAATCTGTCAAAAACAGAATAGTTTGTAGTAATTTGTACTCCAACCACACTTCTGCTACTCCAAACATTCTGAAGAATTAGGAAAAGCTGGGCAATTTGTCTATTAATATTATACAAAAATAATCAGCATTTTATCACGCTTCTGTTAAAAATTATAATTGTTTTCCTAAGCGCAAAAGTTTCTGTTTTTCAGCAAGATCAATAAACTATCACCGTAAGCCACCCCATAGGTCTTACTTGGCACTTTATTGAAACGAAAGCAATAAAACATGATTACTACAATAGCCTAATCATGTGAACACACAAAAACAGTTAGTAAAAGTCTTGGTTTGTCTCCCAGCAAGCGCTTTTCTTTAATGCCTTTTAGCTAGGCATGATAATTTCAATGATGCTCGCATAAAAGATAAGAATTGAAACATAAAGAGAGCATCATGAAGCATAAGTTCCTCTCTCATAATAATTTTCATTAGCATCATGAATGGATTCATCAATATAACCATCACATAATGCATACTTTTCATGATCCAAAAGCATAGAAAACTTATTACTCTCCACATAAGCAATTTTATTCTCATTCACAATAATGGGAGTATCATATGAAACTTGAATACTAAAACTTGTTCCCACATTAAGAGAGTAATGTTCAGTGAAAGGATATCAAAATTATGACAATAATTATCACAACTTTTTATGACATAAGTATCATCACAATAATCATCATAAGTAGGAGGCATGCAATTATCATAGGAAATTTGATCATTCAAAGTAACGGGACTAAAAAGATCTTCTCCATTAAGAATAACACCCCCAAGCTTGGGACAAACATTAATTGCAGCAAAAAATCCTCAAACATGTCATTCTCATCAAACATAGAATCCCCAAGCTTGTGGATTGGCATATCATAAGCATAATCAGTTCTCATCATTAATAGTATGAATAGCACCAATGGTATAGTAATTGCCATCATCATAATTTCTCAAGTTGGTGCCAAAAATATTTCCAAGATTATAAGAAGTATCATTATCTTCCCAATCATAATCATCACAACAAGCAATGGGCATAACAAAATCATCATCAATAGTGCTCTCAGACATTGTGCCATAAGACATAGAAGCAATATCATCATCAAGTGCATCTATTCATTTTCATGAGGCACAACAATAATAGTAGCAAAACTATTTGGGAGAGATACCTTTTTACCTCTATTCTTTCTTCTACTCTTCTTCTTCACCACATCACATGTGGGTTTAATCAATTTTTTCAGGCTTCTTATTGATGAGATTGGTTGAATAGGGAGCTCCTCCTCGTCACCTATTTCATCATGAGAGATTATAGGAGGGAAAGTAGAAATCTTTACACTTTCATTAGTATTCCTTTTATATTCAATTGGTTTCCCCATCTTTCTATAGTTGGCAATATAAGCATTCTCATTGCAATTTACCATGCAAAACATATAGATATTTTTTAGTTTAGTTTCAATGTCATCCGTGAGAATGAATACTTCAAACCAACTACTTTTATATGTCAATTCTTCACTCCCCAAAAATAGACAAAGCTCATTATAAAGTTCAAGGGTGATCAGATCATTACAATATTTGGCCATGATTCGATCATGAAAAAGCTTGCCTTGAAAATTAAGATGGCCAACCTTGTTGCAAAGTTCACAAGTAATAGGACAAAGAGAACATAATTTTGTAGAAAATTCATCTATCACTTTGAGCAAAGAATTGGTTCTATCATGTTTACGCTTCTTGCAAAATCTATCTTCCCTATAAGGCACGTCTTCACAAACTTTATGCACTCCACAAAAATTGAGATGCTTATAAGAAAACTTTTTGTCATGACCTGTGCAATCATTACTAGCATTTTGGATATTCAAAGAACTCATACTAACAACATTGCAATCATGCTCATCATTCAAATATTTTGTGCCAAACATTTTATTGACTTCTTCTTCTAACAGTTGAGCACAATTTTCCGGACCATCATCTTCAAGAAATATATTATAAAGATGATCAATAATATGATGCAACCTCAATTCCATTTTTATGTAGTTTTCTTTTACAAACCAAACTAGTGATTAAACAAGAAACTAAAAGATTCAATTGCAAGATCTAAAGATATACCTTCAAGCACTCACCTCCTCGGCAACGAAGCTAGAAAAGAGCTTCATTGATGGGATGTGAGTGTCGCTTACCTAACCTCTGTCGGCGTTCTGGGACTGGGGGTACCCAGACTTGCCTGCCTGCGGCCCGTGGCGTGGCTCCATCAGTGGCCCTGTACGGCCTAGTTCGGCAGCAACAACACAAGACCCTCGCGAGGGGCCAAGCCTCTCAAGGTAGACGACCCCAAGACCTCCCTGGGGGCGGCCTCACTAGGCTGGCTACTGAGGAGCGGAGATATAAAGGCAAGGTGCACCTCATGAGGTTCACATGATGTGATCCATGATGACCAAGGCCAGGCGTGCGCCAGCGGGCGTAGCGTGCCAGTTTCCCCTTTGGTGCTAAGGGGGCAAGCGCAGGCGTGGAGTCCCGAGGAATTAAGCAAAGTTTACATATCGATGCAACAAGACCAAGACCGCCAGGAAGACGGACGGAGGTCATCACGGAGCCCATGGCAGCGTCACCACCAGAGCCTTTTGCAGCCGGAGACTACTTTTGTCAGGATAACTCGTACTATTTGTCTCTGTTCGAATTTGGCCATTGTGGGATCCCTTCCCGCCTAACATTTGGGAAGAGGACCAAGACCACTATAAATAGGACTTAGCTACCACCGTACCAGGGGACCGATCGATCGACCTATCTAGCAAGGAGAGGGATGGATCATTCAGACCATCCTCTCACCCACCAGCTCATCGAGCTCAAGAACACCTCACCTCCAGAGGCTGTTGCTCCACTGTACTAGTTCATCCTCAACCCCTCGAGGCAATCCACCACAAAGCTGGAGTAGGGTATTACACCGCAAGGGGCCTGAACGAAGATAAATCTCCATGTCTCTCGTTCTTTGGGTTCGTCCAGTCAAGCTATGGAATCGCTGGGCCGGCAGGTCGGGAAGTAGGAGTTCTTCGTATGCACCCTAGTGTTCGAACCTCTCAAGGGTCTGCGGAGCCCTGAATCCAACATTTGGCATGCCAGGTGGGGGTGCGTCAAAGCCTCTCTTCCGTCGATCGACTCGCCACCGCTCCATCATCTCCATCGCAGATGCTCACCGAGCCCGTGCTGAGCGTCGAGCCGCTCTAGCCATGATCGTCGCCCAGACGGCGGCCATCGGCGGGCCTCCCCGTCGTTCCCTCACTACCCGCCAATGCCGTTACCGGCCCGGAGGGGAACAAGCAGCAAGCTCCTTCGCTGCACCCCCTATGCGGCGGGACAGACGCAGCGCCACCCCATCGCTAACTCCGGCTAGCTCATCGTCCCACGCTCGTCGCGGGCCCGCGGACTCATAGGCTACACAGCTCATTGTCGGTGTCGAAACTGGCAGATAGCGGGTAGGGGGTCCCGAACTGTGCGTCTGACATCGATGGTAACAAGAGACAGGGGACACAATGTTTACCCAGGTTCGGGCCGTCTCTATGGAGGTAATACCCTACTTCCTTCTTGATTGATCTTTATGAATATGAGTATTACAAGAGTTGATCTACCACGAGATCACAATGGCTAAACCCTAAAAGTCTAGCATGTCTGACTATGATTTTGAGGATATATGTGTGCGGACCTAGCCCTCCGGTTTATATAGACACCGGAGGGATCTAGGGTTACATAAGGTCAGTTACAGAGAAAGGAATCTTCATATTTGGACGCACGGCTTGCCTTCCATGCTAGGAGAGGCCCATCCGGACACGGGTAGAGTCTTCGATCTTTGTATCTTCACATCCCATCAGTCCGGCCCATGTCCAATAGGTTGGACACCTGAGGACCCCTTGGTCCAGGACTCCCTCAGTAGCCCCTGAACTAGGCTTCAATGATGAGGTGTCCGTCATGTAGATTGTCTTCGGCATTGCAAGCGGGTTCCCCTTTCCGAATACTCCAAGATAGTCTTCGGACGTGACAAACGTGTCCGGATCTGCAACACAAGTACCACACACAACCGCAATGAATATAATACTGCACGAGTCCAATCCGCTGACAACTTTTTGTAATGTGACATCATGTCTGCTTGGTCATCATTTCGAACCATTTTCCGTTTGCCGTTCCACGTTTCGAAACGCAGTTTTCATTGGCACGTCTTGTCGAAGCAGAGATCGTGTCCCCTTATTGCGGGATTCTCATCAATACGGGCGTGGGTAATCTAACCGTGCCGTTTACACACCCCTTGGGAACAGGCGAGTTTTAAGGCGAGTGGGGAGGCGCTTGATATTCACTGCCTTTATAAGGAGATATGGATTCCCTTTTCTTCACCCACGCCTTCTCTCTTTCTTTTCCCTTCCATTCTCGAGCTCCAGCGCCCAAGTCCTCATTCTTTTCGCCTCAAGGAAGCACTCAACCATGTCCGGATCTGGAGGGCAAGGCAAGTGGATGGCCTCCACCGTTAGGGAGAAGGACATCACCAGGCTTCGGGAGGCCGGGTATCTAGCGAAAGAAATCACCCACCGGCTTCCAGCCAAGGGGCAAATCGTACCCACCCCAAAGCCCAATGAGAGGGTGATGTTCATCCCTCATTTCGTCCGCGGGTTAGGGTTTCCTCTCCACCCTTTCATCCGCGAGCTTATGTTCTATTAAGGGCTAGATTTTCATGACTTAGCCCCGAACTCTTTCCTCAACATCTCGGCATTCATTGTCATGTGCGAGGCCTTCCTCCGCATCCAACCCCACTTCGGACTGTAGCTCAAAATCTTCAACGTGAAGCCGAAGGTGGTGGATGGCCAACACGCGGAGTGCAGAGGCGCCATGGTGAGCAAGATGCCCAATGTCACATGGCCCAAAGGTACTTTTGTGGAGACCGTCAAGGAGTGGCAGAAACTGTGGTTCTACATCACAGAGCCCCGCGATGCCACCTGGGACGCGGCCTCTGAATTCAACCCCGGAGCTCCAATGCGGCTCACCTCCTAGATAGAGAAGGGCCCAAATTGGTCTTCGTTGGACGAACTGATAGCGCTACAAACGCGCATCCAAAGCATGGTGGATAAAAACATCCAGCTCGTCGACGTAATCCAGGTGATGCTGGTACATGCTACCTCTTGAGCACTGCGTTGGTTTTCCCCGAAGAGGAAGGGATTATGCAGCAAAGTAGCGTAAGTATTTCCCTCAGTTTTTGAGAACCAAGGTATCAATCCAGTAGGAGGCTACGCGTGAGTCCCTCGTACCTGCACAAAACAAATAAATCCTCGCAACCAATGCGATAAGGGGTTGTCAATCCCTACACGGCCACTTATGAGAGTGAGATCTGATAGATATGATAAGATAATATTTTTGGTATTTTTATGATAAAGATGCAAAGTAAAATAAAAGCAAAGGAAAAGCAAAGGAAATAACTTAAGTATTGGAAGATTAATATGATGAAGATAGACCCGGGGGCCATAGGTTTCACTAGTGCCTTCTCTCAAGAGCATAAGTATTCTACAACGGGTGAACAAATTACTGTTGAGCAATTGACAGAATTGAGCATAGTTATGAGAATATCTAGGTATGATCATGTATATAGGCATCACGTCCGAGACAAGTAGACCGACTCCTGCCTGCATCTACTACTATTACTCCACTCATCGACCGCTATCCAGCATGCATCTAGAGTATTAAGTTAATGAAAACAAAGTAACGCCTTAAGCAAGATGACATGATGTAGAGGGATAAATTCATGCAATATGACGAAAACCCCATCTTGTTATCCTTGATGGCAACAATACGTGCCTTGCTGCCCCTACTGTCACTAGGAAAGGACACCGCAAGATTGAACCCAAAGCTAAGCACTTCTCCCATTGCAAGAAAGATCAATCTAGTAGGCCAAACCAAACTGATAATTCGAAGAGACTTGCAAAGATAACCAATCATACATAAAAGAATTCAGAGAAGATTCAAATATTATTCATAGATAGACTTGATCATAAACCCACAATTCATCGGTCTCAACAAACACACCGCAAAAAGGAAGAATACATCGAATAGATCTCCACAAGAGAGGGGGAGAACATTGTATTGAGATCCAAAAAAGAGAGAAGAAGCCATCTAGCTAATAACTATGGACCCATAGGTCTAAGGTGAACTACTCACACTTCATCGGAAGGGCTATGGTGATGATGTAGAAGCCCTCCGTGATCGATGCCCCCTCCGGCGGAGCTCCGGAACTGGCCCGAAGATGGGATCTCGTGGATACAGAAAGTTGCGGTGGTAGAATTAGGGTTTTTGGCTCCGGATCTGATCGTTTGGGGGTACGTAGGTATATATAGGAGGAAGGAGTACATCAGTGGAGCAACAGGGGGGCCACGAGGGTGGAGGGAGCGCCTAGGGGGTGTAGGCGCGCCCCCTACCTTGTGGCCTCCTCTTTTGTTTCTTGACATAGGGTCCAAGTCTCCTGGGTCTTGTTCGTTGAGAAAATCACGTTCCCGAAGGTTTCATTCCGTTTGGACTCCGTTTGATATTCCTTTTCTTTGAAACCCTAAAATAGGCAAAAAAAACAGCAATTCTGGGCTGGGCCTCCGGTTAATAGGTTAGTCCCAAAAATAATATAAAAGTGGATAATAAAGCCCAATAATGTCCAAAACAGTAGATAATATAGCATGGAGCAATCAAAAATTATAGATACATTGGAGACGTATCAAGCATCCCCAAGCTTAATTCCTGCTCATCCTCGAGTAGGTAAATGATAAAAACAGAATTTTTGATGCGGAGTGCTACTTGGCATAATTTTAATGTAATTCTTCTTAATTGTGGTATGAATATTCAGGTCCGAAAGATTCAAGATAAAAGTTCATATTGACATAAAAATTATAATACTTCAAGCATACTAACAAAGCAATCATGTCTTCTCAAAATAACATGGCCAAAGAAAGTTATCCCTACAAAATAATATAGTCTGGCTATGCTCTATCTTCACCACACAAAGTATTTAAATCATGCACAACCCCGATAACAAGCCAAGCAATTGTTTCATACTTTTGACATTCTCAAAACTTCATCAATCTTCACGCAATACATGAGCGTGAGACATGGATATAGCACTATAAGTGCAATAGAATGGTGGTTGTGGAGAAGACAAAAAGGGGGTAGATAGTCTCACATCAACTAGGCGTATCAACGGGCTATGGAGATGCCCATCAATAGATATCAATGTGAGTGAGTAGGGATTGCCATGCAATGGATGCACTAGAGCTATAAGTATATGAAAGCTCAACAAAAGAAACTAAGTGGGTGTGCATCCAACTTGCTTGCTCACGAAGACCTATGGCAATTTGAGGAAGCCCATCATTGGAATATACAAGCCAAGTTCTATAATGAAAAATTCACACTAGTATATGAAAGTGACGAAATAAGAGAATCTCTACTATGAATATCATGGTGCTACTTTGAAGCACACGTGTGGTAAAAGGATAGTAGTATTGTCCCTTCTCTTTTTTTCTCATTTTTTTATTTGGGCCTTTTCTCTTTTTTATGGCCTCTTTTTTTCGTCCGGAGTCTCATCCCGACTTGTGGGGGAATCATAGTCTCCATCATCCTTTCCTCAATGGCACAATGCTCTAATAATGATGATCATCACACTTTTATTTTCTTACAACTCAACAATTACAACTCGATACTTAGAACAAAATATGACTCTATATGAATGCCTCCGACGGTGTACCGGGATATGCAATGACTCAAGTGTGACATGTATGAAAGAATTATGAACGGTGGCTTTACCACAAATACAATGTTAACTACATGATCATGCTAAGCTATATGATAATGATGGAGTGTGTCATAACAAACGGAACGGTGGAAAGTTGCATGGCAATATATCTCGGAATGGCTGTGGAAATGCCATAATAGGTAGGTATGGTGGCTGTTTTGAGGAAGGTATATGATGGGTATATGATACCGGCGAAAGGTGCGCGGTATTAGAGAGGCTAGCAATGGTGGAAGGGTGAGAGTGCGTATAATCCATGGACTCAACATTAGTCATAAAGAACTCATATACTTATTGCAAAAATCTACAAGTTATCAAAGCAAAGTATTATGCGCACACTCCTAGGGGGATAGATTGGTAGGAAAAGACCATCGCTCGTCCGCGACCGCCACTCATAAGGAAGACAATCAATAAATAAATCATGCTCCGACTTCATCACATAACGGTTCACCATACGTGCATGCTACGGGAATCACAAATTTTAACACAAGTACTTCTCAAATTCACAAATACTCAATTAGCTCAACTTTAATATCACCATCTTCATATCTCAAAACAATTATCAAGCATCAAACTTTTCATAGTATTCAACACACTCATAAGAAAGTTTTATTATTCTTGAATACCAAGCATTTTAGGATTATTTAAGCAAATTACCATGCTATTTAAGACTCTCCAAATAATCTAAGTGAAGCATGAGAGATCAATAGTTTCTATAAAACGAATCCACCACCATGCTCTAAAAGATATAAGTGAAGTACTAGAGCAAAACTATATAACTCAAAAGATATAAGAGAAGCACATAGAGTATTCTAACAAATTCCAAATCATGTATGGCTCTCTCAAAAGGTGTGTACAGCAAGGATGATTGTGGTAAACTAACAAATAAAGACTCAAATAATACAAGACGCTCCAAGCAAAACACATATCATGTGGTGAATAAAAATATAGCTCCAAGTAAAGTTACCGATAGAAGTAGACGAAAGAGGGGATGCCTTCTGGGGCATCCCCAAGCTTTGGATTTTAGGTGTCCTTAGATTATATTGGGGGTTCCATGGGCATCTCCAAGCTTAGGCTCTGGCAACTCCTTGTTCCATAATCCATCAAATCTTTACCCAAAACTTGAAAACTTCACAACACAAAACATAAAGTAGAAAATCTCGTGAGCCCCCTTAGCGAAAGAGAACAAAAGACCATTTCAAGGTACTGTAATGAAATCATTCTTTATTTATATTGGTGTTAAACCTACTGTATTCCAACTTATCTATGGTTTATAAATTATTTACTAGCCATAGATTCATCAAAATAAGCAAACAACACATGAAAAACAGAATCTGTCAAAAACAGAACAATCTATCGTAATCTATAGGTAGCGTAAGATCTGGAACCCCAAAAATTCTAGAATAAATTGCTGGACGTGAGGAATTTATCTATTAATAATATTCAGAAATAATTAACTAAATAGCACTTTCCAAATAAAAATGGCAGCAGTTATCGTGAGCGCTAAAGTTTCGGTTATTTACAACAAGATATCAAGACTTTCCCCAAGTCTTCCCAACGGTTCTACTTGGCACAAACTCTAATTAAACACAAAAAACACAAACAAAACAGAGACTATATAAATTATTTATTACTAAACAGGAGCAAAAATCAAGGAATAAAAATAAAATTGGGTTGCCTCCCAACAAGCGCTATCGTTTAACGCCCCTAGCTAGGCATAAAAAGCAAGGATAGATCTAGGTATTGCCATCTTTGGTTGGTAATTCTTCAATGAGGCATCTACCATCCTTAGGAATTTCTTTCTTTTTAGTTATTATAAAACTTTTAGGAACAATATCGAAAAATTCATTTGTGACAAATGGTTCCTTAATGATAGCAACAAGATTGGGATGAATACTTATAGATTTTAGATCCGCAGTTTCCTTACTAGAGGATTCACCCTTATTTTTAGGAACATGCATAAGCTTGGAAAGTTTAGTAGGTGGACTTGGAGTATTCTTTACGGAAGAAAAAGTGGTTCCCATGTTGGTGATGATACCCTCAAGTTTATCGATTCTAGCGGAATCATGATTTATTTTCTCATTAAATATGGGTTCCTTCTCTTTAATATTTTTCAAAGTAACTCCTACTTTAGATCCACATTGAGAGATTCAGTTGTGGATCTTTTTATCCAAATTTTCAATTGACTCTACGGTAGCAACCTTATTTTCAATAATTTCGAGCCTTTGCATTACATGCTCCAAAGTTAATACAGTTCTATTAACCAAAAGAGGTGGTGAGCCAAATAAATCTATCATAGCATTATAAGAATCAAAAGTGTGGCTACCCAAGAAATTCCCTCCGGTAATGGTATCAAGGACATATCTATACCAAGGAGCAACGCCTACATAAAAATTGTGAAGAAGAACGGAAGTAGATTGCTTCCTGGTAGATCTATTTTGAGCATTGCAAATTCTATACCAAGTATCTTTTAGATTTTCTCCCTCCCTTTGCTTAAAATTTAGAACTTCATTCTCGGGAGACAACGGAGAAGATAAGGGACTAGCCATAATGACAAGCAAACGGAAAAGAGGCGAATAGAGAAAGAGAGGGAGGATATAGAGAGAGGGCGAATAAAACGGCAAGGGTGAAGTGGGGGAGAGGAAAACAAGAGGCAAATGTCAAATAATGTAATGCGGGAGATAAGGATTGTGATGGGTACTTGGTATGTTGACTTTTGCGTAGACTCCCAGGCAACGGCGCCAGAAATGGCTCGTTGTCGGGAGTCAAATCTTGACTTGCGCGAACCTCCCCGGCAACGGCGGCAGAAATCCTTCTTGCTACCTCTTGAGCACTGTGTTGGTTTTCCCCGAAGAGGAAGGGATGATGCAGCAAAGTAGCGTAAGTATTTCCCTCAGTTTTTGAGAACCAAGGTATCAATCCAGTAGGAGGCTACGCGCGAGTCCCTCATACTTGCACAAAACAAATAAATCCTCGCAACCAACGTGATAAGGGGTTGTCAATCCCTACACGGCCACTTATGAGAGTGAGATCTGATAGATATGATAAGATAATATTTTTGGTATTTTTATGATAAAGATGCAAAGTAAAATAAAAGCAAAGTAAAAGCAAAGGAAATAACTTAAGTATTGGAAGATTAATATGATGAAGATAGACCCGGGGGCCATATGTTTCACTAGTGGCTTCTCTCAAGAGCATAAGTATTCTACGGTGGGTGAACAAAATACTGTTGAGCAATTGACAAAATTGAGCATAGTTATGAGAATATCTAGGTATGATCATGTATATAGGCATCACGTCTGAGACAAGTAGACCGACTCCTGCCTGCATCTACTACTATTACTCCACTCATCGACCGCTATCCAGCATGCATCTAGAGTATTAAGTTAATGAAAACAGGTAACACCTTAAGCAAGATGACATGATGTAGAGGGATAAACTCATGCAATATGATGAAAACCCCATCTTGTTATCCTCGATGGCAACAATACAATACATGCCTTGGTGCCCCTACTGTCACTGGGAAAGGACACCACAAGATTGAACCCAAAGCTAAGCACTTCTGCCATTGCAAGAAAGATCAATCTAGTAGGCCAAACCAAACTGATAATTCGAAGAGACTTGCAAAGATAACCAATCATACATAAAAGAATTCAGAGAAGATTCAAATATTATTCATAGATAGACTTGATCATAAACCCACAATTCATCGATCTCAACAAACACACCGCAAAAAGGAAGATTACGTCGAATAGATCTCCACAAGAGAGGGGGAGAACATTGTATTGAGATCCAAAAAAGAGAGAAGAAGCCATCTAGCTAATAACTATGGACCCGTAGGTCTTAGGTGAACTACTCACACTTCATCGGAAGGCCTATGGTGATGATGTAGAAGCCCTCCATGATCGATGCCCCCTCCGGCGGAGCTCCGGAACAGACTCCAAGATGGGATCTCATGGATACAGAAAGTTGCGGCGGTGGAATTAGGGTTTTGGCTCCGGATCTGATTGTTTGGGGGTACGTAGGTATATATAGGAGGAAGGAGTACATCGGTGGAGCAATAGGGGGCCCACGAGGGTGGAGGGCGCGCCTGGGGGGTAGGCGCGCCCCCTACCTCGTGGCCTCCTCTTTTGTGTCTTGACGTATGGTCCAAGTCTCATGGGTCTTGTTCGTTGAGAAAATCACGTTCCCGAAGGTTTCATTCCGTTTGGACTCCTTTTGATATTCCTTTTCTTTGAAACCCTAAAATAGGCAAAAAAACAGCAATTCTGGGCTGGGCAAGACAGTAGATAATATAGCATGGAGCAATCTAAAATTATAGATACGTTGGAGACATATCACCTGCCCTTTATGGGAATTCGATTCGAAGAAGCACCAAACCTTGGAAAGGCTCTTCGGTACCACTCACGAAGATGCCTGGAAGTTGCTCTTTAAAGGCAACGAGATGCTGCCAGCTATGGACTCGGACCGCGGGCACAATATTACCCATCATGCCAATGCGGTAAGTCTTTCATGTCTCAAGGCGCATCCTCTACTTGCTTGTTTAAAGGAGGATATCTAAACTTCATTTTTTTAGGTATGGACAGAGAGAGCGGAGCGGATTCAATGTTCGGCTCCGTTGCCCGAGGAAATGGTCATCCCGCTCCTGGCGAAGATGCTGGTACTGGTGCCCAATAAGGCGCCGGAGAAGAAGGCCAATAAGAAGGCCAAGGGGGTCCAGAGTGGCCCCCGCCGCAAGGGAGCTTCGAACGTGTCGTCCGAAGACAAGACTCACTCCTTCGCCGCCGAAGACGATGACGAGGAGGACGAAGAAAGCACCTATCCCCCTAATGGGGGGAGGAAGAAGAGGGCGGCCTCCACAAATCTGGAGGTGGAGGCACCCAAGAGGGGCAAGGGTCCCCTTGCGGATAACACCACGTGGGACGTCGATAGCAGCTCGGAGCGACGCCCCCGAAACAAGCCCCTGGCCGCGTCGTAAGTACTAAAAACCCGCATACGTCCATACATCTGGCCTCTCTTGCTTCATGATATTAATATGTTTAAATGATGCCATTGCAGTCTGGCCCACGACAGCTCCCAGCGATCCTCATCAAGAGGTTCGTTGGATTCGAAGGCAATGGCCAGCGAGTCACTGCCGGTCGCTCACTCTTCCACTGCCAACGACGACGACGAGGTGTTGTCCCAAAGGACCTTCCCAGGCTAGGGAGAGGTTCAGGAGGCCACCAGGGTGACGCCTGAGGGCGGAGTATCGGCTGCCGGACACATGGGGGAGCAGACCCCCATGGCGACTAGGGATGGTGGCCTTGCTCAATTCGGTCCCTAGCCGAATACAAGTCTGGAGACCTATACGGCTCCGGAATCGAGCGAGCAATCTCCTTCGAAAGAAGGGGGTGTGCCTATTCCGCCGGTGACCTTTGTCCAACCAGAGGCACCGGATAATCCGCTGGAAGCGCTATGAGGCGCTTCCATTGTGGATGAACACCGTATCTTTATGGGTACGGTGATTGAGAGGGTTCAATCCATCAAAAGCGGACTGACCGAAGCCTGTGGCAGCCTGCTGATAGGCTTTGAGGTAAGCGACGCAAAAGAAAAAAAATCCCAATATAGACAGTAGCCGCTGAGACACTGTCCGGTGTTCGGAAAGAAGAGACGGACAGAGGATCAATTTATTTTCGCAGGAAACTAACTAAATATGTCCTATATGAATAAGAAGGTGTCGTTTCTGGCCGCGACCTCACACACTACCTAAGTCTCCGGACTAAAGCAGAGACTGGAGCGGGCCGAGGAGGAGCTCGGCCAAGCGAGGAAGCAGCTGGAAGAGAAGAAAGGTATGTAATGATTTGCTGTATATTCGGAAAGAATAAATGATGCATATTGACCATAGTGCCATGATATGTGTAGGAGCCGCGACTGAGGTCGAGGTCCTTAAACAGGCCCTGGCCGAGGCCGAGGAGAGAGCTGTCAAGGAAAAAGCCGCCCGTGAGAAGCACGAGGCCAGGCTTGATGAGGTCCAACAAGGGCTCTAGGATGCAGTGAAGAAATGTGAATCCTTGGAGCGCGACGTTTCGACTCGAGGGACCGAACTCGCTAAGGCTCGCTAAAGCACGGAAGAGGCCCGGGTTGAGGCCCAGGGCGACCTGATAACCCACAAGTATAGGGGAGCGCAACAGCTTTCGAGGGTAGAGTATTCAACCCAAATTTATTAATTCCACACAAGGGGAGCCAAAGAATTTTCTCAAGTATTAGCAGCTGAGTTGTCAATTCAACCACGCCTGGAAACTTAGTATCTGCAGCAAAGTGTTTAGTAGCAAAGTAATGTGATAGTGATAGTAACGGTAACAAAAGAGTAACAAAAGCAAAGTAATGTTTTTGGTATTTTGTAGTGATTGTAACAATAGCAACGGGAAAGTAAATAAGCGTAAAACAGTATATGGAAAGCTCGTAGGCATCGGATTAGTGATGTATAATTGTGCCGGATGTGGTTCATCATGTAACAGTCATAACATAGGGTGACACAGAACTAGCTCCAATTCGTCAATGTAATGTAGGCATGTATTCCGAATATAGTCATACGTGCTTATGGAAAAGAACATGCATGACATCTTTTGTCCTACCCTCCCGTGGTAGCGGGGTCCTAATGGAAACTAAGGGATATTAAGGCCTCCTTTTAATAGAGAACCGGAACAAAGCATTAGCACATAGTGAATACATGAACTCCTCAAACTACGGTCATCACCGGTAAGTATCCCGATTATTGTCACTTCGGGGTTAACGGATCATAACACATAATAGGTGACTATAGACTTGCAACATAGGATCTAGAACTCTCATATATTGATGAAAACATAATAGGTTCAGATCTGAAATCATGGCACTCAGGCCCTAGTGACAAGCATTAACCATAGCAAAGTCATAGCAACATCAATCTCAGAACATAGTGGATACTAGGGATCAAACCCTAACAAAACTAACTCGATTACATGATAAATCTCATCCAACCCATCACCGTCCAGCAAGCCTATGATGGAATTACTCATGCACGGCGGTGAGCATCATGAAATTGGTGATGGAGGATGGTTGATGATGACGACGGCGATGAATCCCCCTCTCCGAAGCCCCAAACGGACTCCAGATCAGCCCTCCCGAGAGGTTTTAGGGCTTGGCGGCGGCTCCATATCGTAAAACGCGATAATTTCTTCTCTCTTATTTTTTTCTCCCCGAAAGTAGTTATATAGAGTTGGAATTGGAGTCGGGGGGTCTCCAGGGAGCCCATGAGGTAGGGGCGCACCCTAGGGAGGGGCCCACCCTCGTGGCAAGGGTGTGGGCCCCTGGTCTTCATCTTTGGCAAGTACTTTTTATTATTTATTGTAAGATATTCCGTGGAGTTTCAGGTCATTCCGAGAACTTTTGTTTTCTGCACATAAAACAACATCATGGCAATTCTGCTGAAAACAGCGTCAGTCTGGGTTAGTTCCATTCAAATCATACAAGTTAGAGTCCAAAACAAGGGCAAACGTGTTTGGAAAAGTAGATACGACGGAGACGTATCAACTCCCTCAAGCTTAAACCCTTGCTTGTCCTCAAGAAATTCAGTTGACAAACTGAAAGAAATACAGAAAAACTTTTACAAACTTTGTTTGATCTTGTTGTTGTAAATATGTCAAGTTAACATTCAAGTTTTCAGCAAAGATTATAACTAACCATATTTGCAATAATTCTCAGGTCTCATGATTACCCATATCAATAGCATAATCAACTAGCAAGCCATAATAATAAATCTTGGATGACAACACTTTCTCAAAACAATCATAATATGATATAACAAGATGGTATCTCGTTAGCCCTTTCTGAGACGCAAAACATAAATGCAGAGCACCTTTAAAGATCAAAGACTGACTAGACATTGTAATTCATGGTAAAAGAGATCCAATCATAGTCACACCCAATATAAATTAACAGTAATGAATGCAAATGACATCGGTGCTCTCCAACTGGTGCTTTTTAATAAGAGGGTGATGCGTCAACATAAAAGTAAATAGATAGGCCCTTCGCAGAGGGAAGCAGGGAATTGTAGAGGTGCCAGAGCTCGGTTTTGAAATAGAGGCGAATAAAATTTTGAGCTGTATACTTTCATTGTCAACATAACAACCAAGAGATGGCGATATCTTCCATGCTACACACATTATAGGCGGTTCCCAAACAGAATGGTAAAGTTTATACTCCCCCTCCACCTGCAAACATCAATCCATGGCTTGCTCGAAACAACGAGTGCCTCCAACATACATCAGGTCCCAGGGGGAGTTTTGTTTTGCAATTATTTTTGATTTAGTTTTCATAAAGCATGGGACCGGGCATCCCGATGACCAGCCACTCCTCTTCAGAATAACCCGCCTAACATGGAAGATACAGACAACCCTAGTTGATACATGAGCTATTCGAGCATACAAAACAGGATGATTATTTGAAGGTTTAGAGTTTGGCACATACAAATTTACTTGGAACGGCAGGTAGATACCGCATATAGGAAGGTATAGTGGACTCATCTGGAATAACTTTGGGGTTTAAGGGATTGGATGCACTAGCAGTATTCCCTCTTAGTACAGGTGAAGGCTAGCAAAAGACTGGGAAGCGACCAACTAGAGAGCGACAACAGCCATGTACATGCATTAAAATTAATAAACATTGGATGCAAGCATAAGTAGGATATAATCCACCATGAACATAAATATCGTGAAGGCTATGTTGATTTGTTTCAACTACATGTGTGAACATGTGCCAAGTCAAGTCACTTAAATCATTCAGAGGAGGATACCACCCTATCATACCACATCATAACCATTTTAATAGCATGTTGGCACGCAAGGTAAACCATTATAACTCATAGCTAATCAAGCATGGCACAAGCAACTATGATCTCTAATTGTCATTGCAAACATGTTTATTCATAACAAGCTGAATCAAGAACGATGAACTTATCATATTTACAAAAACAAAAGAGGTCGAGTTCGTACCAGCTTTTCTCATCTTAGTGAGTCCATCAAATATCATCATAATTGCCTTTCACTTGCACGACCGAACGATGTGAATAATAATAAGAGTGCACGTGCATTGGACTAAGCTGGAATCTGCGAGCATTCAATAAACAGGAGAGCAATATGGGCTCTTGGTTAAATCAACAATAATGCATATAAGAGCCACTTCAACAATTTAATCATGGTCTTCTCCTATCGACCCCCAAAGAAAGAAAAGAAATAAAACTATTTACACGGGAAAGCTCCCAACAAGAAAAAGAAGAACATGAAATATTTTTGGGTTTTCTTTTTAATTACTACTACAAGCATGGAAATTAAACTGATTATAGGCTACAACTATTTTTTTTGTTTTTCTTAAGGTTTATTAAACAACCAGAAGAAATCATAAAAGGAAACAAACTAGCATGAATGATACAATGAAAAAGTATGAGCACCGACATTTTGCAATGAGTGTGTATGACCATAAATGTAATGTCAGTGAGAAATACGTACTCCCCCAAGCTTAGGATTTTGGCCTAAGTTGGTCAATGGCCACGGCTGGCCTGGCTGATATCCATAATAATAGTTGTTGGGGTCGTACTGCGATGAGGAAGAAGAAGGCTCCGATTGCCACTAGCTGGCAATCATCTCCGGATCCCACTGATAGTTAGACTGTCATGAAGGATCAAATTGTGGTTCCGGTTCTGGCTCCTCGGCTGGTGCAGGGTTCCGGTAGGCGTGAATAGCCATCAATGGAACAAGGTACATGCCTCCAGTCAAATCAAATAAAGAAGGAGCAGGCAAGGTAATAGTCTCAGGATGATGTTTATTAAAGAACAATGGATATTTAAGCTCTCCTGCCCTATTCTTAATAATAAAATCATGTGCCACCATACTTTTATAATCTAGATAAACACGGGGCAACACTTTTTCTTCCTTCTCAGCATGCCTAATACGTATGTTAAAATGTGCAGCTAGGCGTGTAGCATAGATGCCTCCAAAGATGGGGCCCTTTGTACGGTTCAGACTTAACCGTTTAGCAATAATACCGCCCATACTAAAAGTGTTATCACTATATAAACTGTGGAGCAGAATAATTATATCAGGGATACTAAGGTTTCCACAGTTCCCGTGTACAATTAAGCAACGACTAGCAAATAATGCAAAGTAACGTAAAACAGGAAAATGTATGCTAGTGATTCGTGCATCGGAAACCTTCCTAGTTTCTCCTACAGTGATAGTATCAATAAACCCCTCCACATCATCATGATGTGGTTCTTCTGTCTTGCCCTCAAAAGGGACTAAACAAATCCGACAAAAATCATAAAGTGACATCTCCTTATGCTCATCATATAAATGAAACTCCACCGTAGGTGGTGAGTTCCTAGAATGAAAATGAAAGTTTTGCACAAAGGTGTTTGTGAGTAAGAGATACTGATCGCATTGGTCGTGGAGGAAAGCTGCGAGGCCTGCATTATGAGCCAATTCATGAAAATCTTCATAAATCCCAGTTGCTCTCAAGAAATCCTCGGAAGGCCATTCACACGCCCGAACCTCCGCGGTGCACGGCAAATTATACATAGGCTTCGGTGCCTTTTCCTTCGAGCTTTGGCTCGATGAGCCCCTCAATAATCTCCTCATCATTTTCTGAAAAATTCTTAAATTTTTAGTAACTTCAAAATAAAAGTGAACCAAACTCAATAATATTGATAGCAACCACTCCTACAAGTGCCTAGAGCCTATATCATGCATCAAAACTACTTTTGACCATATAAATTTGACATGCAAGCTCAAGAACATGGTCACCTAAGCAGCAAAAATTTGCAATGAATAAAGCACTAGAACAAAAACTAATTGGACCAATGGAGGAGTCACATACCAAGGAACAATCTCCCCAAGCAGTTTTGTGAGAGGTGCTTTGAGCAAGGAGATCGAAAATGGCAGCAAAGAGGGCTGGAACTCGTGCTTGAGTTGGTTCTTTGTGTTTGTGGGAGGAAGAAGAAGAAGATGGGTGTAGGAATAAGTGGAGGAGGGCCACCATGGGCCCACGAGGCAGGGGGCGCGCCCTAGAGGGGTGGGCGCGCCCTCCACCCTCGTGGCAAGGTGGTTGGCCCCCCTGGTGTGTTCTTTGTTCCATAAATCCTCAAATATTCTAGAAAAATCATATTTAATTTTCAGGGCATTTGGAGAACTTTTATTTTTGAGGTATTTTTATATTGCATGGATAATCAGATAATAGACAGAAAAATATTTATTTTTATTTTATTTAATATAAATAACAGAAAGTATAGAGAGGGTACAGAAGGTTGTGCTTTTAGTTTCATCCATCTCATGATCATCAAAAGGAATCCACTAACAAGGTTGATCAAGTCTTGTTAACAAACTCATTCCGATTAACAAGAAACCGGAGAAATTTCGAATAACACTAGGTTACCTCAACGGGGATATGCACATCCCCAATAATAAGTATATCATATTTCTTCTTGACAGTAGGAAGAGGAAATTCAAAACCTCCAAATATAATCGATGGAATTTTTCCGATAGAATTGATACTGTGAACTTGAGGTTGTTTCCTCGAAAAGTGTACCATATGCTCATTACCATTAACATGAAAAGTGACATTGCCTTTGTTGCAATCAATAACAGCCCCTACAGTATTAAGAAAAGGTCTTCCAAGAATAATAGACATACAATCGTCCTTGGGAATATCAAGAATAACAAAGTCCGTTAAAATAGTAACGTTTGCAACCACAACGGGCACATCCTCACAAATGCCGACATGTATAACAGTTGATTTATCAGCCATTTGCAAAGATATTTCAGTAGGTGTCAACTTATTCTAGTCAAGTCGACGATATAAAGAGAGAGGCATAACACTAACACCGGCTCCAAGATCACATAAAACAGTTTTAACATAGTTTCTTTTAATGGAGCATGGTATAGTAGGTACTCCTGGATCTCCAAGTTTCTTTGGTATTACACCCTTAAAAGTATAATTAGCAAGCATGGTGAAAATTTCAGCTTCCGGTATCTTTCTTTTATTTGTAATAATTTCTTTCATGTACTTAGCATAAGGATTGGTTTTAAGCATATCAGTTAATCGCATACGCAAAAAGATAGGTCTAATCATTTCAGCAAAGCGCTCAAAATCCTGATCATCCTTTTTCTTGGATGGTTTGGGAGGAAAAGGCATGGGTTTCTGAACCCAAGGCTCTCTTTCTTTACCACGTTTCCTAGCAGCAAAGTCTTTCTTATCATAACATTGATTCTTTGATTGTGGGTTATCAAGGTCAACAGCAGGTTCAATTTCTACATCATTATCTTTACTAGGTTGAGCATTATTATGAACATCATCATTAGCATTTTCATTAGGTTCATGTTCATTGCCAGATTGTGTTTCAGCATCAGACATAGAGATATCATTTGGATTATCAGGTGGTTCAACAATAGGTTCACTAGAAGTTTGCATAGTTCTATCATTTTTCTTTTTCTTCCCTTTAGAAGAACTAGGTGCATAAATATTATTTCTCTGAGAATCTTGCTCAATTCTCTCAGGGTGGCCTTCAGGATACAAAGGTTCCTGAGTCATTCTACCAGTTCTAGTAGCCACTTTAACAGCATAATCATTTTTCTTACTATTCACCTCATTGAGCAATTATTTTTGAGCTTTAAGTACTTGTTCTACTTGAGTGGTAACCATAGAAGCATGTTTGCTAACAAGTTTAAGTTCACCTCTAATATTAGCCATATAATCACCCAAGTATTTAATCATCTCAGCATCTTGTTTTAATTGTCTACCAAAATAAGCATTGAAGTCTTCTTGCTTAAACATAAAATTATCAAATTCATCCAAGCATTGACTAGCAATTTTAGCAGGAGGGATTTCAGCTTTATCATATCTATAGAGAGAATTTACCCTTACTACCTGTGTCGGATTATCGAGGTCTGGAGGTTCTTCAATAAGTAAAGGATCAAGACCATATGTTTCTTCAATAGGCGGTAAATTAAGACCATGTATTTCTTCAATAGGAGGTAAATTCTTAACATCTTTAGCTTTAATACCTTTTTCTTTCATAGATTTCTTTGCCTCTTGCATATCTTCAGGACTAAGAAATAGAATACCCCTCTTCTTTGGAGTTGGTTTAGGAATAGGATCACTAATTGGAGCAGGAGCTGGCTCAGGAGGTGGCTCAGGAGGTGCCCAATTATTTTCATGTGTCAACATATTATTCAATAAGATTTCAGCTTCATCCGATGCTCTTTCCCTGAAAAGAGAACCAGCACAACTATCCAGGTAATCTCTGGTAGCATCGGTTAGTCCATTATAAAAGATATCAAGTATTTCATTTTTCTTAAGAGGATGATCAGGCAAAGCATTAAGTAACTTGAGAAGCCTCCCCCGAGCTTGTGGGAGACTCTCTTCTTTAATTTGCACAAAGTTGTATATTTCCTTTAAAGCAGCTTGTTTCTTATGAGCAGGGAAATATTTAGCAGAGAAGTAGTAAATCATATCCTGGGGACTACGGACACAACCAGGATCAAGAGAATTAAACCATATCTTAGCATCACCCTTTAATGAGAACGGAAATATTTTAAGGATATAAAATTAGCGAGATCTCTCATCATTAGTGAACAGGGTGGCTATATCATTTAATTTAGTAACATATGCCACAACAGTTTCAGATTCATAGCCATGAAAAGGATCAGATTCGACCAAAGTAATTATATCAGGATCAACAGAGAATTCATAATCCTTAACAGTAACACAGATAGGTGAAGTAGCAAAAGCAGGGTCAGATCTCATCCTAGCATTTAGAGATTGCTTATTCCATTTAGCTAATAACCTTTTGAGTTCATATCTATCTTTGCAAGCTAAAATAGCTAAAGAAGCTTCTTGATCAAATAAATAACCCTCAGGAATAACAAGTGATTCTTCATCATCACTTTCATCTTCATAATCATATTCAATATTTTCAATCTCTCTAGCCCTAGCAAGTCGTTCCTCGAGAAAATCACTAAGTGGCATAGTAGTATCAGGCATAGAGGTAGTTTCATCATAAGTATCATGTATAGCAGAAGTAGCATCGTCAATAACATGCGACATATCAGAACGAATAGTAGAAGCAGGTGTAGGTGTCGCAAGCTTACTCATAACGGAAGGTGAATCAAGTGCAGAGCTAGATGGCAGTTCCTTACCTCCCCTCATAGTTGAGGGATAAATCCTGGTTCTTGGATCTTTCAAGTTATTCATAGTGTCCAGCAAATATAAATCCCAAGTGACTCAAAGAATATAGCTATGCTCCCCGGCGACGGCGCCAGAAATTAGTCTTGATAACCCACAAGTATAGGGGATCGCAACAGCTTTCGAGGGTAGAGTATTCAACCCAAATTTATTGATTCGACACAAGGGGAGCCAAACAATATTCTCAAGTATTAGCAGCTGAGTTGTCAATTCAACCACACCTGGAAACTTAGTATCTGCAGCAAAGTGTTTAATAGCAAAGTAATATGAAAGTGATAGTAACGGTAACAAAAGAGTAACGAAAGCAAAGTAATGTTTTTGGTATTTTGTAGTGATTGTAACAATAGCAACGGGAAAGTAAATAGGCGTGAACCAGTATATGGAAAGCTCGTAGGCATCAGATCAGTGATGTATAATTATACTAGATGTGGTTCATCATGTAACAGCCATAACATAGGGTGACACATAACTAGCTCCAATTCGTCAATGTAATGTAGGCATGTATGCCGAATATAGTCATACGTGCTTATGGAAAAGAACTTGCATGACATCTTTTGTCCTACCCTCCCGTGGCAGCGGGGTCCTAATGGGAACTAAGGGATATTAAGGCCTCCTTTTAATAGAGAACCGGAACAAAGCATTAGAACATAGTGAATACATGAACTCCTCAAACTACGGTCATCACCGGTAAGTATCCCAATTATTGTCACTTCGGGGTTAACGGATCATAACACATAATAGGTGACTATAGACTTGCAAGATAAGATCTAGAACTCTCATATATATATTGATGAAAACATAATAGGTTCAGATCTGAAATCATGGCACTCGGGCCCTAGTGAGAAGCATTAAGCATAGCAAAGTCATAGCAACATCAATCTCGGAACATAGTGGATACTAGGGATCAAACCCTAACAAAACTAACTCGATTACATGATAAATCTCATCCAACCCATCATCGTCCAGCAAGCCTACGATGGAATTACTCACGCACGGCAGTGAGCATCATGAAATTGGTGATGGAGGATGGTTGATGATGACGACGGCGACGAATCCCCCTCTCCGGAGCCCCGAACGGACTCAAGATCAGCCCTCCCGAGAGATTTTAGGGCTTGGTGGCGGCTCCGTATCGTCAAACGCGATGATTTCTTCTCTCTTATTTTTTTCTCCCCAAAACCAGTTATATAGAGTTGGAATTGGAGTCGGGGGGTCTCCAGGGGCCCACGAGGTAGGGGGCGCGCCCTAGGGGGGCGCCCCCACCCTCGTGGCAAGGGTGTGGGCCCCCTGGTCTTCATCTTTGGTGAGGATTTTTTATTATTTATTGTAAGATATTCCGTGGAGTTTCAGGTCATTCCGAACATTTGTTTTCTGCACATAAAACAACATCATGGAAATTCTACTGAAAACAGCGTCAGTACAGGTTAGTTCCATTCAAATCATACAAGTTAGAGTCCAAAACAAGGGCAAAATTGTTTGGAAAAGTAGATATGACGGAGACGTATCACGCCCTCCAGGAGATCCAGGAGGCCAGGAAAATCACGACGGGTAAGGCATTTAGTATGCAAAGCAGGTATGTGAAGATTAAGTATCTCTTACTAACCCGAATTCGGAGTTCTCAAGGGGCGTTTGAATATCTGCTGCGCAGTGTGTCAGATGCCGCGGAGTTCTTCCGAGCCGAAGAAGGGACCTCAACGGAGAAGCTGTTCTAGTCGCAATATCTTGTGCCAGAACATCCAATGCCCTTTAGCGATCAGCTAAAACAGCTGGTCGAGTTGCAGAGGGTGGCCGAACTGGCCATGAAGGATTTAATAATCCAGATGTGGCCTGCCGAAGCCATGCCCGACAGCTACTTCGGGCTTGTGAAGCGGCTGGTGAATGCCTGCCCTCGGCTGGACGTCGTCAAGCGGTTGGTCTGCATCAAGGGTGCACGCATGGCCTTCGCCCGCGTCAAGGTGTGGTGGGCGAAGATGGACGCCGTCAAGCTTACCACCGGGGGACCGCCAGAGGGCAAGGAGAACCGCACGCCCGAGCGGTACTTTGAAGACGTCCTGGAGGGGTCTCGTATTGTGGCAACGCAATGTGCGCAAGACATTATTTTTGAATGAATGCATTCATGTTGTCTCTGCCTTGTATGATGAAACAAAGTCGTTATGTAATATAATGTTTGTTATTTAAAAAATTTGACCTCCTGTGCGACCGTGTCGTGTGAAATCTGAGAGTTGGCCAGTCATTGGCTTCTGCCCCCATGTAGGTAGTACGGGGGTGTTCGGGATGTAATATAAACACTCTTGATCCAATTATTTGGTCCTTGAAGGAGGTGTTTAGCACGACGAACTAGGCAATCAGACTATGCGGCTTTAGCACCCTCACTTAGCCATAGGAGTTTGACAATAAAAATATAGGCGCAACCCCTAGTATCCGAATTGGAGATGCTGCGACCACCTGATTGGGTAAGTACCGATCCCTCGCGAAATGCGAAAAAACTCTCTAAAGATTTGAGACCTCCGAAGAGTTGACCGGCTCTCGCCGCATCATGACAGTCAGTTTTCGGCTTTCTCCATTGAGGTGCTCATCTGGGCAAACCAGGGCACAATCGCAGTAGTTCTCCCTTTACTACCCTAGCCGATATAGAGGAACATAAGGTAGCAAGCACAGGAGCCGGGCAACCCAACTATTGACCAAAGACATGATTCGGAGGCAATGCATATAGTGCTAAATTCAGGGTGCCGAACTATATTGTAAAAAGTGTTCGGACTTTGTTGCCATGTTGTGGGGCCCTATGAAGCCCCTGGCAAATTGAAACATACCAAAGTGTATGGGTGCTATTTGATAAAGTTATCAAAAAAGAAAAAGAAGAAAGGGTAGTAAGCTAGAGTCGTAGAACTTGGGCTGCAAATTGTTTCCATGATAATTTTATTAGTGCGTCAAAGCACATTTATTCAAGTAGTGCAATAAGCAGAAGCCTATTTAATTTGCCTTAACCAAGGGAGAACTGCGTGTGGGTCCTGAAAACAGGTAGAGGGATCGTTAAATAAACCACCTAAAATTTCCCTGGTACGTCCATGCTTCTTGTCGTCTTGGTGTATTTATCCTTCGAAAAGAACTGATGGTCAAGCCGTCAGGGAAGGCCTGTGAAAAAGAAACCTGAAAAAGGAGGAAAAAGGAAACAGTGAAAGTATGTGTGTCCGGGGGTGGTCGAGCCGTATTGTGGATCACAAGCTAGTTATGCCTACATCCATGCCCATGGTATTTTGAGTGCGTACTTATGTACACGCGGTACAATTGCCGCCACTTGGTCGGGATTAGGACGGGGGCCGAATTGCTAGTCGAGCTCTTGACGAGCCGAGCTGTCCAGCTGCAGAGTAGTCCAGACTCTCTTGACAGTGTCTGGGAGCTCGGCCACCGAATTAAGGTTCTGCTTGAAAAGGCTGCTCTGTACTTCTGCTGCTAGGGCAGCGGTGTGCTCCTCGATGTGGAGGGAGCGTTTCCTATTTCCATTAACTATTATCACGCCGCGTGGTCTGGGCATCTTGAGCTTGAGGTAAGCGTAGTGTGGCACCGCGTTGAATCGAGCAAATGCGGTTCGTCCAAGCATTGCGTGATAGCTGCTGTGAAAGGGTATGATATCGAAGATTAACTCCTTGCTTCAGAAGTTGTCCGGAGATCCGAAGACAACCTCTAGTGTGATTGAGCCCGTACAGCGGGCTTCTACACCTGGTATGACTCCTTTAAAGGTAGTCTTTGTGGGTTTCATCCGTGATGGGTTAATGCCCATTTTGCGCAATGTATCCTGATAGAGCAGGTTGAGGTTGCTACCACCGTCCATCAGGACTCGTGTCAGGTGGAACTCATAATTATTGGGTCCAGGACCAGTGCGGCTGAACCGCCAAGACGGATACTGCCCGGATGACCCCGACGATCGAAAGTGATCGGGCATGACGACCATGGATTAAATTTTGGGGCGACTGGCTCTATCGCGTAGACGTCCCTAAGCGCGCGCTTGCGCTCCCTCTTGGGGATGTGGGTAGCGTATATCATGTTCACCATTTTGACCTTAGGGGGAAACTTCTTCTGTCCCTCTATGTTGGGTGGCCGTGGCTCGTCGTCGTCGTCCTCGCTTTGCGATCCCTTCTCCTTGCTTTCGGCACTCAACTTTCCGGCCTGTTTAAAAACCCAACAATCTATGTTGGTATGGTTGGGTGGTTTGTCTGTGGTGCCATGAATCTGGCACGGACGATCGAGTATGCGGTCCAAGCTGGATGAGCCCGAATTATTGTTCTTTTTGAACGGCTTCTTCCGCTGACCGGACTTAGAGCCACTAAATCCGACATGGACCGATGTATCATCGGTGTTGTCATTGTTGTTTCGACACTTGTGTCTGTTGCGTCGGGACTTGTCGTTGCTATTTCTGGCTTTAGAGGTGTCGGCGTTGCTTGCATTGTTTTTGCTACGGGCCAGCCAACTATCTTCACCCGCATAAAAGCGGGTCATGAGTGCCATGAGGGCTGTCATGGACTTCGGATTTTCTTGGCCGAGGTGGCGGGCGAGTCATTCGTCGCGGATGCTATGTTTAAAGGACACTAGTGCTTCAGCATCCGGACAATCGACGATCTGGTTCTTTTTGGTTAGGAACCTACTCCAGAATTTCCTGGCTGACTCTCCGGGCTGTTGAACTATATGGCTTAAGTCATCGGCATCTGGTGGCCAGACATATGTAGCTTGGAAGTTATCACGGAAGGCGTCTTCCAAATCCTCCCAGCTACCAATAGAGTTTTTAGGGAGACTGTTTAACCAGTGCCGAGCTGGACCTTTGAGTTTTAACAGGAGGTATTTGATGGCGTGGAGGTCATCTCCCTGGGCCATATGGATATGGAGAAGAAAATCCTAAATCCACACCGCGGGATCAGTTGTCCCATTGTATGATTCAATATTCACAGGTTTAAACCCATCTGGGAATTCATGCTCCATTACTTTGTCAGTGAAGCAAAGAGGGTGTGGGGCGCCTCTGTATCGGGCCACATTGCGACGTAGCTCCGATGGAGTCCATCTGCGGTTTTCGCCCGCGCATGACTAGGCTTGTCACATCCGAATAGATAGCCGTCGTCACGTGTCGGGGCATGTCCTCACGATCCGTAGATCGATCTGGTATGTCCTGCTCTATTGTCCAGGTCCTGCCGAAGGTCATATGTATAACCATGACCTATTTTATCTCTGCCTTTACGATGAGGCGGGGCGGGCTGGTATTCAGCTTGAGTTACCGTTTTATCCCAACCACATGGCGGTTGGTCAGCCGCATTGCGCAATGATGGTACGGGCTCCGGTGCATTGTCGGCTGCTAGGACATCGGTCCATCTATCATTGAGCAGATCTTGGTCAGCTTGAAGCTGCTGCTGCTGCTTCTTTTTCAGGCTCCTTGCAGTGGCTATTAGCTGGTGCTTAAAGCGCTCCTGCTCGAGAGGTTCCTCAGGTACGATAAAATCCTCATTGCCGAGGCTCACCTCGTCCTCGGAGAGCGGGAGATAACTACTGTCCTCCGAGTCTTCGTTTGTGGCCTGGTCATTAGGGCTAACTTGCCCATCTTCCCGATCATCCTGTTCGACAGTTTGTTCATCGGGATCTTCTCTGTCTTCGGCACCGTCCGGAGTGTTATCGTATCCCGTGCTGGTGCTACTGTCTTTGCTGCGGCGTGATTTAGAGCGGCGCCGCTGACTCTGGCGCTTTGGTTCTATCTTAGGAGGTTCATCCTCAACTGGATTCTCTTTGTCATCACCACTGTTTCATTTTGGTGCATCCACCATGTATACGTCATATGAGGAGGTGGTCGTCCATCATCCCGTGAACGGCGGGTTTTGGGCCTCCTAATCTCCTGCATCATCGTTCATACTGTCGATGGCTTCGGAGCCGTAATCGAGCATGTCGGTTAAGTCCTCGACATTGGCTATGAAGTGGTGGTGGGTGGGAAACAAAATTCTCCGTCATCAGCCTCCAGCTCAAAGCGGATATAATTCGGCTGAGAGTCCCCCTGCCAAGGATAGTGCTCTTAACGAGTTTAACACATTGCCTAAAGGCGAGTGCCAGAAGATGTCCGCGGAGCTGAATTCGACGATCGATGACCAATCAAGCTCGACGTACGCGGACACACGAGGTTCGAAACCTGTAGCCGGAGACGAGTCCATGGTTCTGGTGACACGGATGTCACTTGAAGTTACGTCTGTGTGCAGATCCAACGCTGCTGAATCTGTGGCTTCCGCAGCGGGGTTGAACTTCCCGTCCTTGGATGGCGCGATCTGCTCCGGATCTAAGGCCAAAGCAGCTATAGGTACTATCTCCTGGGTATGGTCCAATGACAGATTTACGTCATGTTCATCATGGTGGCAGGGAGCAGCTGCCGTGGTCTTGAATCCGTCGAAGATCAAGTCTCCGCGGATATCCATGATGTAATTCAAGCTTCCAATCTGACCTGATGGCCAGGGGCGTAGCTTTCAATCTGCTCCAGATGGCCAAGCGAGTTGGCCCGCAGTGCGAAGCCGCCGAATACGAAGATCTGTCCGGGGAGGAAGACTTCCCCTTGGACAGCGTTGTTGTAGATGGTCGAAGGAGCCATCGAACCTTATGATGACGGCACAGTGGAATTCTCAATGAAAGCACGAATGTCGGTGTTGAAACCGGCGGATCTCGGGTAGGGGGTCCCGAACTGTGCGTCTGAGATCAATGGTAATAGGAGACAGGGGACACAATGTTTACCCAGGTTCGGGCCCTCCCTATCGAGGTAATACCCTACTTCCTGCTTGATTAATCTTGATGAATATGAGTATTACAATAGTTGATCTACCACGAGATCGTAATGGCTAAACCCTAAAAGTCTAGCCTGTCTGACTATGATTATGAGGATATATGTCGACGGACCTAGCCCTCCGGTTTATATAGACAACAGAGGGATCTAGTGTTACACAAGGTCGGTTAAAGAGAAAGGAATCTTCATATTTGGATGCCAAGCTTGCCTTCCATGCTAGGAGAGTCCCATCCGGACACGGGTAGAGTCTTCGGTCTTTGTATCTTCACAACCCATTAGTCCGGCCCATGTCCAATAGGTCGGATGCCTAAGGACCCCTTTGTCCAGGACTCCTTCACTCATGGCACGTGAGCTCCTGAGCTACCGCCCTGTCGACGACCTCTATGAAGACTGGCTGGACTGCATCGCCGAGCTAGTCAGCGTGGCTGGGGGCTCGCCTGCACCTTCCCTCTTGCGGCCTCGTCCGCCCCCTGTTGTGGGCGACGTAGGCCATGGAGCACCTCCGCCACCTCCTCGTTAGGACGAGGCCCTCGGCCCAAGACGTGTGGCCCCTCGGCATGACCCACCGCGCCAGTTGCCCGCACGTGAGTAAAAAAGTTGCCAAGTGGTTCAGCGGCCGCAGGGGGACGCTACTGCAGTCCCGGCACCACCACGTCAAGACCGTGTGCCACTTGCGGTGGAGGAGTGTGGCTATCAAGACCACGGTCCACCCCCACAACGGGCCCCGGTGACCACAGCAGGCTGCCGCGCCTTCACACCTGAGCTACATAGCGTTGTCTAGCCTGGCAAGTTCAAGCCTGACCTTCCTCCGCATTATGACGGTACCCCCGACCCTGCGGAGTTCCTGCAGCTCTACGAGCTTAACATCGAGGCGGCCATCGGCGACGAGAAGGTCATGGCGAACTGGTTCCCCATGGCCCTCAAGGATGGCGCATGCTCGTGGCTCCTCAACCTGCCCGCGGGACAAATCTCCTCCTGGGGTGAGATGCGTGGGCGTTTTGTCGCCAACTTCCAGGGCACTCGCGACCGCCCGCCTATCGCGGGTGATCTGCGGCGCATCAAGCAGCAGCCTAGGGAGACCCTATAGAAGTACATCGAACACTTCAACAGCGTTCGCCTCAAGATCCCCAAGGTTTCTGACAAAGCCATCATCTCGACATTCTCCGATGGCATCCGCGATGTCAAGATGAAGGAGGAGCTCGCCATCCACGAGGACTTGTGCATGTTCCTGGAGATGTTCAACATGGCTACCAAGTGCCCAAGAGCTAAGGTGGGACGCCTTTCCCTCCTCGAGCTTCCAGCTGCCGACCCAGAAGACAAGAAGGCCAAAGTCAAGGACGTGAAGCGCAAGGGGGCTGTCGTGCTCGCAGCCGAACTAGAGATGAAGCGCGGCTGCGACCACCCAGAGTCGTCCAAGGGCAACCATCCATTCTGCATCTTCGACAACGTACACAGCCACAACACAAAAGACTATGAGGAGCTCAGGGCCATCCGCAATGGGCGCATCGACCGACGCCCCGAGCGCAACGACCGAGGCTATGGTCGAGGAGGAGGAAGAAGTGGAGGACGCTGGGACGATCGCGGGCCCCGATAGGAGTGGCGCAACCAGGCTCGTGAGGATCGTTGGCAAGGCCAGCCTCGCGAGGGTGCCTGGAGAGACCAGCCTCGTGAGGACCACCCTCAGGGCAACACCAGCCTCCCTCCGCTGCCACCACCACCATGAAGGAACGATGACCACCACTAGGACGAGGGGGCTGGGGGCTTCCAGGAGCCTCGCGCCATCGCCTGCATCTTGGGTGGCCCTCAGGACCTAGCCTCCCACCGCATCTTCAAGCAGTTCGCGCGTGAGGTGAACGCGTCCCTTCCCAGGCTCGAGACCACGCGCCCGCTCAGGTGATCCAAGTGCACCATCACCTTCAGCTCGTCCGACCAGCTCAAGTGCACGGCAACTGCCGGTGCTCTCCCATGCTCTGCTCGCCCGTCATCAGCAAAGTCCTTGTCACCAACACCCTCATCGATGGCGGTGCGGGACTCAATGTTTTTTCCATCAAGACGTTCGACCACCTCCAAGTGCCATATGATCAGCTGCAGCACACCAAGCCCTTCTCGGGGGTGACCAACGGCTCCACCCCCCCAATAGGGCAGATCCGCCTCCCTGTCACCTTTGTCCAGCGCGACAACTACCGCACCGAGCTCATCGACTTTGACGTCGCTCACATCCGCCTGTCGTACAATGCCATCCTTGGGTATCCGGCCCTAGCCAAGCTCATGGCGGTGACCCACCACGGCTACAACATCCTCAAGATGCCAGGGAGCTACAGTGTCATCATGGGCGCCTGTGAGGATAAGGACACAGTGTGCTCCCTTGAGCGCGCCTACCAGGCTGCTGCGGTTGAAGACCTAGACAACGAAGGCGCCATCTACCCTCCCGAGGCAGTCCCCAAGAAGAAGAAGCAGCTACTCCGCCAGGGGCCTCAAGAGAGCGGTGTCTCCAGCGGCCCCACCTCAGGACCAACGCCTAAGGATAGAGCACGTCCCTCTCTCACATAGGAATGCGTGCCCGACGCCCTCCTCATGCTGGGCTTAGGGGCTCTCTTCTGGAGGGTCTCTGACCTAGCCAATGTCACGAGGGAGGTGCTCGGGCTCCACATGGAGGCATGCTTCACCACATGCTTCCCCCGCAAGGGTGCTAGGCACAAGGTGTCAGGCACTCAGGAGTTCATTGTTGGTGTTCTGGGAATGGGGGTCCCCAGACTTGCCTGCCTGCGGCCCACGGCGTGGCTCTGCGAGCGGGCCCGTATGGCCCATCTTCACCAGGAAGGACTCAAGACCCTCGCGAGGCGAATGACACAAGACCTCCTTAGGAGCGGACTCACCAGGCTGGATCATGAGGGGCGGAGAGCTCAAGGCCACACGAACCTCGCGAGGTTCCGATGACGTGAGCCATGACGATCGAGGTCAGGTGGGCACGAGGCGAGCGCTGGCGTGCACAGTGTCCTTGTTTCCTCTTTGGTGCGAAGGAAGCAGGCGCAGGCGCGGAGTATCGAGGCATCAAGCAAAGGTTTCCATATCAGTGCAACAAGACCAAGACCAGAAGAATGGAAAGATGGAGGTCACCGTGGAGCCCAAGACGACGTCACCACCAGAGCCTTTTGTAGGCGAAGACTGCTTTTGTCAGGATAAGCTGTACTAGCTGTCCCCTTTCGAATTGGCCGTTGTTGGCTCCCTTCCCACTCAATATTTGGGGAGAGGACCAGGGCCTCTATAAATAGAACTAGACACCACCATAGCTGGAGGGAGGTCAGATTGAGAGAGACCAGAACAACCACAAGTTCACCAGGCACAAGAACACCTCTCCTCAGGAGGCTGTTCTTCCCCTTGTACTGTCCATCCTTAGCCCAAGAGGCAATCCACCACCACACACTGGAGTAGCGTATTACACCACCGCGGTGGCCCGAACCAGTATAAGTCTTGTGTCCTTTGTGTTGCAAGTTCGTCGAGTTGGCTCGTAAGATCTTAGCTAAGCTGGGGCATGGATCGGTAGGGGGAGACATTCGCGCGCACCCCAGAGTTTGAACCTTGTGGGTTTTGCCGGAACCCGTGATCCGACATTTGGCACACCAGGTAGGGGTGCGCCGGAGTTTTTCTTCCGTCGATTCGTGCTCCACCATCTTCGCGCCCATTCTTCATGGCTGGCGCCGCCCCGCCAGCTGGATCTACGGGTGCTCACAGTGGCGCTCGGGGGCCCCGGGCCCTTGCTCCCGCCCTGCGACAGGGGAAGTGGCCACCTGTCGGTGGGAAACGACACCTATGGGATCACAAGAATCCCTACTGCAATTGCGGGCGCGAGGTTGAGAGAAGAGAGGGTCTAACAGAGAGCACGCGGTTCGTTTATCCAGGTTCGGGCCGCGAGGATGCGTAAAACCCTAGTCCTGCTTTGGTGGGTGTATTCTGAGTTCTTGAACTAGCTATGGGGTGTCACGAGCACCAAAAAGCCGAATCCCCTCCCCTCGTCGCCTTGGGCCTCCTTTTATAGAAAGGCAACAGTGTTGCGAGGTTATCCTGGTATTACATGATGAAGCGCATTAAATGCGAGGCTTAGGTGTCCCTCCACTTTATCGGGGACGGGGGCGAGGCCCGTCCCATCCGTCACCGCTCCTTCAAGCTTCGACACGCGCCGTGGCCAGCAATGCATGCGGTGCCATGTAGGTAGGCAGGCAGCTGAGGTGGCACGATGGTGGAGCCTCCACGAAGGGCTGCATGTTGCCACGCAGGTACCTGCCTAGCTGGTTGGGTCGGCAGCTGCATGCGAACGGCGGTGGAGCCTTGGCTGGTGCGGGCCTGATGGTGGCCCTGCTGATGTGCTTGGCGAGGGCCTTGCTGGGTGGCCCGACAAGGGTCTTGCCGTGGTGTGCAGGCGTCCCCGGCAAGGATCTTGCTGGGGGTCTTGTGGCGTTCTTCGGTGAGGATGGCTGCCTTCCTATCCTCATTCGATCTTGACTATTCTTTGTTTTCACAAAGATTTGCATGCCACCACAGAGGTGCCTCCAGAGCCCTGTCCAATGCATTTGTCGAGCATTGGTGGGCTCGAGGGTGGCTTGCTCGGCTGGCGTAGGCGAGCTGCCCCGGCAAGGGTCTTGCCGGGGCCGCTGAGGCTGCCCAGGCAAGGGTCCTTGCCGAGGAAACCTGCTTTGCCCATCTGATCTTTGTGGCCTTGGTGCTTGTCGTTGATTTTCTTCGTCTTGGGCATCAGTTTTACCTTGGCTTACCTCCCTTGCTCTGCTTGGTGTGGTCGCGGGTGTGGCTCTGACTGCCCGTGCACATGTAAAGGGGTACAAAAACGTGCCCCTAGTTTTGTACACCGACAGGAGCACCCGGGCCTGGGCCACACATAAGCGCGACTCGTTGTTGGGTCAGGCCCAAAATGGTGCGCGGGCAGGCGGAGCGGTTTTTACCGTGGTAAGATTTTTCACGCGTTGTGCTTCCCACGACCCGCGCATGCGCGGCGCGGGGTGGAGGGGCGTGCGTGACATGGGCGGCATGCGTGGGGCGGTTTCTACACGCATGCATCACATCATAGTAAAGAGGCGGCTCGCGCCTTCCCCGTAAAGGGAGGGAGGCGTGGAGGCGTGGCTCATTTACTGAGTGGGTCTTCAAGGCGTCCACTCCCTCGATCACGGGGTGGGGAGTGGTTGCCTCACCCGTCCCCTCGATTCTGCATGTCTGCCACACGTCTTTCATGCACTCGGGGTGGCAAACGGTCGAGGCGGGAAACCGGGCCGTCGCTGGTTGGGGCAGCGGGTCAGTCTTGGTTCCCTGCGCCTCCCGTGTCTTGATTGGCCGAGCGGGGTGGCCGAGCCCCAACCCCATTCATTTATAAAGAGGGGAAGGGGGGATGGCATCCCACATTTTTCCATCTTCTACCTCCCTTTGCTTCCGCTCCTTCCTTTCATTCACCATGGAGAAAGGGAATCTCGGTCCATCGACGGTGGCGGCGAGGGTCGCCGCTCGACAGCGCATTCCTCCTCCCCCTGAGCCCGTGTTGGCCGAGCTAGCCACGAGGGGAAGGGGAAGGGGGCGAGGCCGTGGGCGAGGTTGGGGCAGAGGTCGCAGTGCCCGGGGAAGAGGAGGACGGGGCGGCAGATCAGCCCCTCCTCCGCCAGCAGCTCCCACTACAAGAAATATGTCAACTTGTGACCAGCACTATTGGTCACTGAATGGTCACTGTTTTCAATTTGTCACCTTTTTGTGACCAAAAACATAAGGTCAAAAGCTGGCGGTCATAAACTGACTATAGCGACCTTTCTTCTGGAATGGTCGTAGACGTTTATGACCAAAATACGTCTAATGTGGCGTTTTGGTCACTAGCAACCTCCCCAGGCCACGTAGGCATCCAGCGTGGCAATCTGATGTGGCACAAGATTCAGCCCGGTCCAATTTGATTTTCTACATGGGCCTAGCCCAACAATTCAGCCTATTTGTGTTTTTTTCTGTGTGTCAATTTTTGGTTGGGTTCATGGGCCAAGCCCAATATTGCAGCCTTTTTATTGTTGGGTTGTGGTCTTTTTGTCTAAACAAATTTAGTTTTGCTTTTTTTTCCAAAAGAAGGGTCCACTAGTTAGATGGGTCCCAGTTGTCAGGTTCTAGTAATAGGTTCCCATTTGTCATGTTGTGGTAAGTGGGTCCCATCAATTCAGACTCATATTCTTCATATTTCAAGCATTATTTAGATTTTCGGAGACAAAAACACACATGATACTTAAATAAGAGCAACCAGATCACATAATACAAGCTCTATCCATTCCAATACAGAAGACCATACTGCTTTACAAGCTCTACAAGTGTAACAAGCTCTACAATTGTAATACTAACAAGCTCTACAAGTTCTTAGATTCAGACTCCTAACAAGCTCTACTAGATGAACAACATGCCGGACTCGCTCGACGACCATAGTCAGGTCTGGGAACAAACAAAACAACAACATGACTTCCACTGTCATCCTGTTACATGAATCAGTGAAGAATTAGAATAACTGGGGAAAATATATGTCATAGCTAACAAAGTAAGAAACAATAGTTAATAAGTCTGAGTCATAGAAGCTAGAAGTGTCCCTTCAGAGAAACGAGAACTTAGAATTGATGCATGGATCTTATTCTAAACAGCATAAACACCATGGCAATAACAAATTAACAGTAACAAGATTAGTGTTAGCATAATTAAGTACAAGGGAATCACGGGTACCAATCCAGTGCAAGTTAATAGAGAAAATATGTCAAAGTTACTCAGATTTACTAATGTGTTTTTCATACTACCAAATTGAAGGTAAAAGATGTGTACTGATTCAACACTACAAACTTATTTCTGAAAGCTTTACCAAAACATTGTTTAGTCGCTTGGTGCTAAAGCGATAGATGTTGAACACTAACTGCCAGCGATAGTAACAACCAGCAGGTACTAACCAGCAGGTACTGCACCTGCGACCGCCATCACTAGCTTGGAAGCAATAAGCAGAGCATAGGTAGGATAGGAATCATCCTGGTTGTGTGTTCACGAATCACCTAATAGGTGCCGTGCCGCATAATTGATTTCTTGAACTCAGTATGCTACACTTGTCTATCCCAAATCAGGGCTCATGAATCCTCATCAAAGTGTGAAATTTTACCTGAAGTAGGGCAGTGGCCACGTCGAAAACCACGTACAGGTCAATGGTCTGCGGGGCATGAGAAGCACATCAGGAACCCGGCAGTCGCAAGTGGCAGACGAAAAAAATACTGCTAGGGAATCTGTACACGAATGAGGCATAGAGCAGCAAAATAAGATATATATTCATGATCTTCACAGCATGAATCCAAATCCTACGGCTGATAGTGGCCCTTTTTATACTACAAAAGACACCTGCACACGACCATTGACACCGTTAAAGAATCACAATAGCACACTAAGAACAATGACAGGCTCCGCAAGCCTGTGACATACTATACACGGCAATAGGAGCAAAAATCTAATAAATTCATTACAGGCTTGCCAATAAAAATAACAAGTTACCTACACACAAGGAAACATAAACTTGAGAGGTTGAGATCAAGGCCTATCAAGTACATCACATATATATGCATCAAAAAACAAGGCCATATGGACCAAGCATCATAATTATCAGTTTTAAACACTACAGGATCAGACCGACTGACCGAGCCTGATGAATCAATAGGTGTGAAATGCATTGACACTTTGCTCTGTCTTAAAATTGACAGCTATATTAATTTATATTTATACTCATTAGAGATAGTCATAATATTGGGACATGGACACTCATCAAGATAACTCTAAAAGAGTTTGACAAGATATGCAATCCAGAATGTTTCAGGACTCTACACAGAATATAACTACAAAAACTGCAGTAGCAATACAGATGCAGAGCAGCAATACAGACCCAGGAGATATCTTGTGATAGCAGGCATCCCATAAGCCACAGAAATGGCCAGAGCAGTGTCACCTGCAATAAGTAAAACAAAAGAACCAAATTAATCTAGGATTACTAGGATGTGTAGCAGAATTGATGCGAAGAGATCAAAAGGGAACCAGATTAATTACCCTGTGAGAGTTCATGGGTTGACGAGGCACCTACACATGTCCAGCCGCCCTTCCATGACCGCCGGGGTTCACCGCCCTCCTCGACATCCTCAGCTCCTTGGTCGCCACCCTGACCGATCGGACCGGTCCACTCGCCCAGGCCTCCATCAACACCTCCCCCTCCTAGCATTCATTCATTAGCAGCACTAACCTACCAAAATAAATCTCAGTTATATAATTCACTATTGAATACAGAGAAAGATAATTGCTTCTATGCAAAATGTTACAGATGGAAGTAACAGAAGGATTTAGTAAAATGCTCACATAATAGATCATATCATCCAAGCTTGCAAAGGCTTAAGATCTAACTTGCTGAATGTATTCGTAATAAGATATTGGATTTATAAAGTTGTTGCAGAAGGGACTGCAACTTTCCTGATAATTTGAGGCTCAGAACTCAAATTCCACTCCATGGTAAATAAGCTGACAGTCATTGGGGAACTTGATTCAGACTTCTTGGTGATGCCCTTAATGGCAGGGGGAACCAATACGGACATTAAAATAGAAAATAAGCATAGGTAAGAAGACCCTATTCAACAACCCAGACCTAGGCAAAGGACTGTTCCATCTGAGAAGCCAGCCTAACTACAACGCCATGTGATGGTTCTAAAACTGGGTTCAGTTCTGATCCCATGCTCAGATCCTATTCAACTACTCCGTATTTGGTAAAATACAACTCGACCAATCTCACCTATCCAAGCATATCTAGATACGCAACCAGTATTGCATGGAGGAGACATGGTGGGATTGGATGATGGGATGGAGAGGAGGAACTTACGATGGCGTCGGTGGCGCCATCGACGGACCAGAGGGTGATGTCGCCCTTGTGCAGCTTCAGCCCTCCGGCCCCCGCCGCAGCCGACGGGGACGAGGACGAGGGAGGGCACGAGGGCCTTGGCCTCATCGGCGGTGTCGGGGCAGATGTTGCCGATGGTGCAGAGCTCCATGGCGTGGGAGCAGCGGACGCCAGGCAGGTTGACGGGGAGCCGCGGCTGCCCAAGCCCTGCCTCGCTGATGGAGAAGGGGGCAAATCCCTCTAGATCGAGGCCTAGATCTGTGTGGGCTTGGCTGCGAGCCCACTGCCGCCGTCGCGGGTCTGGAAGCACCGCCTCGGCGGGGGAGGGGATGGGTGCGGAGGCGATGTGTGAGGGGATGGATCGAGGGGGCGGCGGGTGTGTTCTGGGAGAGGGGGAGAGAGAGGCGGCGGCGGGATGGGGAGAGGGGAGAGAGAGGCGTCGGCGGGTGTGTTCTCGGGAGAGGGGGAGAGAGAGGCGGCCTGCTAGGGTTTGGGATGGGCTACTGAGATCTGAACGGTGAGTGAGAGGCGTTGGATCCACTGGATACGGACGGTTCAGATTAGCTATAATGCGGTGATCCGTGTGAAGAGTTCTGATTGGCTCAGAAAATCAGTGATTTATGAATGAGTTTCCAAGTACTAAAAATAGAGGGATTTTGTGAAGCAGCTACCAAAAATATTTTGCAAAAGGGCACCACACAAATTTTCACTTGAGTTAGACCACATTATATGGATGAGCACCAATTTTTATGCATTTCTGATCTTTCTATCTATTTTTTATCATTTATCTAGTGCCCAAAATGAGTTTTTTTCTCAAGGATCTACCATATATTTGTTGTAAAATTGGACCAAATCAATTTTCTAAAATACTAGGCCATATTTAATTCACAATTGACCAAATGGTTGGGTGTCAAAAGCTTTTATCCACCTCTGGTGAAAAAGACAAATTTCTGCCGATTCAGTAGGAAGCGGGTCAAATTTGAGCTGTAGCTACCTCATAGTTTGCTCTTTATTTTTTCCAAAAATCATTTTTAGGTAAAGAAGTATCTATTTAATCACAGAAACACCAAAAATATTTCAAGATTCAACAACTAGCTAGGAACGGTCATGCCCGCCGTTTTGACCGCATTTTGAAACGGACATAAAAAATGAAAAAAAATCAAAAAATTGGAAAACCTTCGCATTGTGTCATTATATGTGACCAAATTTCCAGAAAAAATAATAAACTTGTAATACAGCAATTATTTTAAAAAAGTGTTCTAAAAAATGAGCTATCATGCGTGAAGATTCATGGCTTTCAAGCCAAATGATCAATCTTATGGCCACATTCATGGCATAGTTTGTTCAAATGATCTCATATTGTGCACAAAGGTGCATATTGGAATTCCAAACAATGTTGCCTAAGGGAGTTTTCATTTTCTTTGCACGGAAAATTCATTTTCCATTTTTCGAGTGCCCGAAATGAGGATTTTTTGTGAAGGACCTACCATATATTTGTTGCAAAATTGGACCAAATCATTTTTATAAAATACTAGGACATATTTAATGCACAATTGACCAAATGGTTGGGTGTCAAAAGTTTTGACCCACCTCTGGTGAAAAAGACAAATTTCTGCCGATCTAGTAGGAAGAGGGTCAAATTTGAACTGCAGCTCCCTCATAGTTTGCTCTTTATTTTTTTCAAAAATCATTTCTAGGTACATAAGTATCTATTTAATCAGAGAAACACCAAAAAAATTCCAATATTTAAACACTAGCTAGGAACGGTCATTCCCGCCATTTTGACCGCATTTTGAAACGGGCATAAAAAATTCAAAAAATCAAAAAATTGGGAAACCTTCGCATTGTGTCAATATATGTGGCCAAGTTCCCCCAAAAAATAATAAACTTGTAATACGGCAATTATTTTTAAAAAGTGTTCTCAGAAACGAGCTATCACGTGTGGAGATCAATGGCTTTCAAGCCAAATGGTCAATCTTATGGCCACATTCATGACATAGTTTGTTCAAATGATCTCATATTGTGCACAAGGGTGCATATTGGAATGGCAATCAATGTTGATTTGGGGAGTTTTCATTTTCTTCGGACGAAAAAACCATTTTCCATTTTCCGAGTGCCCAAAAGGAGGTTTTTTTGTGAAGGACCTCCCAAATATTTGTTGCAAAATTGGACCAAATCATTTTTATAAAATACTAGGCCATATTTAATGCACAATTAACAAAATGGTTGGTTGTAAAAAGTTTTTATCCACCTCTGGTGAAAAAGACAAATTCCCGCTGATTCAGTTGGAAGCGGGTCAAATTTGAACTGTAGCTACCTCGTAGTTTGCTCTTTATTTTTTTCCAAAAATCATTTATAGGTACATAAGTATCTATTTAATCAGAGAAACACCAAAAAAATTCCAAGATTCAACCGCTACCTAGGAACGGTCAAGCCCGCCGTTTTGACCACATTTTGAAACGGGCATACAAAATTCAAAAAAAAAATCAAAAAATTGGAAAACCTTCGCATTGTCTCATTATATGTGATTAAGTTTCCGGGAAAAATAATAAACTTGTAATACGATAATTATTTTTAAAAAGTGTTCTCAGAAACGAGCTATCATGTGTGAAGGTCAATGGCTTTCAAGCCAAATGATCAATCTTATGGCCACATTCATGGCATAGTTTGTTCAAATAATCTCATATTGTGAAAAAGGGTGCATATTGGAATGGCAAACAATGTTGCCTAAGGAAGTTCGCATTTTCATTGGATGAAAAAACCATTTTCCATTTTTCGAGTGCCCAAAAGGAGGTTTTTTGTGAAGGAACTATCAAATAATTGTTGCAAAATTGGACCAAATCATTTTTATAAAATACTAGGCCATATTTAATGCACAATTGACAAAATGGTTGGGTGTAAATTTGTTTGATCCACCTCTCATGAAAAAGACAATTTCCGCTGATTCAGCAGGAAGTGGGTCAAATTTGAACTGCAGCTGCCTCATAGTTTGCTATTTATTTTTTCCAAAAATCATTTCTAGTTACATAAGGACCCATTTAATCATAAATACATGGTTTGGTGGCGATACGTCGAGGTTCGGGCGGTGGCCGAGGGCCCCAACTCTAGAGCGCGTAAACTCGCATGCCCGCCGCGTGGTCACCGCGTGACCGTGGCGTTGCCATGTGTTATGGGCGGCCTAGGCATGTCTAGTGGGTTGGGCACTCCCTAGGATGGTGCTAGGAAGAAAATGACAACATAAGATTCTCACGAGGAGATCGATCGATGCTCAAACATGAGTTAGCAGCCATGTGTTTGATTAGCGGTACAGGAAATGTACATGGCTAATGGGCGTGTGTTTTGGCTGAGTATGATCATTTACTAAGAAGACCGTCTTCACAAATTTTCAGCTCAAAAGGAGGAGCCTAGGTGGTACTTGCTTTGCAAACTACCACACTGGACATAACTACGAATGTTGAAGCTCGGCTCAAAATAGTGAATGGATTGAGCTAGCATTTGGTGGAGGATGGTTATTTGGGCATAGGAAAGCACTCTAGAAAATGGATACTATTTGGACATGTCAAAGTGGTACTTCCTTCACAAACTGTTCTTGTGAACAGAATAGGAAAATGAATATTGTTGAATTATTTTTGAACTAGGCAAGGAAGGTTTTTACATATTTAACGAAGATATGACCCAAAGAATTTATGAGATTTTTTTGGGAATTTTGGGAATGACAGAAATATAGGTTGCTTCACAACCTAGGGCAAAAACTGCCACATGGACATGACACATAGGCAAAACTGATGAGGTGGCGCCTAGTCATAGCAACCAACCACAATTTACAAGGCTATGACCATCTATATTGGTCGTTAACAACTAGAAATAAGGCAGCGGACTAGCGCTGTTTGCTTTATGACAATTTCCTCTAATGAAATTATGACCTTTCTGACCAAAATGGTCGTTATGGTTTAGGGTTTAGAGCCCCCCAGACAGCTTTTGACCAATTGGTCTAAAATGGTCATAAATGTTTGACCAATTCTTCGAGGGTCACTATTAGAAGGTCATAAGTTGACATATTTCTTGTAGTCCTCCTCCGATGGAGGGCCATGCCGGGGACAACCCCTGTGAATTCTTCGTCAGGCTGCGCCAGCCACCGCACCGTCACCTTCGCCTCCCGACTCCGTTCGCACGGGAGATGGAGCTAGACCCGCCGCAGGCGTTGCGGTTGCATATGTGGGGCTGCGGGAACGGCGACACATAGGCCGACGTCGAGTTCCCCGCCCCTCACGTCATGTATCTCCACCGAGGGTGGAAATCCTTCGCTCGCCTCCACAGCTTGACGGATGGGCTCACTCTCCATTTCAAACTAATGGAGGGTGGCCTCCTCTCCGTCAAGATCTTCGGGCACTTCAGGACTCGCGTAAGTTGTTGCATGGAGAGCTCTTCTGACGACGAAGATTCCTCCTCCAGCGAGAGTGGCGAGGAAGACAACGGCAGCGATGACGAGGTTAGCGGGCGGCAGGATGACGGGTCCGATTAGGCGTCGGGCGCCATTCCGAGCGGCATCGGCGACCCCATCATCCGCGTCGCCGGCTCCCTGAACTTCTCGGTGTCGTCTCCTTGGGTGGCTGGTGTTGGGAGGCTGCGGAAGAGAAAGAGGGCGGGCGGCAAGGCCGTCAAGTCGGAGTACGCATGCACCGATGCCTTCGTCGTGTACCGACGTCCTGCCGCCTTGTCTTCGAGCTCTGCCTCTGGCACCGCCATCACCATCCAGCCCTTGGACGGCCACCAAGATGTTCTCTTGGTGTCTTCTACCACTTGTAGCCCGCCTAGGCGCCCCCTTTGCCCTTCTGTTTTCTGGTTCCATTTCCTGGGGAGAGGGACAAGAAAGGGATTACGGGCACCTTATCTCTTTTTAGTCTCGTAAGCCTTTAGGCCTTTGTTAACTTTAGAACTTGTAACCCCCTTGTTCATGTTTTTCATTTCGTATGAACTGTACCTGTACGGGATGTTTTTTTAATGAAAAAGGGATGTTTGCCGGGTTTTTCGTTCGCAGGTAGTCCCCACGACAAGGAGTAAATGCTTGTTACCTTTAAGATAAATGTTTACTCGCCGGACAACAGGCCTTGCCGTCCCCCCACTTCGCTCGACCTTTCTCACGGCCTTGGCGGTGGTAGGGATGAGGTGGGCTTAGGCTCCTCGTTTCATTTCCTTGCTGTCGCGACTACGACCAAACTCGGTCCCAGGAAACGAGTCCTAGGGTCCGGAATGAGGGGAGCACGCTAGCCTAAGGATAAAACGTGGTTTCACATACCTCAGTCCATAACGAAATGCATGATAAGGGATAGACAACTTATTTGAATCTGCAGCCCCCGACAACCTTGGCTTGCCGCGGGTGGATCTTTGCTCTTGTGGCCCCCGGCAATACTGGCTTGCCGGGGTCCGGGTGCCGGTCCGTCCCCTTTCTTCCAAAGCAGCTCGACAAGGATATTCATGTGTCCTGTGAACCAAAGAAGACATATAAGAATAGAGAGACGCGCACTCGACCTCTAAGCTAGGGGTTAGCCGCCGCTAAGCACTATCAACCTTAACCAAGGACGATACTCGACCTAGCATGCATGCTATAACTTAGGGCGCCAGCGCTTCATTTATTTATGCTCAGGGTCTGTGCCTGGCTTTGTATAGAGGGTCACATGCCTTGTCGGCAAAGCTCGTACAAAAGGTGGCTTGCCGGGAGGCCCGGCAAGCCGCGCCTTATGGTTAAAACTTGCGAAGATGCTCGATGTTCCAGGAGTTGCTCACTGGTATGGCATCCTTGGTCTCCTGGCCGACTGCGCGCGTCCTGGTGACTCATATTACCCTATAAGGGCCTTCCCACTTTGGTGTCAACTTGGTGGAATTCTTGGCCGACTGAACGCGCCGAAGAACATGGTCGCCTTCCTCAAGGCTTCAGGCATGAACCTTGCGGCTATGGTAGCGGCGCAAGGCTTGCTGGTAGCGTGCCGCTCTCACAGCCGCCCGAAGACGATCTTCCTCAAGGAGCGTCGCGTCATCTTGGCGCAACGACTCTTGCTCAAGCTGATCATAAGCGAGCACTCAAGGTGACCCGTGTATGAGTTCCATGGGGAGAACTGCTTCCGCCCCGTATACCAGGGCAAAAGGTGTCTGGCCGGTGGCGTCTGGGTTGTGAAGTATCCGTTCCAACGGGAGGCGAGTGACGACAGTGATCTCGTGGGCCTGGAAGTAGTGATGCAGCTTCCTCGAGGCCATGAGGAGGCCGAAGAGCAATTTTTGCACACCGGAATACCTTGATCTAGGCCCCCTACAAGAGGGAGCTGACAAAGTAAACCGGGTGCTGCATCATCTTTTTCTTGGGCACCACTTCACTCGACCTCGGGGGCATCGCCTTGGTGGCACCAGACTCCGCCAGGGGCCGCGCCTGGTCGACACCAGGCCCTGCTAGGGGAATCTTTAGCTCGCCATCCGCTGGTTCTGCCGCCATTGTTGCCTCCTCGTCAACCTCCCTTTTGCGCCACTAGTGCAGCGATGACCACTTGATTCGTCGCCGCCAAATACAACACCAACGACTCTTGTGGTTTAGGCGCAACTAGTATTGGCGTGGAGGAAAGGTATTTCTTCAGGTCCTGCAGTGCGGCCTCGGCTTCTGGGGTCCACTCTATTGGGACCGCCTTTTTCAAGATCTTGAAAAAGGGAAGGGCATGCTCGGCGGACCTGGAGATGAACCGGCTCATGGCGGCAACGCAGCCGGTGAGCCGACGCACATCCTTGATCCACTTGGGCGCCTTGATCTGCTCAATAGCCTTGATCTTGTCTGGGTTTGCCTCAATCCCACGCTATGACATGAAGAACCCAAGAAGCTTGCCGGACGGGACGTCGAAGACGCACTTCTCAGGGTTCAACTTGAGGTTGATCTTGCGCACCACTACCGGATTGGCAAATGTCTCTTCTAGATCTTGCACAAGAGTCGGTCCGTCCTTGGTTTTGACCACTATGTCATCCATGTAGGCCTCCATATTTCTATGGAGCTGAGGTTCAAAACCAATTCGGACCGCTCTTGCAAACGTTGAGCCAGCACTCTTCAACCCGAAAGGCATCCGTAAAAAGCAATACGTACCACATGGGGTGATGAACGATGTCTTCTCTTCATCCTCTCTTGTCATGAAGATTTGGTGGTAGCCGGAGTAGGCATCGAGGAATGATAAAAGATCACACCCGGCCGTGGAGTCAACAATCTGGTCGATGCGCGGCAACGGGAGGGGTCTTTAGGACAAGCCTTATTGATATCTGTGTAATCAATACACAGCCTCCACTTCCCATTCTCCTTGCGCACCACTACCGGATTGGCCAACCACGTCGGGTGGAGCACCACTCTCACCAATCCTGCCGCTTCTAACTTCCTGATCTCCTTTGTGATGAATTCCTGCCTTTCTAGAGCCTGCTTTCTGACCTTCTGCTTGACGGGCCGTGCGTGGGGGCAGACAACTAGGTGGTGCTCACTCACCTCCCTGGGAACACTGGGGATGTCGGACGGTTTCCATGCAAACACGTTGACATTTGCCCGCAGGAAGGTGACCAGCTCGCCTTCCTATTTGCTGCTGAGGGAGTAGCCTACTATGAAGGCCCCTCCTGTGCCGTCTTCCGCGACGGGCAACTTCTTGGTCTGCGGCGGCCCGGCCCTGGATCTCTTGTTCTTGTCGACAGAGCTCTCTAGCACATCTTCAACGGTAGCACAACACCCCGAGGAGGTGCACTTGCCGGAGTGGGTGCGAGAGGTCTTTCCGGGCTCCTTCTTTCCTCCCGGGCCTTCGGCGACAGGAGCAGGTGCCTTGACGGCACCTGCTGCAACTACTTCCCGGTAGAGTTGGTCGGCGCAAATCAGCGCGTCCTTCTTGTCGGAGGGGATGGAGATGATGGTCAACGGCCCGGGCATCTTTAGCATGTTGTAGGCATAATGTGATGCCACCAGGAACTTAGCTAGTGCCGGGCGGCCGAGGATCCAGTTGTAGGGCAAGGGGATCTCGGCCACGTCGAAGATGATCCTCTCTGTCCGGTAGTTCAACTCTCCTCCAAATGTCACGGGCAGTGTGACCTTTCCCTTTGGCTGGCTTCTCCCTGGATTGACCCCCTGAAACATGCCTGTTTCCTCGAGGTCTCCATCAGGGATTTGCAACGTTTTGACCACGACAGGCGAGATCAGGTTTAGGCCGGCCCCGCCGTCAATCAACATCTTGTTCACGCTGAGGTTGCATATTGTTGGCGAAACCAACAACGGCAAACACCCGACCGCGGTAGTGCCATCAGGGTGGTCCTCGGCATCAAATATGAGGGGCGTGCTGGACCACTTTAGTGGCTTCTCAGCATCGAACACGGCTCTGTTGCTGTAACCTCTCGCGCCCACTGCTTGAGCTGGTGGTGAGAGGTGCAGCCTGGCGCCGCCATCAACGCACATGGCCTCCGTAGCCTTCTGGAACCCTTGCTCACCAGACTCGTCATGCTTGTCGCCATCGTCGTCTTCTTGTTTCCTGTCACGGCCCCAGGCGGGTCTTTCTTGCTGTTTGTCCTTGCCGGAGCGGCCTCCTTGGCTGCCGCGCTTCTTGCCGGATCCCTCAGCACCATCCTAGTCCTTCTCCTTGTCCCGCCTTTCGTACTCAGCCTTTTGCTTCTCAGCAAGCAGGTCGACTTCCTGGCAGTTCTGGAGATCATGGCCCTTGGTGCGGTGGATCTTGCAGTATTGCTTCCTGGAGCTTCCTGGCTTGTCGGTAGCCGCCAAGGCCCGGCAGGCGGCGCACCGGCAATCTCCTTGTCGGGGGTGTCTGCCTTGACCTTCTTGCTGGCACCGGTATTGTCAGATCCCTCAATGGAAAGCACGGCCTTGCCTTTGCGTTTCCTGTTGCGACGCCGGCCCTTCTTCATCAGGGCGGCGGTGTCCTCATTAGTAGAGTCGGTTTCCACGCGGTGTTTTCGTTGGGGTACTTCCTTCCCTCTTCAGCCCGGGTGCACCTGTCGGCCAGAACGTAGAGCTCGGCCACATCCTTAACCTTGATCATCGCCAGCTCCTCGCGCATCTTGCGATTGCACACATTCTGATGGAACGCGCTAATCACAATGGCGGGATGAATGTCGGGGATGTTGTACTGCACCCGGCTGAATCTCTGGATGTACTTGCACAGGGTCTCCCCTTCCTTCTGGGGAATGATATGCAGATCACTGGCCTAGCCATGAGCTTGGTGGCCCCCTATGAAGGCGCCAACGAACTCATGGCACAGATCTGACTAGGAAGAGATGGAGTCTGCCGGCAAGTGCATCAACCAAGACATTACATTGGGCTTGAGCGTCAGCGGGAAGTAGTTGGCAAGCACCTTGCCGTCGCGAGCCCCAGCGGCCTGCATCGCGATGGTGTAGATGCTGAGGAACTCGGACGGATGGGTCTTGCCGGTGTACTTATCGCCGACGTTGGGCCTGAACGTGCGGTGGGACGGCCACTAGAACTGCCTCAGCTCACGGGTAAAAGCCGGGCAGCCCACCTCGTAAGGTAGGCCACCGGGGCCCCCTGGTGTCGGGTGGTCCGTAGTGGGTCTCGCCCGATTGTCTGACTGGCGGCGTGCCTCGCATCGGCGCTCGATGGTGGTTCGAGTGTCTTCTTGAGCCCGCTCCCGAAGGACCTGGCTCTGGTCGCGGAGGGTCCGTGGGTCGGACGACACTATGGAGATGTTATCACCAGCGTCGCTGCGACGGGCCAACGCCCGCGGCGGCTGGTGAGGAGGAGGAGAGTGCACCGTGGCCGCAGCTCCCCTGGTCCTCCCAGCGCCAGCATGTGGTGGTTCGGTGGAGCGCCGACCCGAGGGCCCCGCCGGTCACGGATCGTCTTTGTTCGCGACGGCGACGAGGCTCTGGATGGTGGCCCTCCACTCATCGAGCTTCTCCGCAGCAGGAGGGAAGTCAAGGAGCAGCTGCGCACGCGCCAAGGCTTCTGCTGGCGTGGGTGGCGGTGACAGCTGAGTGGATTGTGGCGCGCTTCGACTTCTAACTATGTTAGAAGGAGCTCTGTCAAGACCCAGCGGTTGCGTGCCATTTTCACCAGTGCTTCGGCGAGCGTGTTGAACTCCTTCGCCTTGCTGACGACGCACAAGGCTCTTCCCACGGCGGTGCCCAGGGTCACCAACGTGGTGACGTTGTTCGGCACGCACACCGTGGGAAGAACGCGTGGTGGTCGCTGGTGTATGCGTCCTCGAGGTCGCCGTGCCGCCCGGAGTTGGCGCAACGACACCCCCGGACGGCCCCGCGTCGCCGGCAGGGCGCCCAGCTCCGTCTTTGGATCCGGAGGCATGGGGCCAATCATCTGGTGCACGAACGACGCCGCTCGCCAGGCTCCGATTGGCTGGGTAGTGCTGGTGTTCGCGGGCCGCGGCCCAAGTCCTGTCCGCGACCAGTCCGCTGCTCGTCCGCGGCGGCACGGGCCGTTTGGCCCCCAACGAGCCGATCGTCGTGGTCATCTTCTTCTTTGGGTCCATGGCGACGAAGAACCGCTAGGCTAACTACCAGACCAGATTCTCACAATTGCGCACCCCCTACTTGGCACGCCAAAGATGTCGGTGGGAAACGACACCTATGGGATCACGAGAATCCCTACTGCGGTTGCGTGGCGCGGGGTTGAGAGAAGAGCGGGTCTAACAGAGAGCACGCGGTTCGTTTATCCAGGTTCAGGCCGCGAGGATGCGTAAAGCCTAGTCCTGCTTTGGTGGGTGTATTCTGAGTTCTTGAACTAGCTATGGGGTATCACAAGCACCCAAGAGCCGAATCCCCTCCCCTCGTCGCCTTGGGCCTCCTTTTATAGAAAAAGGGGTTGCCATAGTGGCACACAGGAGGTGGAAAGCCAACAGTGTTGCGAGGTTATCCTGGTATTACAAGACGAAGCGCATTAAATGCGAGGCTTAAGTGTCCCTCCACTTTGTCGGGGACGGGGGCAAGGCCCGTCCCATCCGTCGCCGCTCCTTCAAGCTTCGACACGCGCCCTGGCCAGCGATGCATGCGGTGCCATGTAGGTAGGCGGGAGCTGAGGTAGCACGGTGGTGGAGCCTCCACGAAGGGCTACATGTCGCCACGTAAGTGCCTGCCCAGCTGGTTGGGTCGGCAGCTACATGCGAATGGCAGTGGAGACTTGGCTGGTGCGGGCCTGATGGTGGCCCTGCTGATGCACTTGGGAAGGGACTTGCCAGGTGGCCCGGCAAGGGTCTTGCCACGGTGCGCAGGCATCCCCGGCAAGGATCTTGCCGGGGGTCTTGTGGGTTTCTTCGGTGAGGATGGCTGCCTTCCTATCCTCATTCGATCTTGACTATTCTTTGTTTTCACAAAGATCTGCATGCCACGACCGAGGTGCCTCCCGAGCCCTGTCCAATGCATTTGTCGAGCGTTGGTGGGCTCGAAGGTGGCTCGCTTGGCTGGCGTGGGCGAGCTGCCCCGGCAAGGGTCCTTGCCAGGGAAACCTGCTTTGCTCATCTGATCTTTGTGGCCTTGGTCCTTGTCGTTGCTTTGCTTCATCTTGGGCTTCGGTTTTACCTTGGCTTACCTCCCTTGCTCTGCTTGGTGTCGTCGCGGGTGCAGCTCTGACTGCCCGTGCACAGGTAAAGGGGTACAAAAACGTGCCCCTAGTTTTGTACACCGACACCACCCAAGTTCAAGCCGGAGATGCCGCCGCGCTACGACGGCGCGGCGGATGATACATCTCCAACGTATCTATAATTTTTTTATTGTTCCATGCTATATTATATCCTTTTTTGGACATCACTGGGCTTTATTGTACACTTTTTTATTATTTTTGGGACTAACCTATTAACCGGAGGCCCAGCCCAGAATTGTTTTTTTCCTATTTTAGGGTTTCGCGGAAAAAGAATATCAAACGGAGTCCAAACGAAATGAAACCTTCGGGAACATGATTTTCGGAACGAACATGATCCAGAGGACTTGGACCCTACGTCAAGCAATGAATGAGGAAGGCACGAGGTAGGGGGCACTCCTACCCCACCTCCAGGCACGCCCTCCACCCTCGTGGGGCCCATGTTGCTCCACCGACGTACTCCTTCCTCCTATATATACCTACATACCCCCAAACTACCAGATACGGAGCCAAAACCCTAATTCCACCGCCGTAACTTTCTGTATCCACGAGATCCCATCTTGGGTCCTTTTCCGGAGCTCCGCGGGAGGGGGTATCGATCACGGAGGGCTTCTACATCAACACCATAGCCTCTCCGATGAAGTGTGAGTAGTTTACTTCAGACCTACGGGTCCATAGTTATTAGCTAGATGGCTTGTTCTCTCTTTTTGGATCTCAATACAAAGTTCTCCCCCTCTCTTGTGGAGATCTATTCAATGTAATCTTCTTTTGCGGTGTGTTTGTTGAGATCGATGAATTATGTGTTTATGATCAAGTTTATCTATGAACAATATTTGAGTATTCTCTGAATTATTTTATGTATGATTGGTTATCTTTGCAAGTCTCTTCAAATTATCAGTTTGGTTTGGCCTACTAGATTGATCTTTCCTGCAATGGGAGAAGTGCTTAGCTTTGGGTTCAATCTTGTGGTGTCCTTTCCTAGTGACATCACGGGTATCAAGGCATGTATTGTATTGTTGCCATCGAGGATAACAAGATGGGGTTTATATCATATTGCATGAGTTTATCCCTCTACATCATGTCATCTTGCCTAAAGCGTTACTCTGTTCTCTTGAACTTAATACTCTAGATGCATGCTGGATAGCGGTCGATGTGTGGAGTAAGAGTAGTAGATGCAGGCAGAAGTCGGTCTACTTGTCTCGGACGTGATGCCTATATACATGATCATACCTAGATATTCTCATAACTATGCTCAATTCTGTCAATTGCTCAATGGTAATTTGTTCACCCACCGTAATACTTATGCTCTCGAGAGAATCCTCTAGTGAAACCTATGGCCCCGGGTCTATTTTCCATCATAATAATCTTCCAATACTTAGTTATTTCCTTTGCCATTTATTTTACTTGCATCTTTATTTCTCTTTATCATAAAAATACCAAACATATTATCTTATCTATCAGATCTCACTCTCGTAGGTGACCGTGAAGGGATTAACAGCCCCTTTATTGTGTTGGTTGCGAGGAGTTTATTTGTTTGTGTAGGTGCGAGGGACTCGTGCGTGGCCTCCTACTGGATTGATACCTTGGTTCTCAAAAACTGACAGAAATACATACGCTGCTCTACTGCATCACCCTTTCCTCTTCAAGGGAAACCAACGCAGTGCTCAAGAGGTAGCATCAGATCCATCGGCTTTCCTGCTGGCGTATGAGGTAGTCGTCCTTAAGGCCGGGGGCGACGACAAGGTCATGGCCAACTGGCTTCCCATGGCCCTCACTGGTGCACCACGCGCCTGGCTACTCAACCTCCCCGGATCCATGGTAGCGTCCTGGGAGGAGTTACGCGGCCTCTTGGTTGTGCGCTACGGGGCACCGGCGCACCACGCAGTTGCGGTCCTCCTCGGCGGATCACAAGCACCACCCTCAGATCGTCACGTCAAGCCATCCTTTCACCAGATCGGCACTGCTTCCAAGCGCCCGGGGGCTCCACCGGGCTGGGCCGCGCCCGAGGCCGACCTCACCTTCGACTCAGGGTATCATCCCGCCTCCACCGTCAGCTCGGGTGCGCTCCCAATGCTTTGCATGCCCACCATTTGCCACTTATCCATCACCAAGATGCTCATCGACAGCGGCTCCAGCCTCAACATGCTCTCCGTCGAGGCCTTCAGCCTTCTTCACGTACCGCTCGAGCGGCTCCGCCCTAGCAAGCCTTTCTCGAGGGTCGGTGGAGGCTCCACCCGCTCCCTGGGGCAGATCCTCCTCCCCGTGATCTTCGGCACGCGCGACAACTACCGCAGCAAGCTCATCGACTTTGACATCGCCCGCATTGGCCTCCCATACCATGCCATCCTCGGGTACACAACTCTAGCCCAGTTCATGTCAGCAACCCATCCGACCTACAACCTATTGAAGATGCCGGGGAGCGAGGGTGTCCTCACAATCAAGGGGGATGCCAAGGAAGCCTTGATGACGCTCAAGCTCGCCCTCAAGACCGCAGCAGCAGCGCAGCCCTCCGACTCGGACACCTCCAAGGCCAAGGGAGCCGCACCAACCAACAAGAAGCAGTTTTTCACTCAGGACAAGGAAGAAACCAAGTGGGTGCCAGTCGAGGAGGACGGGTCCTCAGGGGCGACCTTTACCATAGGCGCCAACCTTGAGCCTGATTAGGAGGAGGCATTGGTGAAGTTCTTGCGCGCAAACAAGGAAGTGTTCGCTTGGGAGCCTGATCAGCTGGTGGGGGTCCCAAGAGAGGTGATAGAGCACCACCTGAAGGTGTGCCCCAACGTACGCCCCGTGAAGCAGAAGGTCAGGCAGAAATCCACGGAGAAGCAAGCTTTCATCATCCAAGAAACCCGCAAGCTGGAGGCTGCGGGTGTCATTTGCGAGGTTCGGTACCCAGAGTGGCTGGCGAACCCCGTCGTCGTCCCCAACAAAGGCAGGAAGGAGCGGATGTGCGTCGAGTTCAGCAACCTCAACAAGGCGTGCCCCCAAGATCCGTTCCCACTTCTGCGCATTGACCAGATCGTCGACTCCACAGTCGAGTGCGACTTGCTGTGCTTCCTGGATGCATTCTCAGGATATCACCAGATTAAGATGGCGGTACGAGATGTGGATAAGACGACCTTCCTAACCCCGTGTGGGGTGTACTGCTACACTTGCATGCCTTTCGGACTGCGCAACGCATGCGCAACCTTCCAGTGGCTCATGCACATCGCCTTGGGTCGGCAGCTCGGGAGGAACGCTGAAGCCTACATCGACGACATCATGGTCAAGTCTCGGGAGGCGAGGACCTTGATCCGAGACCTGGAGGAGACCTTTCAAAGCCTCTGCCAGGTGGACTTGCGGCTCAACTCGGAGAAGTGCGTGTTTGGCGTCCCTTCCGGCAAGCTGCTGGGCTTCCTTGTGTCCCACAGGGGGATAGAGGCCAACGCAGAGAAGGTCAAGGCCATTGAAGACCTGAGTCCACTGCAAATCCTCAAGGAGATGCAGAACCTTGCTGGACGGGTGACTGTGTCGGGACGCTTTATTTCCAAGCTGGGAGAGCAAGACTTGCCCTTCTTCAAGCTGATGAAGAAGAAGGGCCCGTTCGAGTGGACCCCGGAGGCAGACTGAGCATTTCAAGATCTCAAGAGATACCTAACTAGCCCCCCAGTGATGGTGGCGTCGCGGCCTCTCGAGCCCTAGTGCTCTATCTTGCCGCCACTCCCTACTCCGCCAGCGCGGCCCTAGTGGCGGTTCGGGAAGAACACCAAGCCAAGGGCGCGTCACGCCGAGCTACACCCCCAGCAGAGACGACGCGAGACCAGGAGGACGCCACATGGGCCGCCGCAGCAACAGCATCAGAAGAGCAAGCTCAGCAGGACGACGCTCTCGAACCCCAAAGGCCTCGGCAAGCGATCAAGCATCGGGGGCTCCACCACCTTAGGAGGCACCCCAACTTCTGGAAGATGCAAGCCTCATCAGCATGCCTACCCTCGTCGAGCACCCTATATACTTCGTCAGCACGGTGTTACGAGACGCAAGAGCACGGTACCCTAAGCCTCAGAAGCTCCTGCTCACGCTCCTGGTGGCCTCACGAAAGCTGCAACACTACTTTCAAGGCCACCCCATCAAGGTCGTCTCAGCCTACCCATTAGAGAAATTGCTCAGGAGCCCCAACTATGCTGCAAGGGTCGTTGAGTGGAACATCGATTTGCAAGCATTCCAGTTGGAGTTCAGCACTACCAGGGTCATCAAGGGAGCCGCACTCACTGATTTCATGGCAGAATGGACAGACGCCCCGGCGCTTGAAGTAGGCGAAGACCGGTCCCTCTCGTCGGGGAAGCGAGGCGCCCGACGGCTGGGTCATGTATTTCGATGGAGCTTTCGCGCGCCAGGGCGCGGGGGATGCAGCAGTGCTCATCTCGCCCACTCAGGACAAGCTCTACTACGCCATGCAGCTCTGCTTCCAGTAGGGCAAGAAGGTCCCCAACAACATTGCAGAATACAAAGGCCTCATAGCCGGCCTGAAGGTTGCAGCGGCACTGGGGCTAAAGCGCCTCACCGTCAGGGGCGACTCGCAGCTCCTCGTCAACTTCTCCAACAAGGTATACGAGCCAAGGGACGAACACATGCAAGCATACCTCACGGAGGTGTGCAAGATGGAGAAACAATTCATGGGCCTGGAGTTGCATCACGTGCCCCGTGGCACCAACAAGGAAGACGACGACATCGCCAGAAGAGCATCCAAGCGACAGCCCCAGGAGCCTGGCATCTTCGAGGAGCGGATCTTCAAGCCATTAGCAACGCCACCGCTTTCAAGAAAAGCTCAGCCTCGGGAGCGCGCCTACTCTTGGCGCTCGAGCCCCAGGAGGGATGCTGGACCAAGGAATTCAAGGAATACCCGATGCAAGGGACGTTGCCGAAGAAGGAGGACGGGGAGCGCGTGGCCCGGTAGGCCACAACATACTGCATTCGGGACGGTGAGTTATACAAGAAGTGGCCAAATGACGTTTCACTGTGTTGTATCTCCAGGGAGCAGGGGAAAGAGCTGATAGCCGACATACATGGCGGGGACTGCGGGCACCATTCGTCATCGCGAACCCTCATCGGCAGGGCATTCCGTAGCGGATTCTACTGGCCTACGACACTCAATGACACAGCTAAGGTGGTGAAGTCCTGCGAGGCCTGCCAATTCCACGCGAAGCGGATCCATCAGCCACCTCGGGGCCTCCAGACCATTCCACTCTCGTGGTCGTTTGTAGTGTGGGGGCTAGATATCCTGGGCCCGTTCCCTAGGGCACCTGGGGACTATCGATACCTCTACGTCGCCATCGACAAGTTCACTAAGTGGGCGGAGGTTGAAGCCGTCCGCACCATCCCAGCGGGCTCTATGGTCAAGTTCATCAAGGGCCTCGTGAGCCGTTTTGGGGTCCCCAACCGCATCATCACCGATAATGGCTCGTAGTTCACTAGTAATCTCTTCAAGTCATATTGTGCTAACCTTGGAATGCAGATCTGCTACGCTTCGGTAGTGCACCTCAGGAGCACTAGCCAGGCCGAACGTGCCAACGCGGAGGTCCTGAGGGGCCTCAAGACCAGGACAGTCAAGAAGAAGCTCGAGCCTGCGGTAGGGGCTGGCACGATGAGCTCCAGTCCGTGTTGTGGTCCATCCGCACCACCGCCACCAAGCCGACGGGCGAGACCCCATTCTTCCTCGTCTACGGAGCGGAAGCAGTCCTCCCTCACGAGGTCAGGCGTCGCTCTGCATGGGTCCTGGCGTTTGATGAAACGCAGAAGGATGCCAGGCAGGGGATGGACCTCGTGCTGGGGGAGGAACATCGCCGCGAAGCAGCACTACGGGTGGCAAGATACCAGCAGGTGCTGCAGCGGTACCACTGTCGCAGCGTCCGCTCCAGGACGCTCGAGGTGGGTGACCTTGTCCTAAGGCGGGTCCTCTCCAGGGAAGGGCTGCATAAGCTCTCACCCATGTGGGAGGGCCCCTTCAAGGTCATCCATGTCTTCAGGCCTGGCGCCGCGCGCCTGGAGACACAGGACGGGGTACCTATCCAGAATGCCTGGAACATTCAACAACTCTGGAAGTTCTACCCCTGAAGATAGGCCCAGCGGCTGTGAAGAAAGGCCAGCGCATGTGAAGAAGGCCCAGCGCCTGTGAAGATCGCCGCTCATGACACTCTCACGTAATAATGAGTGGGGTTGTACACGCCCCAGAGTCTCAGGAGTGCCGCCCTTGGGCCTCAGGGGCTCCCTCCCATGTCTTAGTGGCAGCACTTAGCTCCGCGCTGGTATGAAGACGTCGAAGACTAGACTAGGTGCCGGACGCGGCTTTTCATTTGCTTTCCGAAGTTAGCTTGCCCCTCTTTAATTGAAATTTGCTTTCTGATGTCTCTTGCTGGTCTCGCCCTTTCGCTTTCTGCCATCATTTCTTTGGTCGACATGTGCTCTCTCACGCGTTCCTCGAGAGGGGGCTGAACAGGTACCTTCGTGAGCTTCCTTCTTCTGTTTTTCGCGAGGTACCCTTGTTCGAGCCCACAGGTGGGCGCACCTCTCTCTCTCAATCTGTGCCCCTCGGGTACCGTGATATGAAGCGCTGGGTCAAGGCTAGAGGCGCCTGTGACCAAGCCTCGGGTGAACGATAAACCTCTTCACAAATTTTTTGCAATTCCTAAATGCCTATCATGTCAAGGAAGCCTCGACAGGCACCGGGAAGCAAGCAAGCACCTCGTGAGGAGGAGGCTACTCCGAACAAGTCAAGCTTAGTTATCCCTACGCAAAACGACGAAGTTGCGACACGGCACAGGAGCAACAAACATAGCATAGTGATTGAGATCATAGTTCGATACACGCCCCTCTGGGGCCCATTCTCATTTCTTTATGATGTGGCAATGAAAGGAAGAACAAAATAAAAGCGGCGTCTGCCCCTACAGCGGTTCATGGGGCAGGCTCCTGACGTCGTCCTGTGCTCAGCCGGACCCTCCTCAAGCTTCACAGAGGCGCGGCGATGAGATGACCCACTGCCGCACTCAAAGCGGATGCGGCGACGTGGCAGCTGGTCGTAACCGCCGCTGCTGCGGCTGTTGCTGGAGGACGAGCCGCCGTAGCTAGACGAGACGTGGTCGGCCCCAAGGGTGGGTTCGCCCTTGTCCTCATCACGACCACCGCCAAGTCCGCGACACCACCGGCCTCACTACCATCTCGTGATGATGGGACCTTCTATTCTTCGGTGGGAGCAGCTTGGGCTCGGTGAGGTGAGCCTTGCCCTTCTCTGCGGTCGAGAACCTCCGAGTCAGTGCCATGGCTGCACACGCAAGGAGTGGAGCAAGGGAGGAGAAGAAGCAGGAGAGGCATAGGAGAGATGGGTGATGGGGGCTCCGCCCCCACCTCCCATTTATAGCCAAGGGGAGGCCAACCGCTGGCCTCCACAATCTAAGGTAATAATGATGGTTTTTCCTTGCATTCAGCAGGGACTTGTCAAGTCGGGCAGTTGCCGAGGCAGCATGGGGAAGCGGAGACGCCCACGTCCAATCAACCGCCACGCATCAACCTAGGCCGCAGGTTATTGGGGCCCGCAGAGCTCCGCACTTGCCCCTTTGGCTTCGTCTCGAAGCCAAGCCCGAGCGCACCCTGGGCCCGGGGGCTACTGTCGGCGTTCTGGGAACGGGGGCCCCCAGACTTGCTTGTCTGCGGCCCATGGCGTGTCTCTACGAGCGGGCCCGTACGGCCCATCTTCACCAGCAAGGACTCAAGACCCTCGCGAGGGGCCAAGCCTCGCGCGGCGAACCACACAAGACCTCCTCAGGAGTGGCCTCACCAGGCTGGCTCACGAGGGGCGGAGAGCTCAAGGCCAAGCGAACCTCGCGAGGTTCCGATGATGTGAGCCATGACGATTGAGGTCAGGTGGGCGCCAGGCGGGTGCTGGCGCACAGTGTCCTTGTTTCCTATTTGGTGCTAATGAAGCAGGCGCAGGCGCGGAGTACTGAGGTGTCAAGCAACGGTTTCCATTTCAGTGTAACAAGACCAAGACCAGAAGGACGGCAAGACGGAGGTCACCATGGAGCCCAAGACGACGTCACCACCAGAGCCTTTTGCAGGTGAAGACTACTTTTGTCAGGATAAGCTGTCCTAGCTGTCCCCTTTCGAATTGGCCGTTGTTGGCTCCCTTCCTACTCAATATTTGGGGAGAGCACTAGGGCCTCTATAAATTGGACTAGCCACCACCACAGCTAGAGGGAGGTCAGATCGAGAGAGACCAGAACAACCACAAGTTCACCAGGCACAAGAACACCTCTCCTCAGGAGGCTATTCTTCCCCTTGTACTGTCCATCCTCAGTCCAAGAGGCAATCCACCACCACACACTAGAGTAGGGTATTACACCACCGTGGTGGCCCGAACCAGTATAAATCTTGTGTCCTTTGTGTTGCGAGTTTGTCGAGTTAGCTCGTAAGATCTTAGCTAAGATGGGACGTGGATCGGTAGGGGGAGACCTTCGCGCGCACCCCAAAGTTCGGACCTTGAGGGTTTTGCCGGAACCCGTGATCCGACATTCATCACCAAGACGACCGAGGAGCTTCAAGAGACGAGAGCTATGCATGGAGACCATCGCCTACCACCTGGCGCGGCTCCTTGTCCCGGCGAGGACAAAGAGCTGCACGTCTGCGTCAACATCTCCGAGCTCAACAGAGTCGCGGCTCAGCAGTGCTTCTGTCCTTCGCAAGCTAGTCGGTGTGAGGGCCCACCTCACAGCTACTCTCGCATGCCCTCTGGCTTTCCGAACGCGACTGCCGCCTTCCAGTGTCGCCTGTGAAGCATCGTGGCCGCTCGGAAGGCCAGGTACCATGCGGTCCTGCTGGAGGTAGCGAAGGTTCTTCACGAACTCCCGAGCCTCCGGAGCCTCCCGAGGTTCAAGGCCAAGGTGGCTCGTAAGGAGCAACCTCTTCAGGGCGCATCTTCAGCTATTTCAACATCTCTCCAGCAACGGCACCAGGTGACAGTTTCCAGTTTATTTAGTTGGGGGTGCCCCTCGGGCTGCATCATCCCCATGTCGCATTGGTCTGTCCCTGTGGTGCCTATCCTTTTTGCATCTTTAGTTTACCTTGTTGGGGCCGCCCCTCGGGCTGCATCAGCCCCAAGTCACGTGGGGCCGTCCCTGCGGCTTCTATCATTCTTCCATCTATCTGGACTAGCTTTACCTCCTCCCATGAGTTGGTTCAAGAATATTATAAGCATATCAGGTACTTCAATACCATGAACGTCGTGCGCCCTTGTAAACACGCCCACGACCGCCTCATGATTAAGGACTGGCACGACGTCTATGCTCGGGTCCGTCCCTGCAGTGTCGCTAAACCCAAGAGGCTGAGCTCTGGCTCACGAGCCAGCTCCCGTGTACGTCACCTCCCATGGCACTTGGTGCCTTGTTCTTGCAGGAGCTAATCACGGGCGGACGAGCAATGGCGCGCGACGCGGTGCCTCGCCACCACGCGAGCCACGCGCCAGTTGCATTTCTTCAAGATTTTCGCATGAGAAGACTGGGCACGGCGTCTGTGCTCGGGTCCATCCCTGCACCGTCGATAAACCCAATGACTGAGCTGTGTCTAGCAGGCTGGCCCCGCTCACGTCACCTCCTGGGGTCGTTGGTGTCTGATAATCCCCAAGTGCAGGGAATCATCATAGCAATTCCCAAAGGTGGAATTGATAAGTATGGAGTGTCGAACCCACAAGGAGCTAAAGGTAAGATCAAGCACTTATGATTGGAACTCTAGCAAGCATCCACAACTACTAAAGATCATTAAGGTAAAACCCAACCATAGCATTAAAGCATCAAGTCCCCTTTATCCCATACGCAACAACCCCCTTACTCGGGTTTATGCTTCTGTCACTCAAGCAACCCACTATAAGTGAACCATGAACGTATTGCAACACCCGACCACGGGAATCCCTCACGCTTGCGCGACACGGAGGGCAATAGGACAACACCGAAATAAAACATACAACTCGTACCAATCTAGATCGTCAATCAACCCAAAGACAAATGATATCTACTCAAAACATCATAGGATGGCAACACATCATCGGATCATAATATGTGGCATAAAGCACCATGTTCAAGTAGGGATTACAGCGGGGTGCGGGAGAGTGGACCGCGTAAAAGAGATGAGGATGGTGATGATGATGGTGATGTTGATGAAGATGATCGCCGCGGCGATGATTCCCCTCCCGATGGCACTCCGGCACCACCGAGAGAGAGGAGGAGAGGTTCTCCCCCTTGTGCTTCCTCCTCCATGGCCTTCCCTCTGGATGGGGAGAGGTTCCCCCTCTGGTCCTTGGCCTTCATGGTGATGATGGCTCCTATGGGATCCTCCTCCATGCCCTTTGGTGATGATGGCCCCCTCTGGCTATAGAGAGGACCTAGATTGATTTCTCATGGCTATAGAGGCTTGCGGCGGCAGAACTTCCGATCTAGGTTATTTTCTGGGGGTTTTTGTATTTGAGGAATTTTTGGCGTCGGTTTCACGTCAGGGGGTCTCCGAATGGTCCACGAGATAGGGGCCCACGCCCAGGGGGGTATGGCGCCCCCACCCTTGTGGATAGCCCGGGACTCTTCTGGCCCAACTCTTTTACTCCCGGGGCTTCTTTTGGTCCATAAAAAATTGTCAAAATTGGCATGTCAATTGGACTTCGTTTGGTATTCCTTTTCTGTAAAAAATCAAAAACAAGGAAAAAACAGAAACCGGCACTGGGCTCTAGGTTAATAGGTTAGTCCCAAAAATCATATAAAATAACATATAAATGTATATAAAACATCTAAGATGGATAATATAATAGCATGAATACTTCATGAATTATAGATACATTGGAGACGTATCAGTGTCTAGCCTTCTCATGTGATCACCTAAGGAGGTTCATTTGGCGCAGGTTGTGTAACCATCTCGCAGGGCCACCACAGCTATCAAGATTCAAATTCAGGCGCAACCCGCCTTGAGTTAGGGCCTGGTGAGTCCTGCACTGGCTCATGAGTGCCCAGACACACCTCTTTCTAGCCCTGCCGTGCAAGCCACGTGTCAGGGCGAGGCTGTACACGCCCCTGCGACTCCACTCAGAGGGATCCCAAACCCACGCACCAGTGGAAGAACCATGGTCTGCACTGGCAGTTGACACGGTCGAGGCGCGGCTATGCCTGTGCAAGTGCGGGAGCGCCATGCTCCGCGCTGGTGATAAACAACTGAGGATGGCCCCATGGCCGCATCAACTTGAGGGAGCCACCAGGCTCGGTGTCCAGCCTCATCGCAACACTTTTCCCTCGGGAGAGTCGCACGAGGGGGTTGGGCACGGGGGCTACGCTCAGGTGATGCCTAGCATACGCCACCCTACCAGGTCCCTCGGACCTGGTCATCGCACGTCCCTCCCGAGCAGGACCTCGATGAGAAAGGTATGGAGGTTTGTTTGCGCGTCAAGGGGGACCCGTGAGGATCGCGACTCAGGAGCCTAACTGGCCACGTAGCCCCTCACCCCTTGGTCTCGTCCTAGTAAGTTATTACAAAAATGTTGTCTCTTAAAAGCACGGACACATAAAAGTTTTAATGCCTCCACGAGGCATGATGCATGTTGCAGGGAATTAAAAGTGGAGAGGAGCACCGCCAGCAAGCCATCTGTTCAGCCTCGGGCGTTGCCGTCGGGGAGTGCCCCTTTGTCGACAATGTCACCGTCCCCCGTGTCGTCAGTCACGGCCGTGGGATCGGCGGCACCGTCAGCCGGAGGTGCAGGGTCAATGGCGAGGAACTTCTCCAGTAGGACCTCCACCAGGTCCCTCATGGCTTCGGCAGCGGCTGCGCAACGCTCCTCGTCTATAGGCTCCAAGGTTGGTGATTGGGTCGCGAAGATGGAGGTGGCTGAAGATGCGCGTCATAGCCCAGGAGGAGAGCGCACAAGTCTCCCCTTCCACCATGGTGTCGACCCCATCGACAACGCCCTCGAGCGCCTCGACAAGCTGGGGGAGCAGCTCGGCGGGGCCTTCCTCAGCAGTAACCAACAGCTCCTTCAACCCCCTTCCGTAGAGTTCCTGCAATGCCTTGTGGGATCTCTTCTCAAGGGAATCAAAGGCGGCACGGTCGTTGGCAAGGATGTTGGCCTTGGCCTCCAGTAGGGCCTTCTCCCTCTCCACCTCCTCCTTCAGCTCCTCCAGCTCGGTGTCATGGCGGGTGACCGCGTCTTCTTGATCCTTCAACTTCTCCTCCCATGCCTCGTGTTGACGAACCTCGGCATCGCGTTTGTTGCGCAGGGTTTCCAGCTCGGCCTCCGCCGCCCGGCAGCGCTCCTCGGTGGCCTTGGCATCCTTCAACTCCACCTCGCGGGCGGCCGCGGCCAGGTCGGCAGTCTGCTTACCCTCCTCAGAAACTGCCACGGCCTGGCCCCAAGCCGCCCTCACGGATGCATCAGATCATGGCCACTCCGAGACCAACTCCAGTCGCACCGATGCCAGCCGACGGTCAGCACCCTAAAGATCGTCGCGAAGTTGGGTCAGCACGAGAAGGGCGTCCTCCAAGGCATCAGGCGAAGCAGGGGGGTCATGGCCCATCGTCGTGATCGATGGGGGAAGAGACGACATCGAGACTAAGGCATGCAAGTTAGCGGCAGCAGAAGGGGTCGGGGGCTCTTGAGCCTTCACGACTTTAGCAGGTGAGTTGGGGGTGGAAGCCTCACGAGCCATCTTGGCTACAGAGATTGCCTTCTCCTGAGGACGAGCTTCTGGATCTCATGAGGATGACCCTAACGTTGAGGGTCGGGAGCCATCGTCATCCCTCTACGCTAGAGGAGGCGCGACAGTGGAAGGCTGCTGGGCCTCAGGGGTTCCGGTCACCCCCTTCTTCTTCTTCACCACCTACGTTGGCCTAACAGTGTAAAGGGAAGGCATCAAGAAACTACGGCAAAGACAAGAACGAAGGATCGGGGCGGAGCGCTTACTGGTCCAAAGCGGCGTACTCGCTCACCCTCAACTGGAGCACCAAGCTCGAAGGCTTCGCTGGTCCGGACACCGGCGCGCGAGCCCCAGGGGCGGACAAGGGTACGGTGGACAGACCAGCAACAGCGCCATCCGGCGACGAAGCGGAGGCATCGCCTTGGGAGATCAATGCTGACTTGCTCTTCTTCAGGACCCAGGCCTGCGGCTTCTTCAGGGGGTGCCCCTGGACCTCGTGGTGACCCCAGCGGGGTTCGGCGACTCCCTCTCCGGATGCTCGTCGGCCTCCTTGTTGTCAGAGAGGGTGCGGAGCAGATCTGCCAAGCGTGGAGGAGAAGTCTCCCCCGCCCCCTCCCGGATCGCCTCCAAGTCCGAACCCTCCTCCCGGCCGCGCTCGTCGGAGGACATCACCACCGGGGCTCCCCTGGTGGGCGCCGATGACTCGAGCCCACGCTCATTGAAGATGGGCATGGCGGCGGGGATTTTCGCCCCATCCGGGCGGCGGTACAGCGGAAGATGGGTATCAGGCGGGTATCCGTGGTCCTCTGCGACCAGGAGGCGGAGGGCCATGTCCATATCCTCATCGGACAAAGCATCCGGGCGCAGGCGGAGGTCGCCTCCCTCATCTGAGAGCTTCCACAAGGGGCGCAAGCGCACTTGGAGCGGAGCCAGGTGCTGCACCAGGAACTCCTTCACGATCATGGCCCCCGTCAGCTTCTCCTCCTTCGGGTCGTCAGGCTTCAGGTCAGCCACCATCTTCCCCAACATCTGCTCCACCCGCGAGATGGTGAGCTTCGCACTATTCCACCCCTCGTGAGGCGCTGGCATCCCCATCGGCAGCACCAGCCGAGGGTAGGGGCTCTTGGCATCCATGAGGACCCACTTGTTCTAGAAGCCCTCCACCTTCTTCCCAGCTCTTGAAATTGCGTTGCTTCCATTGACCACAACGAAGTTGGCGCACCCTGAGCATTGGCCCTCCTTGTTCCGGAGGTAGAAGAAATGGCGAAGCAACGCCATGAATGGCATTAGCCCCAAGAATGCTTTGCAGTAAAAGGTGAATATCAACAGGAGGAGGACGGAGTCGGGATGAAGATGGAGGGCGTGGAGCTTGTCATGGCGGAGGATGGCATAGAAAAATTCAGAGAAAGTGGGGACCAGCCCCGCGAAGACACTATGCATGAATAAGGGGTAGAAGGTACTACCCGAGGCCTCCGGTTCGGTGGAGCCGGCCCGAAGCGCGGTCTCTTCCCCCTCATTGCTGTCGCCCGCTGCCATCAGGAGCGTGGCGACGAGGTTCTTCTCCATGATTTTGGGCGCGGTCAGGGCAGGTTCAAACCAGGAAGGCGAGCGCAAGGACTTCGCCTGGTCGGTGGCCATCGGCTGCCTGCTTGGGGGAGAGTTTCCGCAGACCTGGAGTCTCTTTGGGCAGGAAGGAGAAGGGGATCCAGCTCAAGACGAAGGGAGAGCAATGAAAGCCATGTGGTGGGTGCCAGCCCTTTTTGTCAGGCGAGGACAGTTGCCGAGGCAGCGTGGAAAGCAGAGGCTCCCACGTCCCATCAATCGCCATGCGTAAACCAGTGTTATAGGTGGTTGGGGCCTGTGGTGCTCCGCACTTGCCCTTTGGCTTCTCCTCGAAGCCAAGTTCGAGTGCGCCTTGGGCCCGGCGGCTACTGTCGGTGTTTGGGACCGGGGGTACCCAGACTTGCCTACCCGCGGCCCGTGGCGTGGCTCCATCAGCGGCCCTGTATGGCCCAGTTCGGCAGCAACAATACAAGACCCTCCTGAGGGGCCAAGCCTCGCAAGACGGACGACACCAAGACCTCCCTAGGGGGCGGCCTCACTAGGCTGGCTCCCGAGGAGCGGAGATATCATGCTAAGGTGCACCTCACAAGGTTCACATGAAGTGAGCCATGACGACCAAGCTATGCGGGCGCCAGCAGGCGCAGCATGCCAGTTTCCACTTTGGTGTTAAGGGGGCAAGCGCAGGCGCGGAGTCCCGAGGAATTAAGCAAAGGTGTCCATATCGGTGCAACAAGACCAAGACCGCCAGGACAGCAGGACGGAGGTCATCGCGGAGCCCACGACAGCGTCACCACCAGAGCCTTCTACAGGCAGAGACTAGTTTTTTTAGGATAACTCGTAGTAGTTGTCTCCCTTCGAATTTGCCCGTTGTGAGATCCCTTCCCGCCTAACATTTGGGAAGAGGACGGGGGCCACTATACATAGGACTTAGCCACCACTGTAGCAGGGGATCGATCGATCGACCTATCTAGCTAGGAAGGGGACGGATTGTTCAGACCATCCTCCCACGCACCAGCTCATCGAGCTCAAGAACACATCACCTCTTGAGGTTGTTCTTCCACAAAGCTGGAGTAGGGTATTACACTGCAAGGTGGCCCGAATCAGGATAAATCTCTGTGTCTCTCGTTCTTTGGGTTAGTCGAGTCAAGCCGTGGAATCGTTGGGCCGGCAGGTCGGGAAGTAGGAGTTCTTCGTACGCACCCGAGTGTTCGAACCTTTCAAGGGTCTGTGGAGCCCTAAATCCGACAACCTCCCCGGCAACTGCGCCAGAAAAGAGCTTGATGTCTACTATGCAACTTTATTCATATAGACACGTGTTGGGCCTCCAAGCACAGAGTTTTGTAGGACAATAGCAATTTTCCCTCAAGTGGATGACCTAAGGTTTATCAATATGTGGGAGGCATAGGATGAAGATGGTCTCTCTCAAACAACCCTGCAATACAATACAAGAAATCTCTTGTGTCCCCAACACACCCAATACAATGGCAAATTGTATAGGTGCACTAGTTCGGCGAAGAGATGGTGATAAAAGTGTAATATGGATGGTAGATATATATTTTTATAATCTGAATAAATAAAAACAACAAGGTAGAAAATAGTAAACAGGCACAAAAATGGTATTGCAATGCTTAAAAATGAGACCTAGGGTCCGTAATTTCGCTATTGCAATCTCCCAACAATGCTAATATAATTGGGTCATATAACCATCCCACAACGTGCAATGAAGAATCACTCCAAAGTTCCTATCTAGCGGAGAACTTAAGAAGAAATCATTTCTAGGGTACGAAACCACCTCGAAGCTATTCTTTCCGGTCGATCTATCCAAGAGTTCGTACTAAAATAACACCAAATAATTTTAGATTCATAATACTCAATCCAACACAAAGAACCTCAAAGAGTGCCCCAAGATTTCTACCGGAGAAACAAAAGACGAGAAGGTGCATTAACCCCTATGCATAGATTACCCCAATGTCACCGCGGGAATCAGTGAGTTGAATGACAAAACACATATCAAGTGAATCAATATGATACCCCATTGTCACCACGAGTATTCATATGCAAGACATATATTAAGTGCTCTCAATCCATAAAAGTATTCAATCCGATAACAACAAAATCTCAAAGGGAAAAACTCAATCCATCACAACAATATAGAGAGGGGAACACACCATATGATCTGACTATATTAACAAAGTCGCGATACATCAAGATCATGACATCTCAAGAACATGAGAGAGAGAGAGAGAGATTAAACACATAGCTACTGGTACAAACCCTCAGCCCCGAGGGTGGACTACTCCCTCCTCATTGTGGTGGCCGCCGGGATGATGAAGATGGCTACCAAAGATGATCCCCCCCTCCGGCAGGGTGCCAAAATAGGGTCAAGATTGGTTTTCAGCGGCTACAGAGGCCTGCAATGGCGGAACTTCTGATCTAGGTTTACCCTGAGGGTTTTTGGAATATTTTGGATTTTATAGGGCAAAGAGGGGGTCCGGGAGGCTAGCAAGGTGGGCACAACCCACCTGGGCGTGCTTAGGCCCCTAGGCGTGCCCTGGTGGGTTGTGCCCCCTCGAGGCACCACCCAGGTGCTGATCTGGCCCATCGGGAGTCTTCTGGTCCATAAAAAAATCCACAAAAAGTTTTGCGGTGTATGGACTCTGTTTGATATTGATTTCCCGCGATGTAAAAAACAAGCAAAAAATAGCAACTGGCACTAGGCATTGGGTCAATAGGTTAGTCCCAAAAAATTAAATAAAGTTGCTATAAAATGATTGTAAAACATCCTAGAATGATAATAAAATAGCATCAATACTTCATAAATTATAGATACATTGGAGACATATCAATACACCTTCTCCTCGTCTGGCTCCTTCATGTACGTTTTGCCACCATCACGTGTAACCTATCTCTATGATATTTACCTTAAAGTGGCAATCCCGTGGCTCCAGCCATCATGCCGTGACGCGCATGCCCCTTACCAACATATAACCATCTCATACATAAACTCATTACCATGACGAAGGCTATACCACATCTTATGCAAACCTTACAAAACCAAGTGAGACGTCCTCTAATCGGTTTTAATAAAATTTTAGTTACGTGGTTAACCAGTTTTAGCAATCAAGACTAGCTACCTACGCAAGCACAACAACGTGATGTTCTTGATGATAAATTTCGGGTTGTGTGAAGGAGAGACTTAATTAAAAGTTTCGTCCCCCACATTAAAGTTCGACAATATGTGTGCCCCCTAGAAGATCATCCATCTTAGGCACCCTCTTGTGTATGCGACAGTTCACTATTCCCGACTATGATGTTACCCAAGGAACTGTTAGCAGATTGTCGATAGCTAGAGCCGATCGTTGTCAGAACCTTGTAGCAAAACTACGGCATTCTACCGATGAACTAAACCAAAGCAACACTCGTGGGAAGCATAGCAAGAACATCAACCCAGGAACAATATGAAGATGTATAACGAGTTGTGATCAATGATCGTTACCGACTCCGGGAGTGTAGCAGAAGTAGACGAGTCGGTGTAGATTGTACTTGGAGTCCCTCGAACGTCGATGATGATCCCCCGAACCGCCTCGAACGATCCCTCGAACAGAAGACCAAAAGCACAACCCCTCTACTTGGGTGCAAGCGTACGGTCTTCATGATCTGGTAGCGCTTCGCCGTCCAGAGCTAATCGTCACCGGAGAATTAGAGGGAGGAGATTAGAACCACACTGAGCTTCTAATTATGATGATTAGAGGTGGCTAGGGCTAGCTCTAATTAGTCAACTAGGACCAAGTAGAACTAGTACTAGATGAACTAGAGAAGGCTCCAAAAGTTATGTATTCAAAAGGTGGAAATCCTCTAGTATATATAGTTTGGAGGGGAGGAGGAGGGCTGCCACCAAGGAGGGAAAGCCTCCTTGGGGCGCCACACAAGAGAGGGAGGAGTCCAACTCCTCCCCTAGTAGGATTCGGCCCCTTCCTTAGGGAAGGGAGGCGCCTAGTCCACTTGGGCCCTTGTGACCCAAGTTGCCTTCCACCTCCTGTTGATATTTAAATTAGATATAAAATGTTCTAAACATTTTTAGAGCATTATATATAATTTAACATCCCCAGAAACATTTTCCACCTATATATAATTAATGGGTAATGCACGGTATAATTCGATATTCATCAAAACCCTTTCGGGGACCCCGAAACGCTTCTGGAACCTCTCGGGACTATTATGGATATTAATGAAACAATTCCACAAATATATTCTCAGCACTCCCATCCTACTAACACTCGTCAGATCATGATTACCTTAAGCTTGTGACCCCGTAGGTTCGGTAACCATAGACATGAACGAAACCCCTTCGTTCAATGACTGATAGCGGAACCGTGGACATCCATATCGGTCCCTATGATGGCACGAATGATATTCGAGTGAACCTTTGGTTATCATGTGATGTTCCCTTTGCTTCGCGATACTTTACAAAACCCGTTGTGCATCAGTATCCTCTTGAGTCATCACCATGCTCACTATAGCTTTGCTCCCGTTACCGGTTTTGTTCTTCTTTCTCGTTGACATGTTCCGGCATCCCTGTGACGTAGTCACCTGTGTATGGCTAGAAGATGATGGATGCCTTCACACCAAGAGGGACCTAAGAATATTTGTCCATCATTGGAGGAGAAAATCCCACTCTTGAGCTATTTGGTCAGTTGTCAAACTTTCTAGTGAGCCTGAAAGTTCTCGTTATGATCAGCTTGTTATAGATGACGTTTGAGCAACCCCAAAGCCAACGATCCAGTAGGAAGTGACCGAGACACTCTCATGGTCTGAGGAACTAAAATAGATGCTAACACTTCGTGTTATAAAAGATTATTTCAGACGATATGATCACATAGTATAACAGACAAGTATTGAGTCGATTCAATATGATCGTTCTTCTAACGTCATACCCTCAATGTTGTTTTAGGACTATCGTTACACTTAACGATATCCTAAGATCGGAAAAACATGATCACTAACAACACTTGAGCTGGTCTTAGAGGCGAGACCGGGAACATATTGTTTACCGTTTATCATTTCACATGTCCATGTGAGTTTTCCACTGAATCACATATTCCATGATCATAGCAGTTATAGCATGAAATATAAACTCTTAACTATGAATAATGGAAATATAATAATATTATATTATTGCCTCTAGGGCATATTTCCAACAACTTGCGCACTAGATGTAGCTAATATTCGAGTGTGTTTCGTGAATGGATCAATGATTGATCATGATGGGCTAGGGATAGCTTTCTTTAGCGTTCATATTTTTGAAAGACATGGTTGCTTGTTGAAATGCTTGAGTATTGAAGTCTTCATGTCAAATATAGACTATTGCTTTGAACCATCTAAAAGTCCAAATATCCTTGCTACAAAAGAAAATAATATGTGATGAACATGTTAGGCAGCATTCCACATCAGAAATTCTGTTTTTTATCATTTACCTACTCGAGGACGGGCAAGAATTAAACTTTGGGGATGTTGATACATCTCCAACGTATCTATAATTTTTGATTATTCCATGCTGTTATATTATCATTCTTGGATGTTTTACAATCATTTTATAGCAACTTTATATCATTTTTGGGACTAACTTATTGACATAGTGCCCAGTGCCAGTTGCTGTTTTTTGCTTGTTTTTTAGTTTGCGGAATATCAGTACCAAACGGAGTCCAAACACAGCGAAACTTTTTGGAGATTTTTTTGGACCAGAAGACAACTTGGGAGCCAAGAAGCACCAGACACTACAAAAAAAAGACACATCCGTGACATTTTGGGCCGAACGAATTTTTTTTGTCATACTTATGACACTTCTATGATGATAATTGTGACAAAACCCGGTATCATCATAGATGTGGCGGGCTCCTACTTCTATGACAAAAAATCATGACAGAAAATGGGCTTTTCATCTTGGGCGGGCCGGAGACGCAGCTGCATGACATTCTTTGGGCTGTCCATGATGGAAAAAATCATGGTAGAAGCAGGGGCTAGGAAATATCGGGGTGTTCTCGGTTACGATGAGTGGTCGGGCCGAGCGATGCGCGCTTCTCTCATACACGCACATGCGTGTGTGCGAGGCGTTGGGCTCTAACTGAACCTGAGCGAGGCGTTCGCCTACTGAACCCGAGCGATTGCACTGCAGGCTACGCATTACTGAACCCAAGCGATCTATCGATGGCTGTTAACTGAACCCGATCGAGCGATTCCTTCGCTATTGCTGCTAACTGAAGTCGATCGATGCTGCCTCTGGATGAACATGAGCACTGCTGGGGGTGTGGATGAACAGTTCCCGGTGGGGGTGGATGAACAGGACCTCGTGGTGTTGCCTCTAGATGAACAGGACCCCGATCGATTGAGCCGGTTGGGGCTGGATGAACAGGACCCCGTGGAGGGCTGGATGAACAGGACCACCCCGTGGAGGGCTGGATGAACAGTAGACGGTGGAGGGCTGGATGGACAGTAGCCCGTGGAGGGGTGGTTGAACAGGAGCCCGTGGAGAGGGCTTGTTGAACAGTAGCCGGTGGAGTAGCGCGCGGTGGAGGCTAGATGAACAGGAGCCTGTGGATGAACAGTCGTAGGTGGAGGCTGGAGGAGGTCGATGGAGGATGAATAGTAGCCCGTGGAGGCTGGAGGGGGTCGACGGTGGAGATGAACAGTATCCCGTGGAGTCCCATTTTGCGGTACGCCACACCCCTCCCGATGAACAGGACCCCCGTTTCGACTGTCGCGCTCCAACACAAGTCTGTTTCCTCCATTTTGCGGTACGCCACACCACTCCCGATCAACAGGACCTTGTTTCGACCGTAGGAGGTTCGTTTCCTCCGTTTTGCGGTATGCCAGACCCCTCCCTATGAACAGGATCCCATTTCGAATGTGGCCGGTCGAACAGAAGGTCGTTTCCTCCGTTCTGTGGTATGCCAGGCCTCGTTTCCATCGGCTGTTCCATCCAAGCCCTCCCGATGAACACGATGACGCATTCCGTTCCGACCCAGGCGGTTGGCTCCCCATGAACACGACGACAACGCAGTTTCTCTATTCCGACCCAGCCATGTACACGAGCCCTGGCCGTATGTATGCGTGAGTAGGCGTTCGAGACCCCGCCCGTATGTACGTACATAGTCGTATTTTCTTTCTTGCACACTGGCCACTGTACGTACGTGTACATGCTACGTGTGCGTCTCTACTATGACACGTGCGCGCCTCTGGATCGACCAGTATGTATGTACACGTTCACAACCAGAATGACAACGCTACGTACACTTCGACCAGGTGGGTCCCGACTGTCAGGCACTTCCTTGCGTGCGAAGATGTAGCTGGTGGGTCCTAGCAGTCAGGGGGGCGAATCATTTTTTTTGCCCGGACGGACTTCCTTGCATGCGAAGATGTAGCTGGTGGGTCCCAGCAGTCAGGGGGAAATGTTTTTTTGTGAAATACGATGGCCTGTCCGGTGGGTCTGCGCTGTTAGGTGGAGGAATAATTATTTTGCGTGTAATAAGGAGGCACTTCCTTGCTGCAGCCGTGGACCCAGTTGTCAGCCTCTCCACGTATAGTCCACGTCCGATGGAAGCCGTTCCTTGACCATGTTGACCACGCCGCGCCGAGAGCACCAGGGCAGTGGACGACGGTGAGGCCTAGGAAGGGGACGACGTGTTAGTGGATGCCCACGCATAGAGGAGTATGATGGTTCACTGGTTCGTTGCGGTGTGAGGCTGTCGTCGCCGCAGAATAACAGGGGGTGTGGGTGAGTAGAGGGATGGCCTGGTCAGCAGGGGTAGTAGTAGGGGGCGGTGAGGCCTCCGCGGCATCGTAGCCGGCCACGGAAGGCAGGAGCACGAGGCACGATCGGCGCTGGTTTGGGCGGCTGGAGCAAGAAGACCAGAGGTTGAAGAAGCACTACGGCCGTTGGATGGACATCGTACGGTTACTGGAGCTAGAATCGTTTATATTGACAAAGTTGACAAAGCCCTCCATCCCTGTCAACTTAGTTGGCCCACAAGTCAGCCTCCCACTATTGTGGGTCCTAGCTAGTAGGGGAGTATTCATTTTTTGTGCGTAATAAGGAGGCACTTCCTTGCATGCGAAGATATAGTTGGTAGGTCCGAGCTGTCAGCGGCGGTAACGTTGTTTTCGCAAAATACAGAGGCCCTTTCGGTGGGTCCCAGATGTCAGGTGGAGGAATCCTTATTTTGCGCGTAATAAGGAGGCATTTCCTTGCGTGCGGCTGTGGACCCAGTTGTCAGCCTCTCCATTCAGATGCATGTCGGTCGTTAACCATGTTGACCAGGCCGCACCGAGAGCACCAGGGCGGTGGACGACGGCGAGGCCTAGGAAGGGAATGACACGGAGGCAGGGAAGACTTGGTAGTTGTTTCCCACGCAGAGGGGAGTACGACTGTACGAGCGTTTACTGGTTCGTCTACCGTCGCCGGAGAATAACAGCAGGTGTGGGTGAGTAGAGGGATGGCTAGGCCAGCGATGGGAGTACGGTGGGGCTGTGAGGCCTGCGCGGTAGCACAGGCGGCTGCGGGGAGGAGGGAGCAGGCAGCCCCACCGGTGCTTGTTTGAGCAGCTGGAGCAGGAAGAACAGAGATTGAAGAAGCATGACGGCCGTTGGATGGACATCCAACAGTCATTGCTTGTGCGTCAACCTTTTTTTTAGGAAAGCCTCAAATCTGTGGAAAACAGCATACAACCCATCTTCCATTGTTTCTAATAATTTATAGCCCATTTGCTAATTCTTAAGGTTTTTTTGGAGCCTATATTCTTTTTGTTAGCATTATAGTCCATATTGTGGCCACGGTTAAAAAATTGTACGAAATTTTGCATATTTTCAGTGCGGTCCGAACTGTTTTTAATCCTGAAATTTTGAGTCACATTCAAACTGATTTTAAAAATAAATGTATATCAATATAAAATCCAACAAATTGTCCACGCATAAAAATCAATGCAATTTAAAATCTTGAAATGTAAAAAAATTGAAACTAATTGCCAGGTTGATGTGTTTTAAATATGTACAAGCCATTTCTCATTGCTGATAGACCATTTTCTCAGCCTGCCGAATGAAGCTCTCCTCGTCTTGAAAGATTTGCAGCACAATAGGCCTGACAAAGCGACTTACTTGGCAAATCACAAAAAAACTGGGTTGTGGCCATGGACCCAGTTGTCAGCCTCTCCACGTACAGTACTCTTCCGATGGAAGTCGGTCGTTGACCACATTGACCACGCCGCGCTGATAGCACCAAGGCGGTGGACGACGGTGAGGCCTAGGAAGGGGATGACGCGGAGCCTGGGAAGACGCGGAGGTGGATCCCCACGTGGAGAGGAGTATGAGGGTTCACTGGTTTGGCTGTGGTGTGAGGCTGCCATCGTCGTAGAATAACAGGGGGTGTGGGTGAGTAGAGGCATGCCCCAGCCAGCGGTGGGAGTAGTAGGGGGCAATGAGGCTTCTGCGGCATCACAGCCGGCCACGGGAGGCAGGAGCACGCGGCACGACTGGCATTGGTTTGGGCGGCTGGAGCAAGAAGATCAGAGGTTGAAGAAGCACTACGGGCGTTGGATGAACACCGTATGGTAATTGGAGCTAGAATCGTTCATATTGACTAAGTTGACAAAGCCATCCATCCCCGTCAACTTGGTAGGCCCAAAAGTCAGCCTCCCACTATGCTGGGTTCCAGCTGGCAGGGGTGTATTCATTTTTTTGTGCGTAATAAGGAGGCACTTGCGTGCAAAGATAGCTGGTGGGTCCGACCTGTTAGCGGGGGCACGTTTTTTGGCAAAAAATACAGAGGCCCTTTCGGTGGGTCCCAGATGTCAGGTGGAGGAATCAAAGACTTGAGAAGACGTACATAACAAGCTAGTGTACCAGTAAAGAGACGTTGCTGAGTTTTAGAAAAAAGAGAGACGTGCTCGTGTAGCTGGTTCGAACCCAAACCTATACTATGACTATATATGGTGCTATGCTACTCTGCAAGTAATGAAACTGACATATCTAACATTCGCTTCTGCTCTTCTCTACTTACTCTGCCTAGCATCAGAAGCTCTGGCTGCAGCAAGCATGTCCGATGGCTGCTCGTCCACCTGCTCTTCAGCAGGCAACAACCAAATATGCGCCAAGTCGCTACCCGTACCATCGCTTGTGGGTCTCATCACACCCCCGCCGGCACGCACACTGCGGCTGGTTGCTCATCGCAACCCGCTGCCGTTGGTGTGGTGCCACTGCTGCAAATCGCACAGAGTCATCCATCGTGTCTCAACCACAATCCTCAACCCTGGCCGAGTCTTCTACAAATGCTCGAATCATGGGGTAATAATATGTTTAAGTGTTGTTCTACTGCTTTCAGTTGCTATTTTTTTAATAGTTTGGTTGATGATCTTCCAATTTGATTCGTGCAGAAAAGGGAAGATTTGTGTGATTTGTATTTCTGGGAAGTTGCTGATGTGGAGGAGTTCAACTACACTGATTATTTGGTTAGCTGAGGAATCTCAATACCAGCAGGTTGGGGTGTTGGTCAAGTAACTGAAGGAGCGGTAGAAGAGGAAGATGCAGAGCAGAAGGTTAAAGATGTAGTTCCTCTGATCATGGCCAAGCAACAGCTGCTGAACAGCGTTGACATCAATGAGGAGATGAAAGAGCGTGTGAAGATAATGGGCAAAATTAATGTGCTCTGTAGGATGATTGTCTCTTTATTTGCAGTGTATGTAGCACTCGTGATGTATTCAGTGGCTATGGCATGAGCTCTTTGCTGAAACTAGTAATTAATGAAACCTGTGTAGCAAGCTGGGCGTAGTGTTGTGAACATCTAATGATTTCCATTAACAGAAATCAGGGGGTATCCCATTTTTCTCATAAATAAATAGTAGAGGCCCTTTTGGTAATAAAAAATAAATTAGCAGAGGCCCTGTCGGGTCAACTTTGTTCTCATTCGAAGACGTCGAGCAAATTGCAGTCCAACAGCAAATTATGTCATCAAATTCAAGTTTCACAGCCAAATATGAGTACAACTAAACAACAATGTCATCATGTTTTAGTTGTCATACAATCACCAAACACAAATCAACATACATAACAAGTGATGTTCTCACAGGAAAATACTAAACAACATGTTCATCAGGTTTCAATTGTCATAGCAAACACAATTTCACATAGTAGATAAAAAACATCTTCTGACAGGCAAATACGACAAAAGCAATGTAATCATCATCCACCGCAGCAACGTCAACATCTTCGCAATGTGTATCAGTCTGAATCGTAATTCCCCACGGTGTCATCTTCTTCTTCGTCCTCAACGTCCTCGAATGTTGGCTTCTTCTTGATCAACTCTTGTATGTCCACATCATGACATGCAATCTTTTTGCCGGCATCATTGACGTGATGGTTCTCAAAGATATTATGAACATCTGTGTTATCTTGTACATTAGGAGCAGTGTAAGCATCATCTTGTTGTGCAACTTCATTAAATGAATTCCTCTGCTCAAACCTTTGCAATACTCTCCAGTCATTGCTACGTGCAAATGTGTCTTCCAAGAAAAATATCTGTGTTGCTTGATTTGCCAAAATAAAAGGCTCGTTGGTCTGGTACGCCGCCTTGACATTGATGGATTTGAAATAATCATCAGTTCTTGGTTTTGCGATCCTGGAAAATAGGTTATACCAACGACAGCACAACAGAACCACACACCAATGATCCTCGAAACTGGAGATATACTTCAGCTGAACAATGTCTGTTATGTTAGCATACATTTCAGTTGTCTCTTTGTCTTACGTATTCGTGCTCATCATGGCACTGTTTTGTGTATTCCTGCCTTCGTCTCGTGCAAGGGTGTTGTAGCGTACATCTCCAACAACTCAAGATTCATAGTGTCTTACCGGATTATTAGGACCCATTGCTACTGAGTAAAGGGCATCATCAACTGCCTCCCCATCCTCCCGCATCTTGTAAACCTATGGTTAGAAAATAGACAAGCCGATCATCTTATGTACTCAATATATTAAAAAAACTGACAGTGCAATTCAAAAGCTTACATGGCTCTTGAACCATTTCGCAAATCCTGCCATAACCAGTTTGTCAATGTTTCTGGGATTTCGCGGCAGTAACTCCTTTTTGTAGATGCTGCACAACATAGTGATCGCGTCAAACATCTAAATATATAAGAATGTGTTGCAAGTTTAGTAGATTACGATGTATAAGCTGCAGTACTTGGCACTTACTTGATATAAGGTAGTATCTCAGGACAGTTATTCAACACATACCAAACCATTTTGTCCAAATCTTTATGTTTGTCCTCTTGTCGACTCTTCCCTGTAACTCGACAGAATAATCGAAAACATTGAGCCTGGGATTGTCTTCATCCACCTCTTTGCTAAGCTGATCAGCTGTTTCAATGTATTTTGAGCAGAATGTCAACACTTCTGTAGCAGTGTAGGCCTCTGCAATGGAACCCTCGGGTCTAGCTCTGTTCCTAACATAGCCCTTGAAAGTGCCTAGCCGCCTTTCAATAGGGTACATCCAGCCATACTGTATTGGACCTCTAAGTAGTGCCTCATCAGGTAGATGAACAACCAAATGCACCATCACATCAAAGAAGGCTGGAGGATATCTCTTCTCAAGGTCGCATAGGATAGTTGGTATCTTGTCTCTTAGACACTCCAAAGCATCTATCCTGATATTTCTCTTGCAGAGTCCCCGGAAGAATTGTCCCAACTCTGTAACTGCTCTGTATAAGTCAGGGTGGCCCAATCCTCTAAGGATAACAGGTAAAACTCTTTAAGTAGGACGTGCAGTCATGAGTTTTCAACCCTTGTACCTTGTTTCCATCTGCACTAACTCTCCTTTCAGGGTTGGAAGCAAATCCATGTGGGAATCTCACACGTGACAGGACCTCGCAGAATTCCTTTCTTTTTACCTTGTCCAAGACGTACACAGCTGGTGCCATATCCCGTGGTTTACCTTCATCTTGCACCTGCAAATCGTGTCTGATACCCAGGTGTGTAAAATCAATCCTAGATTTTAAGGTATCTTTCGTCTTGCCTTCAATATTAAGAAGTGTGCCGATAATGTTGTCACATATATTTTTCTCGATGTGCATCACATCAAGATTATGCCGTAGATCCAAATCTTTCCAATACTCCAAGTCCCACAAAGTGGACCTGCGGGTAAACAATAATCTCTCTTCTGCCCTGCCACGCTTCCTTTTCCCGCTACCATTACCAGGATGGTTTTCTGGTGTAATATGCCTGACCATCTCTAATTCCACTTGCAACTCATCGGCGGTGAGCCTCTTTGGTGCATCACGGTTTTCATGCTTTGCGTTGAACACATGTCTTCAGTATTTTCTAGGATGCGGCTTGTCCTTGGTTAGGAAACGGCGGTGTCCAATGTAACAGATCTTGCTAAGTATTGCGTATGATAGCGGATTCCTGTCACAGTGAACACATGCATTGTAACCATGTGTCATTCGCCCTGACATAGTGCCTAAAGCCGGATAATCATGGATGCATTAAATTATAACAGCATGCAGAAAGAAATCAGCTAGTGGGCTGCTATATAGGTCTCGAGTGAGAACACCCCTCCATGGCTGTTGAAGTTCCTCCACAAGAGGCTCCATGAACAAATCAAAATCCTTTGCTAGACTTTTTGGACCTGGGATGAGCAAGGCCATCATGTAGTTTGATTCTTTGGTGCAGACATTTGGAGGCATGTTGTAAGGGATAACAAGCACTAGCCACAAGCTATATGTGGCGCTCCGGTGGCCAAATGGGCTAAATCCATCTGAAGCTAAGCCAAGTCTAATCTTTCTCAGGTCAGCAGCAAACTTTTCGTGTTTCTGATTGAAGCTTTTCCACTCACTACCATGTGATGGATGGCTCATTACATTTTGATCTCTGTACTCCTGGTTCCTAGAATGCCACAGTACATCCTCTCTTGTTTCAGCATGACGAAACAACCTCTTCAATCTTGGTGTAATTGGAAAATGTCTTAGAACATTATGAGGAATCCTCTTCACAGCATCACCATCTTTCCATCTTGATGATTTGCATTTCCGGCATTCACTTAAGTTGGCATAATCCTTCTGGAACAGAACACAATTATTCTTACAAACTTGATCATATCATATCCAATTCCAGCTGCACAAAGGAAATTCTTCATTTTACTGTAGGTGTGTGGCAGCTCAGACGCATCTGGGAAAGCTTTGCGGAAAGTAGCCAACATCGCATCGAATGATTTCTTGGTCATCTGCTCAGATGTCTTCACCTGAAGAAAGGTGACCATAGCTGAGAATACTGACAGCTTATTTCCTGGGGTGACAGCCACGTTGCATCGTTCCAACATGCGGGCCCATCTTTTTTCTTCTGCAAGTGAAAGTTCACAGAATGCACAAACATTTCATAGCATTGTTTCAATGTTGGTCAAACTCACTGGCTACGCCACCACCTCTTCCTCCTCCTCTTCCACCTGAGCATCAGGCTAATCAAGATGGTGATCTGCTGCTTCCACGTAGTCAATAACATTGACGTTCACAGCTTCACCATGATGAACCCCCCTAGTATATGTCACCGACATCCCATACAAGTGTAGATGTTTTTGCACAGTTGAATGGGTTCTTGTAACTGAATTCATACAACTGCTACACAGGCTGAGCACATCTGATTTCGGACCACCGTACTCAGCTTTGATAAAGTTCATGAAGTTTTCAACCCCCTCCACATATGCAGCGGAGAATTTTCGAGCAGAAGTTATCCAAGTCTTGTCCATCTGTTAGACATACAAATTATTTGTTCTACTAGATATTACAGGAAAAAATATATGCTTTTTATGAAGTCTAGAAAAAATACCTAGGTCGATGTCTAAAGCTATGTCAAGATATTTGGACGAGCGGATCTAAGTAACGAAATATATGTAAAGCTAATTCAGCAAACAGATTTGAGTGCTAAATTATGGCAGGCTGTTTCAACAGTCAATGAGGCCGAGCACACAACCGTTGAACTATCGAAGGCCATCGCAGCAATAAAGATCGAGTATAATACGGTGTAGAGCTATTTCACCTAACATAATGGCTACTAGACCATGGCAATCTACGTCACAATAAATATATGGTAGGATATTTTAGCAACTAATCGGCCTTGGCATGCCATCTCAGCTAAGCGGATTGAGTGCAGAACAGGGCAAGGAAGCTTCTTAAGTAGAGCATATTGACTGTAAACTAGTACTTCGGCAAACAGTGAGATTAATAGCGTCTACCAGCTAACATTCAACACTACACCGACATGCAAGGGGGGCCAGTCTAGAATGCGCGTACCGTGGGAGAAGCTGACCGCCGTGCGTCTCCACACGAACGTCGCCAGTGGTGGCGGCACTGACCGTCGTGCGCCTCCAAAAGAACATCACCAGCGGTGGCGGCGCGGCTAGGGGACAGTAGTCTACGAGAGCGTACTGTGGGAGCGAGAGGATCGCTGTGCGTCCCCCTCAACTAACCACGGCGCTAACGTGTCGGCGCGGCGGGGAGGGCGGCTTTGGCGGAGCGAATGGAGTGGAGGGAGACGGGGGGAGGGGTGTTTGGGGAATATTATTGGCTAGTTAGCCGAAGGGCAGTTGAATCTAGGATTTGGGGGGTGATTTTTGGGTGGGGAGGAGGATTTTCGTGCGGTGGGCGGGGGAGTTTGGCGCATGGTTAGTTTATCCAAGTGCAGTCCCTCGTGTTAGTGAAGAGGCAAGCCGAAGTGCGTTCCATTTGTGTGAGCCGTGTGCAGGACCAAACGTGTGTGGGGTGCAATGTGCCCGCGATAGGGGTGCTGTGAGTGCACCGCCTTTTTTTCCTTTTAAACTAGGTGCTTCGCCTCCTCAAAAAAACTTGTTGCTTCGCGCGATCCATCGATTCTACTAATAGTAATCCGGTAATACTGACTAAAACGGCGCGACCGGGTCTTTTCCCGCATGATATGCTGGGAGCTTGTCTTAGTTCGTTTTTTAGGATGAGTAATGCTACACCTACATAATCCCAGTTACGTAATTAACGTAATGTGAAACGTGTGAGTTGTTGATTGTAGATTGGGGGGAGGGAGGGGCCCACCACCATGAAAATCAGGAGAGGAGAGAGAGAGAGGCAATTTATGTTAACCCTTTCGTAGGTTCCCGTAGATGTAGAAAGATGTGAAATGCGTGTATGTGTAGTGGACGTACTATTGGAGTGCCTAAGATAAATTGTGTATGTATAGACCCTATGTGTTTATTTTACTTCGCATGTTAGCTTTGTCTTGGTTCAAAAAAAGCAGAGTTGGTGATGATGGTGTGCCTGTCATCCTGCAATATAGGCCGTCCGATCTATATCTAACGGATAGGAGGAAACTATGACAATTTACCCGCACTCCTCTCCACATTTGCAGATAAGGCCTTCCCTCGTTCATCCTTTTCTCCCACAAGATCTTGATCTTCCGTGCAACACACGGGCATCTGGCTAGTACTCCTACAATATACTATATTATTGTGAAAGTTCATATACACCGGCCGAGATTAATGCAAACACGACAGATTTTCATTACACTTTGAACTTTTATAGGACAGAAAAATAAAAGAAACTCGACCCTAAACCTATTCTACGGTGGCGACCGACATCCTCCATCTGCGATCTCTATGTACGGGGGCGGGGTTCAAGACCCGTGACGTGAAGGTGCGTTCTCCGGCGAGGAAGAGTAGAGCACGGGATATGGACCGGCTAGTAGGCACACCATGCCCTGCAGCCTCCCATGCCCTACTCATCCTCGGAGGAGTCCCCGTCCTCGGCGGTGCCGGACGTTGGACGGTGGCAAGTAGGATGCGTGGCTGACGGTGCTCTTGTCGTCGACCGCCAGCGTGGCCACCGCTTGTGCGGTCGCGTCCGCGTCCGGCTATGCCGCTATTGCGTCACGAGAGGCGACTTGAGCGAGGGCGGCGACCTCAAGCTTCAGCCCCAAAGACAAGCTCTCCCGCAGGTAGGAGGACGATGTGCTATGGTGTGGAGGTTAGCTGGGCGTTGCCACTTTAAGTAGCGCATTCTGGTGAGGCCAAGCATCCTAGTGCGTCATTAAGTTGCCGAAGTTGGTTCCCCGGGCACCGAGCCTCTTAACGGCAGCATAAGGACGAACGGCCTGAATGTGGGCAGCTGGCGCTGGCTGGGAACGCACCGTGCGACAGCGCGAGGGACGAGGGTTTTCGGTGTGCCAGGGTAGTCAGTTGCGGTCGTGGCAACGTTGGAGATGCCCTTTACTCACATGCGATCGATGCATTCATTGAAAAAGAAAGACGACCTGGCATGGTGTTAGGTCCTGAGGATGCAGTTGGCTGCGCTACACCACTCCGCGGACGCGTCCTGGCGCCCCGTGCATCCTCGATGAGCTGGGTGTTGGGGTGTGTTTGGATTGTGGCCAAAGTGCACCTTACGAAAATTTTGGTCATGACCCAAAGATTGGTCTTTGTTTGGATGGTTGCCATTTTTTGGCATGCCAATGAACTCTAGCCAACTCTAGTTCATTTTTCTTGCCAATGTCGGCCAAATCATGGGCAACCAAAACTTCAACCAAAATTTTGGATACCCAATGCTTTGATGGGGCAACCTTGGGCACAAACCAAACATACTGTTGTTCATGCCACATCACTAACGCCACCCTCGGCACACTGAAACCGACCGTGTCTAGCGATGATGAGCGTGTCGCTCACCGTAGTCGCCGTGTCCAGAGGCGGTGCTGGAGCTGCGCAAAGTTGTTGGCCCCCACGGCCCACATGAACGGTTGCCGGTGGCGAGGAGGTCATGGGCCAGCTCCTCCATTGGACTAGTCCACGCTACACCATCCCGACAGGTGTGCCCCACATGTCGGTTTCCCTGTTTTCCCGGCCATATTCGAGCGTCAGTGCTCCGTGTTGCACATTAGGCCTTTCACTATGTAGGCCAAGCGAGACAACTTATTGTTTATTTGAGTCGTTCAAGTATAATCATGTGGCGTTTGCTCATTTCTCATTCCTCTCCAACCCTCTTCTCCATCGATCATGTCGCCCTCTGGTCGAGTCCATCCTCTCGCATGCCTCATTTGAACATTCCGCCGAGTATCATTCGCATGTGGGCCTAGACCATGCTTTTATTTCCAATGTTTTGTAATTTGTCCAACATGCATACAAATAAACGGTTCGTTTAAAGTTTCACTTTGCCTCCACTACGTGTCGCTTCGCGTCTTAGTTTTGACATCCCATTCGGTTCATGCCCCGACACATGTTGACGAGATCGATTGATGTCCAGAGATCAATTGCGTGTTGTGCAAGGAGATACATGTTTGGTCTGTTTCTATGATAGAAATGACCCGTGGGGGTCTGTGGGGATCGGAGGGAGTATATTGTATGTTCATAAGCGAAACAAATGTATTGTACCCACCCTAGTCCTCTTTCAATCGATCTCCGGACCGTGAGATGAAATCGAGAGAGAACGAGTGGGGGCATGTGTGATACCTAAGGCGGATTCAAAATTTCGAACTGGAGATCATAGCATCTGCAAATCATATATAAAGGGTATTCAATGTTTGTTTCGTTTCTGAACGTACAATATACTCCCTCCTATCATTTCTAGTTTACATATAGGTTTTATGTGTAGTCAAAGTATCTCTACTTTGATCAAAAAAGTATCGACATTCAACAACGCCCAATCAATATTGTTAGATTCGTACGTACTCCTAGATTTGTACTCGAGATGGTTTCCAATTTGTTTTCAACCACGTGAATGTGCTTGTTCTCGCGCATGCTCTTCCTACTAGGATTTCGCCACGTATAGCCAGTCCAATAGTAACTTTTTTATGCTCCATGTCCAATAGTACTAGTGGAGTACTGACAACATCTGTACTAGAGTATGCAGTGCTCATAGTAGTATTCCCTCCTTCCATTTATATAGGGCCTATGTGGAGGAGAGAGATGTGAAAAAGTAACTGGAGTGAGCTCTCATGCAAGAGCCTAGCTATATACGCATTCCTAGTTAAATACAATAAATATGAAGAAAGAGATGGCGAGGAGATGGAAAAAGGTATTAATACAATAGCCAACCTTATAATTTTTTTTGCAGGAAATAGCCAACCTTATAGCCCACACTATTGTATGAGTGCATATAATAGATGATGGTTATAGATGACATGGCAGTTCCTTATAGCCATCGATTGGTTATATTATTAACCATGCTCTAATGCGTTTTTCAAAACCACATTTGACTATTGACAAGATTAATAGTACATGAGATATATAATGTGAAAATTATATCATTGGAAGCTCCTTTCACATATTAATTTGACCGTATGCTTTGTGTAAGTTGCATGTCATATATTATTACTCTAACATTTGGTCAAATTTAGCCTCAAAAAACGCATTAGGCCCTGTATATTAAATGGAAGGAGGGAGTAGTAGTGGAAGTGGATCCTCTGACGTAGGTATCCCTGCCTTACCCTCCCTTTTGGTCACTTACTGGCGGACCCCATGCTTGCTAGGCCCCGCATGTCAGTTACTCAATGGGTTCAGCCACGTCAGGGGATCCTCATCTGTAGTATACTCCCTCTGTTTTTATTTACTCCGCATAAAACGGAGGGAGTGGTAGTATAAATGACATGGGTGGGGGAGGGGGAGGGATGTCGGTTTGCTCTCAACTACGGTCCCACAAGCGAGCGAAAACACAAGATGAAGCGCGTTACATTCGGTGAGGGGCGTGGAGGGTCCAACGTTGCTTCTAATTTAGTGAAATGTCTTCTGCTTAGTTTACACATCATAGTTCTGGTTATCTCTTCCGTCCTGTTTTTCGTACATATTACATCCTCCTATCATGTGGTTGTCTAACATCAAAGTTCAGATTGTCCGTATCACGCATCAATTTTTTCTAAAGAACTAAATTGTTATTCATTTTTCTTGTCGGCTTGACTTAACATGGCACAGAGAAAGAGGAAGAAACACAGAATGGCAAAGAATGGGAACCGGAAGAATCCTGCAGATTCTGTTGGTACTGATGGTGCAATAGAAGGTCAAAGTCCAGCAGAAAATTCTACAAACAGGGTATCCCATGCTACACGAGATGCAGAAAAAGCCAAGCAGAAACAAATAGTTGCCACCAAACAAGCAGAGACAGCCCTAGTTCTTGCAACACCTTCCACAGTACTACCAGCTGCACGAGTTACTCGTGCGTCAACTGAGCTAGCAGCATGTTCCCAAGCTCCCTTGGCACCTGACACTACATCCCAAGCACTCTTGACACAAGACGAGTTGGCAAGATCAGATGAACCTTGTGAGCTTCAATAGCAAGAAGGTAGTTGCTGGAGTCAAGTTATAGTTGCATGCTTCTTTATACGTAGTCTCACAGTTTGATGTACACTAACACTTCCTATGTTCGTTGTTGGACTAGCACCTAGGCGCAAGAGGAAACAAACATCAGGGATAATGCTCGATAGGTTAACTAAATCTATAGGAGGAAGAATGGAGATCCGTTTTGAGGCAGGTTTAAAAAGGCCAGGTGATGCTACAGAGTCAGCCAAGCTAATATCAGAGGCAGCGGTTGCCGTTAGGTGTCATGTACATATCCTCCCAACATGGATTCAGTACAGGAATGACAAAGACAAAACCCAGTTCAACACCTTCCTCAACCATTTAGCTGTAAGTATGGTTATGTATGGAAACTAGTAACATCGTCTTGCTCTGTCCCATACTTTCTAGGTTGCTGATATTGAGACTCCCATAATTTTCAACAAATGAGGTTCAAGTTGGATAGCCAAGATGTTGCAACCAGACAAGCTTGCACCCATGTTTTCAAGTCTGCTCTGCGACAATATCGGTATAACTTGAGGAAAACTCACTTTGAAGGCAAGGCTAACAGTGAACTTTCCCAAACATCTCTAGTGGAAAATATATTGGATGAAGACTGGAGGGGCCTCGTTAAACACTGGTCTGATCCGAAGTATCAGGTACATTATATATATGTGATCGGATCACATGTTGAAGTCCTATTTTACGCATGTGCCACACAAATATATCTTCTTGTAGGTGAACTGTTCAAAGAACAAGGCCAACCATACAAAAGTGAAATTCCAACAGATGATAGGATCTCGTTGCTATATTACACACTGCGAGGCTCGTGTAATTAGCTGATGTTTCACTCTTTTCACTATACCATATTATCAGATCTATATTGACTTGTCCCAAATGCAGAGGAAAGCCCGCAAGGACCAAAAAGTACCTGAACCAAATGCTGTGGAAATCTTCAAGGACTGTCACACCAGTAAGAAGAAGGGCATGACTACACCAGTCAAAGCCACTGTTGTGAGTCCTTAATCCTCATGCCTTTTAACTACTACTTACTCTGACTTGTGCCTTGAATTGCATGGTTTGCAGCCCATGTCTATTACTATTTTGAATTTTATACACAATTGTCTTAGCGTATCATTGCACCTTACAAGGTTTAAAAGAGAGGAGTGATGTTCCTTTGATCTTGACCTGTAATCTAGTTCCATGCTGGACTTGCCCACACAATGTTACAATTGCCTGTTTTGTCTGTTCTCAATTGTTTTGTGATATGAATGATGTCATAATATGCTTACCGTATTATAAACTTCGTCTCTTTAACATTAGCCCTCAATACAATGTGAAGAAATAGACAATACATTAGCGATGGTACATGGTCATATGTTTGGAACCTGGTTTTATTATGTACTTTGCAATAAAATACAACTAATATTTTACATGGGTTCACCACAATAAGTTCTGTATATAGACCAAAGCTATTTTGTTTGGTTTTGCTGCCTCCTTAATATCTTCTGTTCTGGTACTACTAATGTAAAACCTCAACTTTTTAGCGAGCTATGGAAAAATGGTGGAACCGCCACCTTCTGAAGGTGGCGAGGCAACTATAACCGCAATGTCAGCTCTTGCTGCAGTGGGTCAGTACTTGTCCACTAGCAGTGCCAAAAGCACGTTCCTGCGTAATACTGGGTTGGTTGTTAAGGCAATCTCTTCCAAACTACCTCATGATCAAGATATGCATGTTCAAAACAATGTTGTATCTGCACTACAGACACAAGTCCATTCCCTAACAGAGACCCTTTGTGAAACAAGGAGAGACATTGTTCTATGTTGTCAAGATATGCATGGTTTTGAAACCAGACTATCAGACATTTGCTATGTTGTTCAAGAGCCGAGGAGAACTGAAGGCGAAGGTTATGGTGCTCCATCGGACAATACAACATGAAAACATAACAGTTAGGTCAAATGAACTGAGCTTTTGAACTTCTGGTGGTGCGTTTATCTGCTAGACTGTTAACTTTTATGCCAACCTTCCTTTTGTTTTATAGTTGTAATTTGTTTTGGTGCGATACAAAATTTGTTCTTAATGTGCAGCCACCGCCTAAAGAAAACAGCAAGCCATTTTTTATAGTGTAGGGTGTTCCCTATATTTGCACTGGTGGTGAACTTTGATGCCCAGTGGATGTAATATGTGTAATAGCTATAATAGCCTAGCGTAAGTTGCTTGCTTATTTATTTCCTTATTGTCTTGTTTATTTTTTTTCTTGTACTCAGTGCAGTTCTTTTTCCAAGGTTTGCTCATGGCCGCAATAACCTATTTTTTAAAATTAGGCCACATTAACAATGGGCTACATATTTACTGTAGTTAACATGGGCCTCCTATGGGTCGTAGAAACAATGGGCCTTCTAAGGGCTATAGATACAATGGGCCTTCTACGTGGCGTAGAAACAATGGGCCTTATACGGGCCGTAGACACAATGGTCCTTCTATGGGTCGTATGATCGCTTGGCCAAACATGGGCCAATAACAGACCACATTATGGCTGTAAATGGGCTAGAGTTGAAATCGTCCGTTCATGGGCCGACCATAATGGGCCATCGTTAATGGGCCGTATTTCATGACGCTATGAAAATGGCCCAACATATTAACGGGCCACAAACGGGCCGACTGTAACCACGGGCTGAATTTAACCCACTAGCAGAAAATGACCGTAACAGGCCGAAAGTAAACGAATGCTGAAAATGAGCCCAAGAATAAATGGGCCCTGAGAAGGCCGAAAGATAACATGGGCCAGAAACGGCCCAACAGAATAATGGGCCGTTAATAGGTATGAAGTGATTCACTGTTCATTACGGGCTATTTTTACCAAGGGCCATTAATGAGCCGAGGGTTACTAAGGGCCTCATATGGGCCGAAAGACGTCATGGGCCATACATGGGCCGGAAGTTAAAACGGACTGGAATTATATTGGACGGCTCAGATGACGCTACGGGGACTAATTTGGATAGGACGTAAACGGGCCCTGGGTTAGCGGGCTGTAAATGGGCTATATGCGAATAGGCCGTTAACAGGCTTGCCGTGGGCCGGCCCGAACACCTATTGACCCAGTCAAACGGGGCGGTCTTTTCACAGGAATGGGCCTCTGTTGGGTCGTGCCACGTGTCGATGTATCATAGGTGCTTTGGGTCCAATGAGTGGATGACATCTGTCCCAACGGTGAGCCGACATGTGTTTCCTCCAGCCAATGATGATTTTACACGTGGAAAATCCCCATTGGTTGGGGCTGTTAACGAGTTATCGGATCCAAAACCGGACCCAATAGCTTAACAACGTTCCGTTACGGTGGATGCCACGTGTCGGTCACCCCTGACGAAAGCACTTCTGTGATGCGCGATTTATCGTCATGGAAGTGGACAATCCCGTGATGATAATTTTTGTAATGTCAAGGAACACTTCTACGACAACACATGTATGACTATCTTGATTCTGTCATAAATTTGTCATGGATATACATGCATGACAGAAAATGTGACCTACTGTGACAAACATGTATCATCACGGAAGTGTATTTTTATGTAGTGAGAGGGGAGTCCTATGGGAACCACAAGACACCACGGTACGCCAGGAGGCCTAGGCGCACCCTGATGGGTTGTGGGGCTGCTACCTCTTGAGCATGCGTTGCTTTTCCCTTGAAGAGGAAAGGGTGATGCAACAAAGTAGCGTAAGTATTTCCCTCAGTTTTTGAGAACCAAGGTATCAATCTAGTAGGAGATAACACACAAGTCACCTAGTACCTGCACAAACAATCAAGAACCTCGCAACCAACGTGATAGAGGGGTTGTGAATCCCTTCACAGTCACTTGCGAAAGTGAGATCTGATAAAGATTGTAAGATAAATTTTGGTATTTTTGTTGTATAGATTGGAAATTAGAGATTGCGAAATAGTAAACTAGATGCGATGTAAATAAAAAGAGTTGCAATATAATAAGAAAGAGACCCGGGGGCCAAAGGTTTCACTAGTGGCTTCTCTCATGATGGCATGTATTACGGTGGGTGAACAAATTACTGCCAAGCAATTTATAGAAGAGCGCATAGTTATGAGAATATCTAGGCAATGATTACAAATATAGTCATCATGTCCGTGTTAAGTAGACTGAAATGATTCTGCATCTACTCCAAACATCGACCGCTATCCAACATGCATCAAGAGTATTAAGTTCGTAAGAACAGAGTAACGCCTTAAGCAAGATGGCATGATGTAGAGGGATAAACTCAAGAAATATGATATAATCCCCATCTTTTTATCCTCGATGGCAACAATACAATATGTGCCTTGCTGCCCATACTGTCACTGGGAAAGGACACCACAAGATTGAACCCAAAGCTAAACACTTCTCCCATTGCAAGAAAGATCAATCTAGTAGGCCAAACTGAACCAATAATTCGAAGAGACTTGCAAAGATATCAAATCATGCATATAATAATTCAGCGAAGAACCAAATATTATTCATAGATAAACTTGATCATAAATCCATAATTCATCGGATCTCAGCAAACACACCGGAAAAAGTATTACATCAAATAGATCTCCAAGAACATCGAGGAGAACTTTGTATTGAGAACCAAAGAGAGAGAAAAAGCCATCTAGCTAATAACTATTGACCCGAAGGTTTGTGGTAAACTACTCACACATCATCGAAGAGGCTATGGTGTTGATGTAGAAGCCCTTCGTGATCGAATCCCGCTCCGGCAGATCGCCGGAAAAGGCCTAGATGGGATCTCACGAGTACAGAAGGTTGCGGTGGTGGAAAAGTGCTTTCATGGCTCCCCTGATGTTTTTAGGGTATAAGAGTATATATAGGCAAAAGAAGTACGTCGGTGAAGCTCCGTGGGGCCCACGAGGGTGGGGGCATGCCTACCCCCTGGGCGCGCTCTCCTATCTTGTGGAAGCCTCATGGAGTTCCAGACTTCCACTCCAAGTCTCCAGGTTTGCGTTTGTTCCAAGAAAGATCCTCGTGATGGTTTCATTCCATTTGGATTCCGTTTGATATTCCTTTTCTGCGAAACGCTGAAATAGGCAAAAAACAGAAACTGGCACTAGGCCTCCTGTTAATAGGTTAGTCCCAAAAATAATATAAAAGAGCATCTTGAAGCCCATTAAACATCCAAAACAGATAATAGAACAGCATGGAACAATAAAAATATATAGATACGTTCGAGACGTATCAAGCATCCCCAAGCTTAATTCCTCCTCGTCCTCGAGTAGGTAAATGATAAAAACAGAATTTTTGATTTGGAATGCTACCTAACATAATTTTCAATTTAATTTTCTTTATTGTGGAATGAATATTCATATCCGAAAGATTCGAGACAAGAGTTTAAAATTGACATAAAAATAATAATACTTCAAGCATACTAACCAATTAATTATGTCTTCTCAAAATAACATAGCCAAAGAAAGCTCATCCCTACAAAATCATATAGTTTGGCCATTCTTCATTTTCGTCACACAAAATGCTCCCATCATGCACAAACCCGATGACAAGCCAAGCAATTGTTTCATTCTTTAGCATTCTCAAACTTCTTCAACTTTCACACAATATATGAGCACGAGCCATGGACATAGCACTATAAGTGGAATAGAATGGTGGTTGTGGAGGAGACAAAAAGGAGGAAGATAGTCTCACATCCACTAGGCGTATCAATGGGCTATGGAGATGCCCATCGATAGATATCGATGTTAGTGAGTAGGGATTGCCATGCAACGGATGCACTAGAGCTATAAGTGTATGAAAGCTCAACAAAAGTAACTAAGTGGGTGTGCATCCAACTTGCTTGCTCACGAAGACCTAGGGATATTTGAGGAAGCCCATCATTGGAATATACAACCAAGTTCTTTAATGAAAAAATCCCACTAGTATATGAAAGGGACAACATAAGAGACTCTCTATCGTGAAGATCATGGTGCTACATGGAAGCACAAGTGTGGAAAAAGGATAGTAACATTACCCCTTCACTCTTTTTCTCTCATTTTTTGGGCCTTCTCCTTTTATTTTATGGCCTCTCTTTTTTCGTCCAGAGTCTCATCTAGACTTGTGGGGGAATCATAGTCTCCATCATCCTTTCCTCACATGGGACAATGCTCTAATAATGAAGATCATCACACTTTTATTTACTTACAACTCAAGAATTACAACTCGATACTTAGAACAAAATATGACTCTATGTGAATGCCTCCGGTGGTGTACCGGGATGTGCAATGAATCAAGAGTGACATGTATAAAAATTATGAATGGTGGCCATGCCACAAATATGATGTCAACTACATGATCATGCAAAGCAATATGACAATGATGAAGCATGTCAAAATAAACGGAACGGTGGAAAGTTGCATGGCAATATATCTCGGAATGGCTATGGAAATGCCATAATAGGTCGATATGGTGGCTGTTTTGAGGAAGGTAAATGATGGGTTTATGGTACCGGCGAAAGTTGTGCGGCACAAGAGAGGCTAGCAATGGTGGAAGGGTGAGAGTGCGTATAATCCATGAATTCAACATTAGTCATAAAGAACTCACATACTTATTGCGAAAATCGACATGTCATCAAAACCAAGCACTAGGTGCATGCTCCTAGGGGATAGATTGGTAGGAAAAGACCATCGCTCGTCCCCGACCTACACTCATGCTTCAAATTTGTCACACAACGGTTACCATACGTGCATGCTACGGGACTTTCAAACCTCAACACAAGTATTTCTCAATTTCACAATTACTCAAGTAGCACGACTCAAATATTACCATCTTTATATCTCAAAAAAATTATCATGTATTAAAGTATTCAATGCACTCTATATGAGAGTTTTTATTATACCTATCTTGAATGCCCATCATATTAGGACTAATTTTATAACCAAAGCAAATTACCATGCTGTTCTAGAAGACTCACAAAATAATATAAGTGAAGCATGAGAGATCAATAATTTCTATCAAATAAAGCCACTACCGTGCTCTAAAAAGATATAAGAGAAGCACTAGAGCAAAATTATCTAGCTCAAAAAATATAAGTGAAGCACATAGAGTATTCTAATAAATTCCGATTCATGTGTGTCTCCCAAGATGTGTGTACATCAAGGATGATTGTGGTAAACTAAAAAGCAAAGACTCAAATAATACAATACGCTCCAAGCAAAACACATATCATGTGGTGAATAAAAATATAGCTTCAAGTAAAGTTACCAATAGATGAAGACGAAAGAGGGGATGCCTTCCGTGGCATACCAATCTTAGACTTTTGGTTGTCCCTGAATTTTACCTTGGGGTGCCTTGGGCATCCCCAAGATTAGGCTCTTGCCACTCCTTGTTTCAAAATCCATCAAATCTTTACCCAAAAACTTGAAAAACTTCACAACACAAAACTCAACAGAAAATCTCATGAGCTCCGTTAGTATAAGAAAACAAACCACCACTTTAATGTACTCTAATTAACCCATTATTTATTAATATTGGTGTTAAACCTACTTTATTCCTACTTCTCTATGGTTCATACCCCTCGATACTAGCCATAGATTCATCAAAATAAGCAAACAACACACGAAAAACAGAATCTGTCAAAACAGAACAGTCTGTTGCAATCTGGAGGTTTCGAATACTTATGTAACTCCAAAAATTCTGAAGAATTAGGACGACCAGGAAAATTTGTATATTGATGTACTGCAGTTGGAATTGGTATTTTATCGCTCTCTGGTAAAAAAATGAAAATTATTTTCGTAAGCGCATACTTTCTGTTTTTATCAACAAGATCAAACAATAATCACCCAAGAAGATCCTAAAGGCTTTACTTGGCACAAACACTAATTGGAACATAAAAAACACAATCATAATAGAGGCTAGATAAATTATTTATTACTAAAGAGGAACAAAAAGTAAAGAACAAAAATAAAATTGGGTTGCCTCCCAACAATCGCTATCGTTTAACGCCCCTACCTAGGCATAAAAGCAAGAATAGATCTAGGTATTGCATCTTTATTTATCTTTTTAATGGCATTATGCTCGGATCCGGGAGGTTCCTTACGTTTCCCTTCATGCTCAGAGATTTTTAGATCTAGATCATCCAACCGCTTATTGCAAAGAGTGATCAACGTATTCATACGGTGAAGGTTCCCACCAACATTTTAAGAGGCTCAATAGATTTTTGCAATTCGCATAATTTCTCTAAAATTTGGATTCCTTATTGAGTAAGATGTAGTTCCTTTTGTGGGGGAAGTACTCCTACTATTCCCTCTATAATTTCATTTTGGATCAATTTCAATAAAAATCCCTTTACCGGCAAAATCCAAGATTTGACTATGGGATATGGTTAGCCCAACATAAAAATTACGAAGTAAAATCTCGAAATCTCCCCCTATAGTGCAACTATGATAAGATTCTATCATCCTATACCAAGCATCTTTTAAGTTTTCTCCTTGTCTTTGTTTGGAGTGAAGAACTTCAAAATCGAGAGATAAAGGAAGAGAGAAAGGGCTAGCCATGACGGCGAAACAAACGATCTAACACACGGACACACAAGAGGCAAGCGAAATGAGATGAATGGGAAAGGGGCGAATAAAATGGCAAAGGTGAAGTGGGGGAGAGGAAAATGAGAGGCAAATGGCAAATGATGTAATGCGAGGGAGAAGACTTTATGATGGGTACTTGGTATGTCTTGACTTGAGTGTAGATCTCCCCGGCAACGGCGCCAGAAATCCTTCTTGCTACCTCATTAGCATGCGTTGGTTTTCCTTTGAAGAGGAAAGGGTGATGCAACAAAGTAGCGTAAGTATTTCCCTCAGTTTTTGAGAACCAAGGTATCAATCCAGTAGGAGATAACATGCAAGTCAACTAGTACCTGCACAAACAATCAAGAACCTCGCAACCAACGTGATAAAGGGGTTGTCAATCCCTTCATGGTCACTTGCGAAAGTGAGATATGATAGAGATAGTAAGATAAATATTTTTGGTATTTTTGTTGTATAGATTGGAAAGTAAAGATTGCAAAATAGTAAACGAGATGCGATGTAAATAAAAATAGATGCAATATAATAAGAAAGAGAACCGAGGGGCATAGGTTTCACTAGTGGCTTCTCTCATGATAGCATGTATTACGGTGGGTGAACAAAGTATTGCTGAGCAATTGATAGAAGAGCGCATAGTTATGAGAATATCTAGGCAATGATTATGAATATAGGCATCACGTCCGTGTTAAGTAGACCGAAACAATTCTGCATCTACTACTATTACTCCACACATCGACCGCTATCCAGCATGCATCTAGAGTATTAAGTTCATAAGAACAGAGTAACGCTTTAAGCAAGATGACATGATGTAGAGGGATAAACTCAAGCAATATGATATAAACCCCATCTTTTTATCCTCGATGGCAACAATACAATACGTGCCTTGCTGCCCCTACAGTCACTTGGAAAGGACAGCGCAAGATTGAACCCAAAGCTAAGCACTTCTCCCATTGCAAGAAAGATCAATCTAGTAGGCCAAACTAATCTGATAATTTGAAGAGACTTGCAAAGATATCAAATCATGCATATAAGAATTCAGAGAAGAACCAAATATATTTCATAGATAAACTTGATCATAAATCCATAATTCATCGGATCTCAGCAAACACACCACAAAAAGTATTACATCGAATAGATCTCCAAGAACATCGAGGAGAACTTTGTATTGAGAACCAAAGAGAGAGAAGAAGCCATCTAGCTAATAACTATGGACCCGAAGGTCTGTGTTAAACTACACACACATCATCAAAGAGGCTATGGTGTTGATGTAGAAGCCCTTCGTGATCGAATCCTCCTCCGGCAGATCACCGGAAAAGGCCCCAGATGGGATCTCACGGGTACAGAAGGTTGCGGTGGTGGAAAAGTGCTTTCGTGGCTCACCCTAATATTTTTAGGGTATAAGAGTATATATAGGCGAAAGATGTACGTCGGTGGAGCTCCATGGGGCCCATGAGGGTTGGGGCGCCTACCCCCTTGGGCGTGCCCTCCTATCTCGTGGAAGCCTCGCGGAGTTCCGGATTTCCACTCCAACTCTCCTGGTTTGCATTTTTTCCAAGAAAGATTCTCGCGAAGGTTTCATTCCGTTTGGATTCCATTTGATATTCCTTTTCTGCGAAACACTGAAATAGGCAAAAAATAGAAACTGGCACTGGGCCTTCGATTGATAGGTTAGTCCCAAAAATAATATAAAATAGCATATTAAAGCCCATTAAACATCGAAAACAGATAATATAATAGCATGGTACAATCAAATATTATAGATACGTTTGAGATGTATCAAGCATCCCCAAGCTTAATTCCTGCTCGTCCGCGAGTAGGTAAATGGTAAAAATAGAATTTTTGATGTGGAATGCTACCTAACATAATTTCAATGTAATTTTCTTTATTGTGGCATGAATGTTCAGATCCGAAATATTCAAGACAAAAGTTTAATATTGACATAAAAATAGTAATACTTCAAGCATACTAACCAAGAAATTATGTCTTCTCAAAATAACATAGCCAAAGAAAGCTCATCCCTTCAAAATCATATAGTTTGGCCATGCTTCATTTCGTCACACAAAATGCTCCCATCATGCACAAACCCCAATGACAAGCCAAGCATCTGTTTCATACTTTAGCATTCTCAAACTTTTTCAACTTTCACGCAATATATGAGCGCGAGCCATGGACATAGCAGTATATGTGGAATAGAATGGTGGTTGTGGAGAAGACAAAAAGGAGGAATATAGTCTCACATCAACTAGGCGTATCAATGGGCTATGGAGATGCCCATTGATAGATATCAATGTGAGTGAGTAGGGATTGCCATGCAACGGATGCACTAGAGATATAAGTGTATGAAAGCTCAGCAAAAGTAACTAAGTGGGTGTGCATCCAACTTGCTTACTCACGAAGACCTAGGGCAATTTGAGGAAGCCCATCACTGGAATATACAAGCCAAGTTCTATAATGAAAAATTTCCACTAGTATATGAAAGTGACAACATAAGACACTCTCTATCATGAAGATCATTGTGCTACTTTGAAGCATAAGTGTTGAAAAAGGATAGTAACATTGTCCCTTCTCTCTTTTTCTCTCATTTTTGGGCCTTCTCCTTTTTTATGGCCTTTTTTTATTTTTCGTCCGGAGTCTCATGCCGACTTGTGGGGGGATCATAGTCTCCATCATCCTCCCCTCACATGGGGCAATGCTCTAATAATGAAGATCATCACACTTTTATTTACTTACAACTCAAGAATTACAACTCGATACTTAGAACAAAATATGAATCTATGTGAATGCCTCCGGCGGTGTACCGGGATGTGCAATGAATCAAGAGCGATATGTATGAAATTTATGAATGGTGTCCATGGCACAAATACAATGTCAACTACATGATCATGCAAAGCAATATGACTATGATGAAACATGTCATAATAAATGGAATGGTGGAAAGTTGCATGGCAATATATCTCGGAATGGCTATGGAAATGCCATAATAGGTAGGTATGGTGGCTGTTTTGAGGAAGGTAAAAGATGGGTTTATGGTACCGACGAAAGTTGTGCGACACAAGATAGGCTAGCAATGGTGGAAGGGTGAGAGTGCGTATAATCCATGAACTCAATGTTAGTCATGCAGAAGTCACATACTTATTGCAAAATTCTACAATTCATCAAAACCAAGCACTACTCGCATGCTCCTAGGGGGATAGATTGGTAGGAAAATACCATCGCTCGTCCCCGACCGCCACTCATAAGGACGGCACTCAAAGAACACCTCATGCTTCAAATTTGTCACACAACAGTTACCATACGTGCATGCTACGGGACTTGCAAACCTTAACACAAGTATTTCTCAATTTCACAATTACTTAAATAGCATGACTCTAATATTGCCATCTTTATATCTCAAAACAATTATCAAGTATTAAACTATTCAATACACCTTAAATGAGATTTTTTTTATTATACCTATCTTGAATGCCCATCATATTAGGACTAATTTTATAACCAAAGAAAATTACCATGCTGTGCAAAATAATATAAGTGAAGCATGAGAGATCAATCATTTCTATCAAATAAAACCACTACCGTGCTCTAAAAAGATATAAGTGAAGCACTAGAGAAAAATTATCTAGCTCAAAAAATATAAGTGAAGCACATAGAGTATTCTAATAAATTCCGATTCATGCGTATCTCTCCCAAAAGGGGTGTACAGCTAGGATAATTGTGGTAAACTAAAAATCAAAGACTCAAATCATACAAGACGCTCCAAGCAAAACACATACCATGTGGTGAATAAAAATATAGCCTCAAGTAAAGTTACCGATAGACGAAGACGAAAGAGGGGATGCCTTCCGGGGCATCCCCATGCTTAGGCTTTTGGTTTTCCTTGAATTTTACCTTGGGGTGCCTTGGGAATCCCAAATCTTAGGCTCTTTCCACTCATTATTCCAAAATCCATCAAATCTGTACCCAAAAACTTGAAAACTTCACAACACAAAACTCAACAGAAAATATCATGAGCTCCGTTAGTATAAGAAAATAAACCACCACTTTAATGTACTCTAATTAACTCATTCTTTATTTATATTTGTCTTAATACTACTGTATTCCAACTTCTCTATGGTTCATACCCCCCGATACTAGCCATAGATTCATCGAAATAAGCAAACAACACACGAAAAACAGAATCTGTCAAAACAGAACAGTCTGTAGCAATCTGGAGGTTTCGAATACTTCTGTAACTCCAAAAATTCAGAAAAATTAGGAAGACCAGGAAAATTTGTATATTGATCTACTGCAGTTGGAATTGGTATTTTATAGCTCTCTAGTAAAAAATGAAAATTATTTTTGTGAGCGCATACTTTCTGATTTTATCAGCAAGATCAAACAATAATCACCCAAGAAGATCCTAAAGGCTTTACTTGGCACAAACACTAATTAAAACAAAAAAACACAATCATAACAAAGGCTAGATAAATTACGAAGTAAAATCCCAAAATCTCCCCCTATAGTGCAACTACGATAGGGTTCTATCATCCTATACCAAGCATCTTTTAAGTTTTCTCCTTGTCTTTGTTTGAAGTGAAGAACTTCAAAATCGGGAGACAAAGGAAGAGAGAAAGGGCTAGCCATGACGGTGAAACAAACGATCTAACACACAGACACACAAGAGGCAAGCGAAAAGAGACGAACGAAAAAGGGGCGAATAAAACGGCGAAGGTGTAGTGGGGGAGAGAAAAACGAGAGGCAGATAGCAAATAATGTAATGCGAGGGAGAAGAGTTTATGATGGGTACTTTGTATGTCTTGACTTGAGCATAGATATCCCCGGCAACGGTGCCAGAAATCCTTTTTGCTACCTCATGAGCATGCGTTGGTTTTCCCTTGAAGAGGAAAGGGTGATGCAGCAAAGTAGCGTAAGTATTTCCCTTAGTTTTTGAGAACCAAGGTATAAATCTAGTAGGAGATAACATGCAAGTCACCTAGTACCTGCACAAACAATCAAGAACCACACAACCAACATGATAAAGGGGTTGCCAATCCCTTCACGTTCACTTGCGAAAGTAAGATCTGATAAAGATAGTAAGATAAATATTTTTGATATTTTTGTTGTATAGATTGGAAAGTAAAGATTGCAAAATAGTAAACGAGATGTGATGTAAATAAAAAGAGATGCAATATAATAAGAAAGAGAACCAGGGGCCATAGGTTTCACTAGTGGCTTCTCTCATGATAGCATGTACTACGGTGGGTGAACAAATTACTGCCGAGCAATTGATAGAAGAGCACATAGTTATGAGAATATCTAGGCAATGATTATGAATATAGGCATCATGTCCATGTTAAGTAGACCGAAACGATTCTACATCTACTACTATTACTCCACACATCGACCTCTATCCAGCATGCATCTAGAGTATTAAGTTCATAAGAAAAGAGTAACGCTTTAAGCAAGATGACATGATGTAGAGGGATAAACTCAAGCAATATGATATAAACCCCATCTTTTTATCCTTGATGGCAACAATACAATACGTTCCTTGCTGCCCCTTGCTACCTCTTGAGCACTGCGTTGGATTTCCTTGAAGAGGAAAGGATGATGCAGTAAAGTAGACTAAGTATTTCCCTCAGTTTTTGAGAACCAATGTATCAATCCAATAGGAGGTTGCGCGCGCGTCCCTAGTACCTGCACAAAACAAATAACTCCTCGCAACCAACGCGATAAGGGGTTGTCAATCCCTTCACGATCACTTACCGAGAGTGAGATATGATAGATATGATAAGATAATATTTTTGGTATTTTTATGATAAACATGAAAAGTAAAATAAAGGCAAAGTAAAAAGCAAAGGAAATAACTAAGTATTGGAAGATTAATATGATGAAGATAGACCCGGGGGCCATAGGTTTCACTAGTGGCTTCTCTCAAGAGCATAAGTATTTTGCGGTGGGTGAACGAATTACCGTTGAGCAATTGACAAAATTGAGCATAGTTATGAGAATATCTAGGTATGATCATGTATATAGGCATCACGTTCGAGACAAGTAGACCGACTCCTGCCTGCATCTACTACTATTACTCCACTCATCGACCGCTATCCAGCATGCATCTAGAGTATTAAGTTCATAAGAAAACAGTAACGCTTTAAGCAAGATGACACGATGTAGAGGGATAAACTCAAGCAATATGATATAAACCCCATCTTTTTATCCTTGATGGCAACAATACAATACGTTCCTTGCTGCCCCTTGCTACCTCTTGAGCACTGCGTTGGATTTCCTTGAAGAGGAAAGGATGATGCAGTAAAGTAGCGTAAGTATTTCCCTCAGTTTTTGAGAACCAATGTATCAATCCAATAGGAGGTTGCGCGCGCGTCCCTAGTACCTGCACAAAACAAATAACTCCTCGCAACCAACGCGATAAGGGGTTGTCAATCCCTTCACAGTCACTTACCGAGAGTGAGATCTGATAGATATGATAAGATAATATTTTTGGTATTTTTATGATAAACATGCAAAGTAAAATAAAGGCAAAGTAAAAAGCAAAGGAAATAACTAAGTATTGGAAGATTAATATGATGAAGATAGACCCAGGGGCCATAGGTTTCACTAGTGGCTTCTCTCAAGAGCATAAGTATTTTACGGTGGGTGAACGAATTACCGTTGAGCAATTAACAAAATTGAGCATAGTTATGAGAATATCTAGGTATGATCATGTATATAGGCATCACGTCCGAGACAAGTAGACCGACTCCTGCCTGCATCTACTACTATTACTCCACTCATCGACCGCTATCCAGCATGCATCTAGAGTATTAAGTTCATGGAAACAGAGTAACGCCTTAAGCAAGATGACATGATGTAGAGGGATAAATTCATGCAATATGATAAAAAAAACCATCTTGTTATCCTCGATGGCAACAATACAATATGTGCCTTGCTGCCCCTACTGTCACTGGGAAGGACACCGCAAGCTTGAACCCAAAGCTAAGCACTTCTCCCATTGCAAGAAAGACCAATCTAGTAGGCCAAACCAAACTGATAATTCGAAGAGACTTGCAAAGATAACCAATCATACATAAAAGAATTCAGAGAAGATTCAAATATTGTTCATAGATAATCTTGATCATAAACCCACAATTCATCGGTCTCAACAAACACATCGCAAAAAGAAGATTACAGCGAATAGATCTCCACAAGAGAGGGGAGAACATTGTATCACTACAAAAAAAGACACATCTGTGACATTTTTGGGCCGAACGAAAAAAAATTATGTCATACATATGACACTTCTATGACGATAATTGTGACAAAACCTGGTATCACCATAGATGTGGTGGCTTCCTACTTCTATGACAAAAAATCATGACAAAAAATGGGCCTTTCGTCCTGGGCGGGCCAGAGACGTAGCTGCATGACATTCTTTGGGCCGTCCATGACGGAAAAAATCATGGTAGAAGCGAGGGGGAGGAAAATTTCGGGGAGTTCCCGGTTATAGTGGGAGGTCGGGGGCCGAGCGACACACGTTTCTCTCATACACGTACGCGCGTGTGTGCGAGGCGTTGGCTCTAACTGAACCCGAGCGAGGCGTTGGGCTCTAACTGAACCCGAGCGATTGCACTGTAGGCTACGCGTTACTGAACCCGAGCGATCGATCGATGGCTGTTAACTGAACCCGATCGAGCATTCCTTCGCTACTGCTGCTAACTGAAGCCGATCGATTGGATGAACAGTGAGCGTTGCGGGGGGGAGGGGGGGTTGGATGAACAGTGAGCGGTGGCGTTGCCTCTGGATGAACAGGACCCCGTGGTGTGGATGGCTGGATGAACAGTAGACGGTGGAGGGGTGCCCATGGAGGGGTGGTTGCACAGGACCCCGTGGTGTGGAGGGCTGGATGAACAGTAGAGGGTGGAGGGGTGCCCGTGGAGGGGTGGTTGAACAGTAGCCGGTGGAGTAGCGCGCGGTGGAGACTGGTTGAACAGGAGCCCATGGAGGCTGGAGGAGGTCGACGGTAGCCCGTGGAGGCTGGAGGAGGTCGACGGTGGGGATCAACAGTATCCCATGGAGTCCCGTTTTGCGGTACGTCACACCCCTCCCGATGAACAGGGCCCCCGTTTCGACCGTAGGAGGTCCGTTTCGTCCGTTTTGCAGTACGCCACACCCCTCCCGATCAATAGGACCCCCGTTTCGACGGTAGGAGGTCCGTTTCGTCCGTTTTACAGTACGCCACACCCCTCCCGATCAACGTGACCCCCATTTCGACTGTAGGAGGTCCGTTTCGTCCGTTTTGCGGTACGCCAGACCCCTCCCGATGAATAGGATCCCGTTTCAAATGTGGCCGATCGAACACAAGGCCGTTTCCTCCGTTCTGCGGTACGCCAGGCCTCGTTTCCATCGCCTGTTCCATCCAAGCCCTCCCGATGAACATGACCACGCATTCCGTTCTGACCTAGCCGGTTGGCTCCCACGCGTTCCGTTGCCTCCCGATGAACATGACGCATTCCGTTGCCTCCCCATGAACATGACGCATACCGTTGCCTCCCCATGAACACGACGCATTCCGTTGCCTCCCCATGAACAGGACGACGACGCTGTATCTCCGTTCCGACCCAGCCATGTACACGAGCCTTGGCCATACATATGCGCGAGTAGGCGTTCGAGACCCCGCCCGTATGTACACATACGTGGTCGTATTTTCTTTCTTGCACCCTGGCCGCTATACGTACATGTACATGCTACGTGCGCGCCTCTACTACGACACGTACGCGCCTCTACTACGACACATGCACGCCTCTACATCCACCAGTATATATGTACGTACACGTTCGCGACCAGAATGACAACGCTACATAGGCTTCGACTAGGTGGGTCCCGACTGTCAAGCACTTCCTTGCGTGCGAAGATGTAGCTGGTGGGTCCCAGCAGTCAGGGGGGCGAATCGTTTTTTTTGCCCGGACGCACTTCCTTGCGTGCGAAGATGTAGCTGGTGGGTCCCAGCAGTCAGGGGGGCAAATCAGTTTTTTTTTTCTCGAACGCACTTCCTTGCGTGCAAAGATGTAGAAGGTGGGTCCCAGCAGTCAGGGGGAAACATTTTTTTCGCAAAATATGGGGGCCCGTCAGGTGGGTCCCCGCTGTCAGGTGGAGGAATCATTATTTTGCGCGTAATAAGGAGGCATTTCCTTGTTGCGGCCGTGGACCCAGCTGGCAGCCTCTCCACGTACAATCCACGTCCGATGGAAGTCGTTCCTTGACCACGTTGACCACGCCGCACCGAGAGCACCACGGCGATGGACGATGGCGACGACTAGGAAGGGGACGACTCGGAGCCGGGGAAGACGCGGCAGTGGATGCCCATGCAAAGAGGAGTACGAGGGTTCACTGGTTTGGCTGCGGTGTGAGGCTGATGTCGCCGCAGAATAACAGGGGGTGTGGGTGAGTAGAGGGATGGCCTGGCCAGCGGTGGGAGTAGTAGGGGGCGGTGAGGCCTCTGCGGCATCACAGCCGGCCACGGGAGGCAGGAGCACGCGGCACGACCGACGCTGGTTTGGGCGGCTGGAGCAAGAAGACCAGAGGTTGAAGAAGCACTACAGTCGCTGGATGAACATCATACGATAACAGGAGCTAGAATCGTTCATATTGACTAAGTTGACAAAGCCGTCCGTCCCAGTCAACTTGGTAGGCCCACAAGTCAGCCTCCCACTATGCTGGGTTCTAGCTGGCAGGGGGAATATTCATTTTTTTGTCCGTAATAAGGAGGCACTTCCTTGCGTGCGAAGATAGCTGGTGGGTCCGACATGTCAGCGGGGGGCATGTTATTTTCGCGAAATACAGAGGCCCTTCCGGTGGGTCCCATATGTCAGGTGGAGGAATCATTATTTTGCGCGTAATAAGGAGGCATTTCCTTGTGTGCGGCCATGGACCCAGCTATCAGCCTCTCCACACACAGTCTACTTCCGATGGTGTCGTTCGTTGACCATGTTGGCCACGCCGCGCAGAGCGCATCCAAGGTGGTGGACGACGGCGAGGCCCCGGATAGCAACGAGCCGGAGATGGGAAGACGTGGGAGTAGAGTCGCATACGGAGAGGTGTACGAGGGTTAACTGGTTCTAGTGCGGTGTGGTTCAGCAGTCGGTGGAGAAGAACAGGAGGTGTGGAGGGGTGGAGGGATGGCCTGGCCCATGGTGGAGTAGCGCTTCATAGTGAAGCAGAGTTGCTAGCAGCAGGAGGCGGGAGGTGGTCCCGACGGCACTGGAGGAAGAAGATGAGAGATTGAAGATGGATGCCGGTCGTTGGATGTAAATCCAACGGCTAACATGTCAGAATCATTTGTGGACTAAATTGACAACCACTTGCGTTGGCTTCGACCTATTGGCCCACATTTCAGCCTCCAAAAATGTGGCACGTATTCAACCCATTTTTTCAGAATTTACAGTCTTTTTTTTGCGTGGTAGAATTTACAGTCAATTTGATCTTTTTTTGAATTACAGCCATTAGCTTGGTTGGGTGAACAAATAATGTAGCGTCCATGCGGCTCATTTATTTTATTTCCTAAAAAATTACAGGCCATTTGCACTTTCTCGAAATACACGATTTTGCTGGGTTGATTCTAATTATAATGTTGAATTGAGCCAGCAATGTTATCAAAAAATAAAAAGTGGTTGAGCATTTTGTTATAAATATATTTAAATAATAAGTGATATTATTACATTCGTCCTTAAATCTTACCAAGCTTTTGTACACAATCACTAGGATTTTCTTGCCAAAACAATCCAGGATTTTATTTGTTAAGAAATTATTTTTATAAGTTAATAAGATGTGGGATATTGTTTTCTTACATATGTAAGTATCTGTTAAATATATGATGACAATAAAAATAATATATAATAACATATAAAATAATTTATATATATATATAATATAGTTAGAAGGGAAACATAAGTTGGACCTCGTGTTCCTATTCTTATATAGAAAAATAGAACAAACCTCTGCATTTTCTTAAAAAAATACATAAATTGTGCTGCCAAAAATAAAACCTCGGATGGGAGGTCCATAGTCTGGTCGATACATGATGGCCCTAAGAAAATACAAATAGGCCTATGGACCTCCCATCCGAGGTCGTGGGCTGCGCATGTTAAAAATGAAAGCCTAGACGGGGCAGCCCAAAACCACGTCCAATGCTTGCCAAAACTTTGTCCCTCGTTTTCTCTGTGTTTCGCACACTCGACATTGTGTCGGCATTTTGACTGTGCATCATATGAAGATATGCTATGCATGAATGTTGATCATCATGATGTTAACTGGCTGGTAGTTCCATTTTCGACCATGAATAAAACTTCCAACATGATGTTCACCCTGTTTGAAAAGGCCATGTTAATATAAATGCTCTACCTCTGAAAGTTGCAGTTTCTTATCGGAAACTGAACTTGTAGTTTCTTATCTGAAACTGAAACTTGCAGTTTCTTCTCTGAGAATCACATTGTCTACACTTTTATACTCCTATGAAACTACATTTTTTAAGTGCTAAAAATAGATCTCTAGAATTCATAAAATACTTCATATGCTCAATACTGCAAATCTGAAATTCAAAAGACATTCATATCTGAAAGTACTCTCAAAATACACAACACAAACACAATTCACAACCTGCAAATACTGACAACCCTAAGCTCCTCCTGACAATTCACAACCTGCCCGACTATTGGGCTGGGGGGCAGCCCCCTCCTATTCCTCGGCAGCAGACAGACACCCCGTGAGACGATGTGAACGGTGAGGGAGACGATGGCGGGGAAGCATCGTCGGGCCAACTGCTTTTCTCCTCTTGCAGTTGGGTTCGGTCGACGAAGACTCCACCGGCTCGCTCTGGCAGGACACCCTCACAAACGGCACCCTATAGATGCTCGATCCTTCAATCTCTGGTGGATGCTCCATCTGGGATTGATACTCCCACCACCGCTCCCTCATGATCGGATTCGGTGAATCTGTTTGCTCCATGGCCCAGAGGAGCAGCTCTATGTAATCCGGCACGACTCCCTCCGAGAGTATCGCTGCCTTTTCACTCTGTTGCAGATATTTGGCCATGGATGTCGCCGTCGCCGCTAGTTAGCTGTCAAACCAAGACTGTATCTCCAACATCCTAGCTAGCATCACAGGGTCGCCATCTGCGATCCTCACGTATCGGTTGTACTCCTCCATCGATCTACTTCTCCACAGCACCTTCACTCAATGGCGGTGGTTTTTGAATGGAAGAGGAGAGGAGCATCGCTGGTTTTGGATTAGAACAGGAGAGGAGCGATGTTGGTTTTGGACTGGAACAGGAGAGGAGGGGCGGTGGTTTTGAAATGGAAGAGGAGAGGAGCGGAGATGCATTTAGATTGGAAAAGGAGAGGAGCGGTGGTGGTTTAAGAGGAGAAGAGCGGAAGAGCGGCGCTGGTCTTGGAAGTATTTTTTTGTTGTTTTGCGTATTTTGGGTCAAAGTTTGACGACGAACTGTATTTCACAAGCAAAATGTGAATGCATGTCACCAAAAATTGTATCATTTGGTTCGTATCTGAATGTACTTGCAAATTATATTATTTTTGCAACGTATAACATATATTTTATGTGCGAAAATCATGGTCAATTATGACCCAGAATAAAAGGGAGACTAGTTAATGTGGGGTTGCTTTCTTAATTGAAGGGTAAATTGATTTTGATTTTGATCCAGCCACAGCGCGCCGGCCCTCTCGTCTAATCCTAAATCGCTGCCGCACGCTCCTCTCCCTCTTCTCCATTGCAAAACCACCTCCTCTCCTCTCCATCATCTCAATTCCAAAACCACCGTCTCACCTCTCCCTCTTCTGATCTTCTCCATTGCAAAACCACCGCCTCTCCTCTCCATCATCTCCATTCCAAAACCACCGTCTCGCCTCTCCCTCTTCTGATCGTCTCCATTGCAAAACCACCTCCTCATGCACGTGGCCCGGAGGCGCAGTTGTCGTCATTTTGATCTGAAGCGCTGGATTGTAACATATAACATGAAAAAATGCCACATGACAAGAAATCATAACCTCACTGCCCAAAGGAGACAACATGAATCCCGACGAACAAACTAGACGAGGAACAAAGCTCAAATTAAAGATAAACTCGTAGAAAAGGGGTCCGTCGATAGATGTCCTAATTAACATAGCCGGCTTGACCTAGATGGCAGCCGAGTAGCCACTGTTCGTGCATGTGCCCCCAGTGACTAGCGCAACTCAGTTGTCGCTGTTTAACCCTCGTAGTGATCCGAAGCACATGACACCTAATTTTGCGAGATGACAAGAAACCTTTTTTAGATTTCTCACCACAACTACAGCCATGTTCAACACAGCATGCACAATATGTAGACGATAGCCAATCCAGGCGTGTCGGCTAGAGTCTGGTCACATGCATGGACGAACTGATCTTCCATGTCTTGCAGGGATCGTCCAGGCACCAACGTAGTACAACACTTCTCTAGTACTATCGCTCGTCTCCCTCTTATATTTAGTCACCTGACTTGCTGGGCCGGGGAGTGTGCCTATGGTCGGTTCTCAATTGTCGTCCCACATGTGTGTGCAAACGCAATATGACGCGCGTTCCATTTGGAGAGCAGTGTGCCAGACCGACCGACCGTCTGGGGTGCGACGCGAACGCGACGGGCGTGCTGTATACTCCGTACATGTGTACCGCCGTTTTCTAGACGCTTTGCTCCATGGCGCGGGCGCAATCCATGGATACAAAATTAGTATAATGTATACTATTTAAAAGTCGAGGGCGGGGATTTTCCTGCGCTGTAGGCGGCGGGGCAGTTCCGCCAAGTCGGTTCGACTGAGACGCGAGAAGACGAGGGAGTAGGCTGCTGCAAACGTAGGGTTGTGTGATTTGACAGCGAGTTACTGCTGGACAGGTGGGGCCCCGTGATCATGGGAGAATGGAAAGCCACTACCCTACCGTTCGCACGCTGGCAGTTCGCTCCTACTCGTCCCTGCACGTCGTTCAATACTACGGCGATTCGCTCCTAGTCGTTCCATCCATTCACATTACGGCAGTTCCACTAATTCTAACCCTCCTCCCAAATCCATGGCGTCCCAAATCTCCACGATCGGCGGTGAGTACAAGGTTAGAACCATCACCGGCGATGAGTTCGACGTCATCTACACCCGTTCTTCCGCGATGGTGAAAGGATGCCTTTCTTGCTTCAGACGCATGTTCGAAGACTCAGATAATGAGTTGGTCGTTGGGCTAGATATTGAGTACACCACAGTCCTGGGACCAGAGAAGGATCTAAAGGACGAAGAGAGGAAGAAGCCCGCCGTGATCCAGGTTTGCGTGCATGCCTTATGCTTGGTCTACCTGTAACATCCCAAATTTTCAATTTGGAATGTTATACACTAGATCATCATTGCATATCATATTTCATCACATTTTGGTTGATCCTAGAAATTCTAAGGAACTCAAGGACCCTCGGAGAGAGTTGGGGATTTCGTTATATTCATATTTGAGTTTTCTCAAATTTTGAAAATAGGATCATTTGATTTTATTTATTTCATCTTCAATTATTTCTATTATAAAAATTATGAGAGAGGGAATAAAAAGACTTTCCCAAAATAAAGAAATATTGAGGGATTAAATAAAAAATCAAATAAGATTTTATTTTGGTTTTATTTGCTTTTTTTGAATTTAGGAAAAATTGCACATTTTCAAAAATTGCATTTAGAGCCAAGAAAATGTTCATCCTGTTTTAAATATTAGTTAGACAGAGAAAATTAGTTTTGGCATTTTTTAGATTTTTTATTATATTTTTTCTAGAATTTTCTTAGTTGCAGCAATATTGTTTAAAAAAACGAGACCCCGGGCCTGACTAGGCCAAGGGCCTAGCCGAGCAGGACGGCCCAGCCGCCGCCGCCGCCTCTCGCCGGGTCGGGATAGGAGTCCCGACCAGCGCCGCCGCCGCCCGAGTCCGAGGAGGACTCCGCCTCCCGAGGCCGACCCCTCCCCAAGTCGCCTCTCCCCGCCCCTTTATAACCGCCGCCCCCCTGCAGCCCACACCGCCACCGCCACCCCACGCCTCCAGCGCCGCCGCCGCGCTGCAGTGCCACCCCACTGCCCCGTCGGACCACCACCCCGCCGCTCCGCACCACCCGCCGCCCGCTGGAGCCCCGCCGGAGCCTTGCCGGAGCCCCGAGCCGAGGTAGCCGCCGCCCGGTTTTTGAGAAAAAAAAATTTCGTTTTTTTTGAAAACCCTAGTTTTCGTTTTTTAAATAGATCGATTTTTCTCCTGTTTATTTATTTAGCGAGCGTTCGCTCGTCCATTCATTTTAACGAACACATTCATCGTTTAGTTCCTGTTAACGAACGTTCGTTAACCTGTTCGTCATATTTCTTTTTCTCGGATTAAATCTGCAGTTTTTCTGACCGCGATTTCTGATCCGATGTTCGTTTTAGTTTAACTTTTCGCTCATTTGTCGGAATCAGGCGATTCAAGCGCCTGGAGTTTCGTCTCGAAACCCTCTTTCCATTTAACCAACTCAAACAAGTTTTTGCCTCAGTAAACTTTGCCCTAGTTTCAGATTAGTAAACGAAGCTTAGTTCTTTTGCCGTTTGTCTTTCATTGTCCGGTTTGATTCTTTTTGCCAACCGGAGTTCTTAAGATGAACTTTCTGGTTAGATCTTTTATTCGAGTTTTACCTGTACATTAGTTGAGTACTTATTGTATGCTTCTTTGTTTGCGATAGAGTACCCGGAGTGTGCCGCTTGCTACTTTGAATCGCTAGGTTTCATGGATCATCAGCAAGGCAAGTAACACTTTGATCATACCTTCCTATTACCCAGTTTTATTGCATTAGATCAATCCTCACACATTGCATGATTGGGATCTAATTAAATTGTGGGTTTGGGAAGTAGATGAGGTAGTACCTATTACCTGTTATTATCAAACCTTTGGGAGTTACTTCTACGTTTGGTTATTATGCTATGCTATGCTAGTAGACGTGGATTGGGTGAGTGAAATCCATGACAGATGTGAGATTGTTAAATCAATGGTTTATCTAAGGTGGCAACTTAAATACACATCTGGGTGGATTGAGGCACCTGGGTATTCCAGCGATTGCCTATTTTTCTTTTGGACTGCCACCCAGGCTCAAAGGGATCATGAGATTATTCATACTGGAAACTTCTGTGTGCAGCCACAAGCTACTATGGGCTCTAGCATAGTTGACTAAGTTGTGCTAACTCTTATAGTGGTAGACTAGCAGATGTAGGGGATGTAGGTTGGTACGGTCTACCCGTTCGTAAGGTTCTAGCGCTTCTGAAAGACTATGTCTCGGTCATCCGTTTCTCAAACACCATGTAGTGCGAGATTCCCAACGGAGGAGATCAAGTCTTGTGGGGAAAAGTGCACAAACCTCTGCAGAGTGTGTAAACTAATCATGGTTAGCCGTGTCCCCGGTTATGGACATCTTGAGTATCTAGTACCTGGATTATCATGTGAATCTCATTATGTTACTCTATATTAATTTTGTTGGGTTTTAATGATGATGCTTAATTGGGATTGAGAGCGTGTCTATACTCTCAATGTTTAACAACTACCATGATAGTTAAAAAAAATTATTTCTTTGTAGTAGGGAAAAATTGGCTTTACGCAAAACTGTAACCATAGAGCTTTCCACCAGCCAAATATGCATATAGTATAGCCTATATCTTTTATTGCTCTCTATGTGTTACATTGCCAGCATATTCCATGCGCTGACCCATTTCGGGCTGCAACGTTAATGTTGCAGACTTTGCAGACGACGAGTAAGGTGCTTTTAGGTCGTGGTTCTATACTCAGTGATGCCGTTCGAGTTGATGGACTCACTTATCTTCCAAGCCTTCCGTTGTTATCGTTATTAGATGGCCTTAAGCCATATTTATGGTAATAAGTTCTCTTTTGAGACACTCGATGTAATAAGTGTGTGATTGCTACTCTGTTATAAATCCTTCAAGTACTGTGTGGTGTCAGCGTTACTGATCCAGGGATGACACCTGAGCACAGAGATTGGATCGTTTGAGGTCTAGTCGCTACAAGATGGTATCAGAGCACACGCTGACTGTAGGACACGACCACTAAGCTAAAGCCCTATGTCACTACTCACTCTTCTCATTCTGACTCCTCATCTTTTCTACTCTTTTTAAGATGGCGGAACAAGTTCACGCAACCGGATGAAGATACACCCTTTGGAAGTCATTTGAAGGAAGTCACAAGATACCTGAACATAGGAGTACCAAGCTTCACCGGGACTTACAACACCACTTTACCCGAGGAAGAGCATTGGATGATTCAAGTTCAAGTTCCAGGAAGGACGTTCATGCCAGTCACTCAGCCCATAGAGTTTTCTTTTGATGCACCAACCTGGAGTCTAGGAAAGAGCATGGCAGCTCACATCACCATGGGATGCATTGGAGAAGTTTACCGCAATGATCTCAAGGATACTATCTAACAGACTTGTGGATGCCGAGATGAGAAATGGGAGATGATCATCACCAAGAAGGATAGATCAATTGCAACTTTTATCCAGGAGTTAAAGCAGCACATTCGACGTCAGGAGAACCAGATGTGCGCCGACATGATAGATCTAAAGAAGGCAAGGACAAGAATCAAGGAACTAGAGGAAGAACTCAAGGCTACATGTGAAGATTATGAAGAAGAAATTGAAGTATTAGTGGAGAAGAATGACGATCTGATCAAGAAGATTGGAATATTCATGGGAGACCCTACACCAGTAGAAGAAGACGAAGAACCCAAGGAGATTTGCCCGGAATACTACATCAAATCGACGACACCGACTCGGATCTAGATGATAGCGATGATGACTATGTTGATGAAGCTGGAGCAGATATCATGGAGTCTACAACCAAAGAATATTTCTAGTAGACCACCCCAACATTAGTAGTAGTCCACCATGTAAATATAGTAGTTTGAGCACTTTTGCAATAGTTAGATCGATTGTATGCCCTTGCTTGATTGAATGAAGTGAATTATTTGTTTTTGCGTCATATGCATATGGGTAGTGTTTTCTCTCTAGACCCCTCTCTATTCTTAAATCTCATATTTTCTAAACCCTCAGATGCCTCCGAGACGTGACCCTGGATTTACCTTCCCACCGGAGCTCACCCAGTTCATCCAGCAGTAGAACACATTGATGAAGTTGCTAGTCCAGAATCAGAATCAGGGAACAACAACAACAACAACAACCCACCACCACTACCACCTGTTGACCACTTAGCCCGTTTTCTTAGGCTGAATCCGCCGGTGTTTTCCAGTAGCACCGAACCGATAGTAGCAGATGATTGGCTCCGCAAGACAGCAAGGGAGTTGACCACGACATGATGCATAGATGCATAAAAGGTGAAGTTTGTCGCACATCAACTTGAAGGACCCGCAACATCATGGTGGGAGAATTTCACAGCCACTTTCCCTGTCGACACTGTCATATGGGACCAGTTCCAGCAGGCTTTCCGTACTGCCCATGTTTCAGCAGGAGCTATGGCCATGAAGAAGCGAGAATTTCGCAACTTGCGCCAAGGAGGATGGACAGTTGGCCAGTATGTGGAGGATTTTAGTAAGCTAGCCTGTTATGCCCCAGATGATGTTGCTACGGATGCAGCTAAGCAGGAGAAGTTTCTGGAAGGATTGAATGATGAGTTGAGCATGCAGTTGATGGTAGCAACCTTCAACAACTACCAGGAGTTGGTAGATCGTGCTCTTATGATTGAAGGGAAGCAGCAACAGATTGAGAACCGCAAGAGGAAGTATGGACAAGGGAACTACAATTCTTGAGCTCAGCAGAAGCCACGATTTACCTCTAGGCCGGGAGGACATTTTCAGCATACCCATGGAGGAGGTAGCTCGCACAATCACAATGGCACCAAGAATGGGAATGGGAATGGAGGAAGTAACGGCCAGAATCGCACCAACCCATCAACCCCAGCCAAGAGAGACCTGAGCCAAGTCACTTGTTTCAAGTGCCAGAAGACCGGACATTACGCTAATGAATGTCCTGAAGCCCAGAATGGAAATGGCAATGGAAGCTCTAGGAAGAAGCCGAACCCTTTCAATAGGGGACAGGTGAACCACGTAAATGTGGAGGACGTTGAAGCCCAGCCCGATGCAGTAATAGGTAAGTTTTTGGTTAAGTCATTTACTGCACTCGTTCTTTTTGATACTGGTGCATCACATTCATACATATCAAGGGGATTTGTGGATAAGTATAAAGTGCCAACCCAAGCCCTTAGGTCACCCATGTTAGTAACCTCGCCTGGAGCAGAATATATGGCCAACCTATGGTGTGATCAGTTACCATTAAGGATTGGTAACTATGTTTTTCCCTCGGGTCTAATTGTATTGGAATCTCAAGGATTGGATGTGATATTAGGCATGGATTGGTTATCGAAGTATGAAGGGAATACTGAATGCGCTAGTAAGTCAATTTTGCTTACAATGCCAGAAGGGAGAAGGATCAAGTATGTATCCCAGCATGTGCCGAAAAGGACTCAAGTAAATTGCTTAACAGGAGTTGTGCAGGAGGAAGTACCAGTGGTGAAAGATTTCCCTGATGTATTTCCAAAAGAATTGCCAGGCATGACACCGGATAGAGGTATTGAGTTTTTGATTGAACTTTTGCCAGGCACAAGGCCAATATCTAAGAGACCATATAGGATGCACGCAAAGCATTTGGTGGAGATTAAGAAGCAGATCAAGGAGTTACTAGATAAGGGATATATCCGCCCAAGTTCTTCACCTTGGGGATCACCAGTACTTCTAGTGGAGAAGAAGGATGGATCATTAAGGATGGTTTTTGATTATCGAGGATTGAATGAAGTAACCATCAAGAACAAGTACCCACTACCGATGATCAATGATCTGTTTGATCGACTGCAAGGAGCTAACGTATTTTCCAAGATCGATCTGCAATCAGGGTACCATCAGTTGAAGATTCGAGAACAGGATATACCCAAGACAAGTTTTACCACCGGGTATGGGCTGTACGAGTATAATGTTATGTCATTTGGTATGACTATAGCACCTACTTATTTTATGAACATGATGAACAAAGTGTTTATGGAGTTTCTGGATAAGTTCGTCGTAGTGTTCATTGATGATATCCTAGTTTACTCGAAGAATGAAGAGGAGCATAAGGAGAATTTGCGTTTGGTACTTGGAATGCTCAGAGAACATCAGTTATATGCCAAGTTTAGCAAATGTGAGTTTTGGTTGAAGGAAGTTGGATTCCTCGGACACGTTATATCTGGAGAAGGTATAGCAGTAGATCCCACCAAGGTTGACACTGTGACAAATTGGGAAGCGCCAACAACAGTTGGAGAGATCCGGAGTTTTCTTGGACTTGCAGGATACTACCGGAGATTCATTGAAAATTTCTCGAAGATTGCAAAACCTATGACGGAGTTGTTGAAGAAGGATACAAAGTTCATATGGACCGAGGAATGTGAGGCCAGTTTCCAGGAGTTGAAGAAACGTTTGGTTACATCACCAGTGTTGATTTTGCCAGATCAGACCAAGGATTATGAGGTGTATTGCGACGCTTCACGTCGAGGACTTGGAGCAGTGCTTATGCAGGAAGGAAGATTTGTTTCCTATGCCTCACGAGAACTTAAGCCTCATGAGTTGAATTATGCTAAGCATGATTTGGAGTTAGCAGCCGTAGTGCATGCATTGAAGACTTGGAGACACTTTCTCATTGGAAACCATTCTGAGGTGTACATGGATCACAAGAGTTTGAAGTATATTTTCACGCAGAAGGAGTTGAATCTCAGGCAAAGGAGATGGTTGGAGCTCATCAAGGATTATGACATGAGATTGGATTATCACCCCGGAAAGGCTAATGTAGTAGCTGACGCGTTGAGCCGTAAAAGTCATGTCAACACCTTAATGACGGGAGATTTACCAAGGGAGTTAGCCGAAAATCTTCCTGAGCTATGTTTGGAAATAGTTCCAAGAGGCTATGTAGCCGCATTGGAGATTCAGTCTACTTTGATGGATAAGATCAAAGAAGCCCAGAAGACTGACAAGGAGATTGCCTCTATTAAGGAGAAAATGAGCAAAGGAAAAGCTAAAGGATTTCGTGAGGATGAGCACGATACCTTATGGTTTGAAGACCGTGTTTATGTGCCTAATGATCCGGAGATCGGGAAGTTAATTCTGCAAGAGGCCCATGATTCACCCTATTCGATTCACCTAGGAAATACTAAGATGTATCTGGATCTGAAGGATATTTTCTGGTGGACCGGAATGAAGAAGGATATTGCGGAGTATGTAGCAGTTTGCGATGTATGTCAGAGAGTAAAGGCAGAGCATCAGAAGCCAGCAAGATTGCTACAGCCATTGCCGATACCCGAATGGAAGTGGGATAAGTTAGACATGGATTTTATTATGGGTTTACCCAGAACTCGTTCAGGATGTTACTCGATTTGGGTTGTAGTCGATCGTTTGACAAAGGTAGTTCATTTCATTCCAGTAAAGACTACCTATACCAGTGCAAAGTTGGCAAAGATATACATGACCAGGATTGTATGTCTGCATGGAGTTCCAACGAGCATTGTGACAGATAGAGGAACCTAGTTTACCTCAAAGTTCTGGAATCAGTTGCACGAAACTTTGGGTACTAGGCTGGAGTTCAGTACAGCTTTTGATCCGCAGACAGATGGACAAACCGAGAGAGTCAATCAGATTTTGGAGGATATGCTGGGAGCTTGTGCGCTAGATTACGAATCTAGTTGGGACGAGAATTTGCCATACGCAGAGTTCTCCTATAACAACAACTATCAATCCAGTTTGAAGATGGCCCCTTTCAAAGCTTTCTACGGAAGGAGGTGCAGGACCCCGTTGTCATGGGATGAAGTTGGAGACCGTCAGTTGTTTGGACCGGATCTGATTAAGTAGTCTGAACAGAAAGTAAAATTGATTCGCGATAGACTCAAGGTAGCCCAGTCCAGACAAAAGAGCTATGCAGATTGAAAACGCAAGGAGACAGTTTACGAAGTCAGAGACCGAGTTTACCTTCGAGTATCTCCCCTTCGAGGAGTTAAGCGCTTTGGAGTTAAGGTAAAATTAGCGCCACCTTTTATAGGACCATACAAAGTTTTGGAGCGTATGGGAGAAGTAGCCTACAAGTTGGAATTGCCCGAAGGATTGTCAGGAGTTCATGACGTGTTCCATGTTTCCCAGTTGAAGAAGTGCCACGCAGAGATGGCTGATATACCGCTGAGAGATGCCACTGGAAGCAATTCAGTTGGACAGTGATTTGACCTATGAGGAGAAACCAGTCAAGATTCTTGAGTATGCCAGCCGAGTCACCCGCAGCAAAGTTATCAAGTTTTGCAGGGATCAGTGGAGCCACCACACGGAAGATGAAGCCACCTGGGAATGCGAGGAAGATTTGCTGAAGGACCACCCTCACCTATTTTCTAGCCAACTCGAATCTCGAGGGAGAGATTCATCTTAAGGGGGGGGGTAGGTTTGTAACATCCCAAATTTTCAATTTGGAATGTTATACACTAGATCATCATTTAGATATATTAAAACTGAGCACCCTCCCAGCCCTCTCAGGCCATCAACATTTCTAAGCGTTAGATCGCCACTTTTAATCGTTTTTGGCTGTCGGATTCACTGTTTTATTCCACGTTTCTCGCTATGTGGGCTAGGCAGCTACTCCGGTGGAAATTTCTGAGCACTCTGGTTCATTGGGCCTAGCCGCCCCACAAAGCCCAAGAAGAAATTTACATGACAGAAAAGGGCGAGCGACTACTCTCGAGAAACCTAGGTACGCCGCTGCCGCTACCGTCCACGCTACCCCTCCCGTCACGCGCCCTCACGCCACCTTGCCGTCGGCCTCCGCCCCTCCTATTCTCTCTCCCAAAGCCACCGATCTTGTCTCCCACCCTCTCCTCCTACCTCATCAGAAGAGAAGAGAAAAGAAGAGGGAGATCGACCAGGTCAGGCGCCGACCATGGCGGCGGCTAGATCCGCCATAGCCGCAACCACCTCGCCAAGGATCGGGATCTTGGCCACCACGGAGATCGCGACCAACGACCAGTCCGTCCTGCGTCACCGTCACCGATGTCGTGGCTGATCAGCGACGCGACCATGAACCAGGTCGCCATGAACCCCGTCGGCACTGTTTTCGGTGAGAACTGCCAACTGACTATCACTTGCTAATTTCCCCTTTTTTGTTTTGTTTAGGGACAGTCTTTGTTTTGCATGGTAAGGGCAGTCCTTCTGTTAGTTAATCAAGTTTCTCAGGTTCATGGGTTGGTGTCACGGCGTTTTGTGCTTGTGTTGCATATATATTTATCATAGTAGTATCGACAATGTAGACATGCCCAGAGCCTTGCATCCTTGCCATATCATTCTTCAGTTGTCAAATGCTCAGTCGGCTATTCAGATTCCTGCATCTTTTTTTCCGGTTTTTTCCCCATATAGATCTATGTATTATGGTGAATCCTTCAATCCAAGATGCCATAAAGACAATATAGAAGTTTGGGATTAATTCTTGGCTGAAACATATAAAAAATACAAATATGTACGAGTTGTTGGATGGAGGGTTGGCCAGAATTCCTCTAGCAGTCAACACAGGAGAACCAGGATAGTGGCGGTGGAGCCTCCAGCGTCAGGGCACCGTTGTCGTTGTTCCCGCTCCATAGACCACCAACTGGATTCATCGCTGCCTGGATGAAAGCAAGGGAACCCATCCCGATTCGTCCGATGTGTTCAAGAAATCAACAGTGCTGTCGTACATGACAGGCTGATTAACAGGGTCAGCGGATAAACACCCATCTTGTTAAAAGTAACATAATGTTCTGTTGGTACATATTTGTGTATATGATGAGAGATGAAAAATCTGAGTTGTCATGCTTGTGCATTAGCATGGTTCAGGAGTTTTAGCTGGTGCTTTTCAAGATCAATAAGACAGAGTGTTTGTTTGCTGATCCATTAAGTCTGTAATGCACGTGTGTACAGGAATTTTCTGTTTGTATTGTACAATGAAAATGTCTTTTTGTTTTTTTCGTTCTAATGTAATTACAATGGAGTCACTCCCGCTCTTGTTTTTGGCATATTACTGGGACCCTGGAGATATAAAACACATTGTTTACCATTCTGTAGGAACCATAAGCAATATATGGCAAAGACATCTTCATAATTGTAGAATCATGCACACTTTTTGGGTACACACGTACATATATCGTAATATGTAATACTAACAAACAGATGATTTAACAAGCCAGATCTACTTGAGAAAATGTACCCACCACTTTTTTGGGACATTTAATTGCCCATAGAATGTGCCGGCTTTGATAGCCGGGACAGGAAGGGACATTATCTGTCTTGTTAGAAGTCTTGATCGTATATACTAAGGTCATAGGACTCCACATGCTACCAGTTTCTTATGAAAAACAATCTTATTGATCCCCACCTACGTCGACTCACATCCAAACCATTGGCATCCAGTTACCTCTTATATACAACCTCCACCTGAGCCTAGGACTGATTACTTAGACCAGTATTACCCTTTTATTGGATATATAAATATGTGTGCATAGGCGAATCATTGATATGGGAATGATGTCGATACTTGGTACACAATATGATCTCTGTTGATACGATAGTGCATTTCCCTCAACATTTTCCCTGTTATTACTGGTCTTTGATCACACAAAATAGAATGGAATTCTTGGATTTGAAGAAATTTCCCTTGCATCTCCTGGCAAGAAAATTGACTATACATTTAGAAAACAATCATGGTATTTGCATGGATAGTTTACCTTTAAATATGGCAGTAGATTACAAAAATTCTACTATGAAAATGACACATAATAGAAAAGTCTGCACCATACAGTGTCACTTATACCTTGCATCTCCCATATGATAATTTGTAGTATGAATTTCTGCTTAGAGTGATTATATGGACCTAGAAGAAATGTACAACCAATGGCACATTTTTGTAGAAGGTTATAAATTTGGAAATAAAGTGTAGCGCCCGCTTTACTTCTTCCATTTAAATTATAGCTTTTGATCTTGTCATCTTTACATGTTGTTTAACATCCTATTCAGCTTGACTTTGATTCAAAGTGCACGAACCTGAATGCATGCATCATTTTGACTAGAAGGCATTTCTTTTTTCGTTCTTTGGGATCAGCAAACATCATTGTGTAATTCAATACCTGAATGGTTTTGGGCGACTTTATAATTTAGTAAACAATGCTAACACCACACTTAATTGAAATATTTTGTGTGTTTCTTGTGCTCACCTTGCAAGACCTTAAAAACAAGATGACAAAGAATTTGGTATACATTTCCTAATTAAATGTTAGTCTTATATTGCAATTTATATTATTATCAATGATTGTTTGATGAATTAAATTTATGTGTTATATTATCAATGATTTTTGATCAAACATATATTACCTTTTCTAACATAGTAAAGCTATGTTTAGAAGTATCCACTAATTAACTTGTGAGGAGATCAAAATCATGCTTACTCAATATCATAAATAATGAATGAACATGTACAATAATTAGTTGGCTACCTTCTTTTAGTTTGAGGGGTTCATGATTTGGATAGTGTTTATCGATGCTGGTTTAAATCAGTGTCAATTAATTTGGATTGGAGGGAGTATCATGTTTTGTTGTGTCATATATATTATTGAAACCCCTACCACTCTATTGATAAAATGGACGGGCGCGGCAACGCGCGCCATCAATGAGCTAGTTGCATATCATATTTCATCGCATTTTGGTTGATCCTAGAAAATCTACGCAACTCAAGGACCCTCGGAGAGAGTTGGGGATTTCGTTATTTTCATATTTGAGTTTTCTCAAATTTTGAAAATAGGATCATTTGATTTTATTTATTTCATCTTCAATTATTTCTATTATAAAAATTATGAGAGAGGGAATAAAATGACTTTCCCAAAATAAAGAAATATTGAGGGTTTAAATAAAAAAATCAAATAAGATTTTATTTTGGTTTTATTTGCTATTTTTTTGAATTTAGGAAAAGTTGCACATGTTCAAAAATTGCATTTAGAGCCAAGAAAATGTTCATCCTGTTCTAAATATTTTATTTAGACGGAGAAAAATTGTTTTGGCATTTTTTAGATTTTTTAGTTTATTCTTTCTAGAATTTGTTTTAGTTGCAGCGATATTGTTAAAAAAACGAGACCCCGCGCCCGACTGGGCCAAGGGCCCAGCCGAGCAGGCCGGCTGGCCGCCGCCGCCGCCTCTCGCCGGGTCGAGACAGGAGTCCCGACCAGCGCCGCCGTCGCCCGAGTCCGGGGAGGACTCCGCCTCCCGAGGCCGACCCCTCCCCCAAGTCGCTTCTCCCCACCCCCTTTATGACCGCCGTCGCCCCCCTGTAGCCCACACCACGCCTCCAGCGCCGCCACCGCACGCCGCCTGCAGCCACCGCGCCCCCCCCCCCGCTGCCGCGTCGGAGCCGCCGCCTCGCACCACCCGCCGCCCGTCGGAGCCCCGAGCCGAGGTAGCCGCTGCCCGGTTTTTGAGAAAAAAAAGTTGTTTCGTTTTTTTTAAACCCTAGTTTTTGTTTTTTTTAAGTAGATCGGTTTTTCTCCGGTTTATTTATTTAGCGAGCGTTCGCTCGTCCGTTCGTTTTAACGAACGCGTTCATCGTTTAGTTCCTGTTAACAAACGTTCATTCATTAACCTGTTCGTCGTATTTCTTTTTCTCGGATTAAATCCACAAATTTTCTGATCGCGATTTCTGATCGGATGTTCGTTTTAGTTTAACTTTTAGCTCATTTGTCGGAATCAGGCGATTCAAGCGCCTGGAGTTTCGTCACGAAACCCTCTTTCCGTTTAACCAACTCAAACAAGTTTTTGCCTCAGTAAACTTTGCCCTAGTTTCAGATTAGTAAACAAAGCTTAGTTCTTTTGCCGTTTGTCTTTCGTTGTTTCGTTCGGTTTGATTATTTTGCCAACCGGAGTTCTTAAGTCGAACTTTCTGGTTAGATCTTTTATTCGACTTTTACCTGTACATTATTTGGGTACTTATTGTACGCTTGTTTGTTTGCGATAGAGTACCCGGAGTGCGCCGCTTGCTACTTCGAATCGCTAGGTTTCATGAATCATCAACAAGGCAAGTAACACTTTGATCATACCTTCCTATTACCCAGTTTATTGCATTAGATCAATCCTCACACATTGCATGATTAGGATCTAATTAAATTGTGGGTTTGGGAAGTAGATGAGGTAGTACCTATTACCTGTTATTATCAAACCTTTGGGAGTTACTTCTACGTTTGCTTATTATGCTATGCTATGCTAGTAGACGTGGATTGGGTGAGTGAAATCCATGACATATGTGAGACTGTTAAATCAATGGTTTATCTAAGGTGGCAACTTAAATACACATCTGGGTGGATTGAGGCACCTGGGTATTCCAGTGATTGCCTGTTTTTCTTTTGGACCGCCACCCAGGCTCAAAGGGATCATGAGATTATTCATACTGGAAACTTCTGTGTGCAGCCACAAGCTACTATGGGCTCTAGCATAGTTGACTAAGTCATGCGAACTCTTATAGTGGTAGACTAGCAGATGTAGGTGATGTAGGTTGGTACGGTCTACCCGTTCGTAAGGTGCTAGCACTTCTGAAAAGACTATGTCTCGGTCATCCGTTTCTCAAACACCATGGAGTGCGAGATTCCCAACGGAGGAGATCGAGTCTTGTGGGGAAAAGTGCACAAACCTCTGCAGAGTGTGTAAACTAATCATGGTTAGCCGTGTCCCCGGTTATGGACATCTTGAGTATCTATTACCTGGATTATCATGTGAATCTCATCACGTTACTCTAAATTAATTTTGTTGGGTTTTAATGATGATGCTTAATTGGGATTGAGAGCGTGTCTACACTCTCAATGTTTAACAACTACCATGATAGTTAAATAAAATTTATTTCTTTGTAGTAGGGAAAAATTGGCTTTACGCAAAACTATAACCATAGAGCTTTCCACCAGCCAAATTTGCATATAGTATAGCCTATATCTTTTATTGCTCTCTATGTGTTACATTGCCAGCATATTCCATGTGCTGACCCATTTCGGGCTGCAACGTTAATGTTGCAGACTTTTCAAACGACAAGTAAGGTGCTTTTAGGTCGTGGTTCTATACTCAGTGATGCCGTTGGAGTTGATGGACTCACTTATCTTCCAAGCCTTCCGCTGTTATCGTTATTAGATGGCCTCAAGCCATATTTATGGTAATAAGTTCTCTTTTGAGACACTCAATGTAATAAGTGTGTGATTGCTACTCTGTTATAAATCCTTCAAGTACTATGTGGTGTCAGCATTACTGATCCAGGGATGACACCTGAGCACAGAGATTGGACCGTTTGAGGTCTGGTCGCTACACTACCACATATGCCATGCCGACGTTGAGTGTCAGGATTTTAAGGACTTCCTCCAGAGCAACCTAGTCAAATTCGTTACTGTAGACTTTGGTAACGACAAAGAAGTCCTGCGTTGGATAGGCCTCATTGTAGGCAACACCTTCGACCTCCAGAAGAATTGGCTGGTGTCCTCTCGTCAGCCTTCAATGTTGACCCTGGCAGGAGCCATGGTTCATCCTTCATACGGTAAATTGGAGAAACCTCCATACACATTTCATCGTCATGCATGGCAGCGGAATGTACTAGATATAGACCACATCCACTACGCTGCAATGGATGGCTACCTTTGCTTCAATATCTACAAGGGTTGGATGAAGAGCAACAACCAAGTGTGTGGTTCAAGCAAAGAAGTATCGGCGAAGAGGAAGAGGGACAAGGACGAAGTCGAGGACGTGGACAAGGACTCCGAGTAAGGTGGCAGTGTCATTCCTCATGGTGGTTCTAATGCAGTGTCTACCAGAATAGTTGCAAAGTTTAATTTCAGGTGTGCTTAATTTAATTTGAAGGGTGTGTTGTGCTGAGCCCCCAGCACAACTATGTTATGTTTCTTCTCGATTCTTTAACTCTTCAGTACGTACATACTAGTATTTCTTACATTTCATATTTTAGTTGGTATAGTACTACCACTTGTTTCTTCACATTATATACGTAAAATATATATGGTCAACATCATATAGCCAGCAGTTTAGTTGTCAAAGAATTTCAGGGTGCTTAGTTTTGTCAAAGAATTCCAGGATGCTTAGAGGGTGCTTGGATCCAAGGGACTTATTTTAGTCTGACTAAAAATAGTCTCTTCAAGAGGCTAATGTTCCAAGCACCCCTGACTAAAGAGGGGCTAAAACTAGTCTTGAGACTAAAAAATTTTAGTCAGGGGTACCCCTACTAAAATATGGATTAGTCCTCTCTCTACTCATTTAACTCCTCTCCTTTAACACATGCGAGTTCTGGATTGGAGGGTTTGGAGGATAATAAATGCTCATTAACTTGATTTTAGCCTTTTTAGTATTTGGATCCAAGCATGGGTGAGGCTAGCATGTCTTAGTCCCACTACTTTTAGTCATGGGACTAAAACGTATCCAAGCACCCTCTTAGTTTTATTTGAGGGGTGGGTTGTGCTGGACACCATTATTGTGACTAGCCTTTTTAATAGTACTATACGCATAATTTGGCGACGAGCGCTCTCTATATGTACCACCTTTTTTTAATTTTAAGTTTTGCTCCATGGTGCAATCCATCGATACTACTGCTGTACAAAAGTATACATTTTTTAAAAGTCTAGAGGGTGGGGCAGTCTAGCTTGGTCGGTTTCACGAGAGGTGAGTGCCTTTGTGATTTGACAGCTCATTAATGTTGGAAGGCGGGGCCTTCTGATTTGACTGCTCGTATAAATGCGCTGACGACCTGATCGAGGAGGAGCAAAGAACCGTGTGGTATACTCAAGTTTTCCACTGGAGTAGTACTGTGACGGAGGAGCACGAAACACAGCTGCCCAGTGCCATATGGCGATAAAAAATGATCTAATTTGCTAGTCATCTCATGGTTAGCATTGTTCTATTCATTCCCTCAAAAAAACCATTGTTCTATTCATGCCTCGTAGAGAACGTGACACGTGCGGCAAAACACCCGAAGCAAAAGATGAAACACAAGAGCAAAAGAAGAAGGAAGATTATCACCCCAAATGATCTAATTCGCCGCAGAGTCGTAACTGCTTCTTCATCGCCTCCACGAACTCCATCTCCTTGCGCGTCTCCTCCGCCATCTTCTTCATTCTGTCCATCACGCAGGATTTCTCGACGTGATCCTTCATCATCTGTTCCACGGCCGCATTACGTACCTTGACAGCAGGCGGGTGCTCGATGCGGAGCTTCGCCAACTCCTCCTTCTATTCCATGACGAGGGCCTACAGCATCTTCATCGAGGAACTACTATTCTCATGCAGCTTCTTCCAGCCGGCGTTCTTCTCCTTCAACAGCTCTATCTCGTGACAGAGCTTCACCTTGTCCTCCTGAAGTCGCAGGATTTCGCCGGTCGCCTTCTTCTCCGAGGCAATGCTCTTCTTCAGCAGCATCACCAAGCCGACGGTCAACTCCCCCTGCTGATTGAGCTCAGCAGGCATGTCGTCGAGGCTCTCCTTCAGCAACTCCATCAAGCCTTGAATGAACTCCTTCTGCTTATTGAGGTGCTTATTGAGCTGATCGGGCATGTCGTCGAGGGATAATGACTCTAGCTCCTCCGGCTCGGCATGTTCGCCTCCGCGGCTAGGGCGCTCCTGGGAGCCATCGCCTGCCCGTGAGAGATCTTTCGAGGTCTCTGTGTGGCGGCGAGCCCTCTCTTTTTTTCCCAGCCTTGGTTGCCGCTCCCTTGTTACGAGTAGTTCTCGACCTAGAGCTCTGCTCACCGGCCATGGCAATGAAGGACGAAGAAGAAGCACTTATGAGGAGGAAAGGTAGAGTAATTTTTGGTTAGGTAGTTCCCCTTTTTTATAAACTGAGTACTAGCACTAGTACTAATACCTGCATAGTGGGAACACATTCAAGTTTGGTACGTACTTGTAGGTGTGAGCAGGCTTTCGAATGTGATGGGAACAAGGTAAAGATTAATTGATGGTTTTGGTTTCGAGGTCCGAAACGGCTCCTGATGAGTTTAGCGAACATAAATTTCAAGTACTACACTGCTCAAATGCGTAAATATTATGTTACTGCAAAAATTGGCACAAAATACAAAGGAGACCAATGGAAGTACTACTAGCAACCCACGATTTAACTACTCGCATGTGCGCAGTGGAGTAATAATGTCTTTCTTTCGCCCTCACGTCCACTCAATTTGCATGCACTGTATTAATTAACCATCAATGAAGTGAACGAGTTTACACGCGTCAAATTATCACATGGGGTGGATCTTGGTACAAAATTGTGTCCGCCCGTGTACCCGCGTGTGCGTGCGAGGGAATGAGTGCGTGCGTGGCGTGCGTGCACATCTTCGCTTCGTGCATGTACCGCCAGTATGGCTCAGGGAGGACGAGTACATTCTTCTGGAACCAGCAGCATGTCACTGTGATCAATCCACGCAAGGAGGTCGCGACAACGCCTCCACATGTGCCACCTGGCTTCATGAACTGTAAGAGAGACACTGTGTAGCGTGCCATTGGTATTCTAATTTACGTGTTTTGCACATACTCGAAGTACTAGTAAGGTACACTTGCATTGCACACATCAGATTTTGCACCCAAATTATGAATGAATACCACACTATAGCATGTAAGCTCTGAGTCATATATGCCTGATGTAGCCCTTTGTTAATTCTTATAGTTCATCTCATTCAAAATCAATTAGTTTTTATAAAAAAGCTAAGAACGCGGGAATAGGAAAAACATGGGATTATAGTGGAATGTCGTCTTGAATCCTACAGGATTGTACGAGTGTTTGATTGTGCATAGAAAAAATGCAAAATTCTTTCAAAGAGGTTTGAGTGGATGGGATGTTTCCTATGAAATCTAGTGCAAATGAATCATATGGAAAAATTCCTATTGTTTACAATCATACGAATCAAACAACCAAGATAGGAAAAATTCCTAATGATTAGAATCCTCCAAAATTCCTTTGAGAATCCTTTGAATCAAAGAAGCCCTTAATCTATTTTATGATTCATGGAATTGTGTGTTGTAAAGCATAAAGTAAAAACAAACAATGGCAATTCAACTAGAAAAAAAGTTTGGCAGTTATGATACGGAAGATTCTAGAACAAAAGAGAACCACTGTTGTTTTGAGGTTTGTGAATTATGCTTAAGTTCAACCATGGAGTCTGGTAGATTGTACATGTGGCAAAATCCGGTGGGGGGCTAGAAGATGGTGCGAGGGGCCAAGAGGAGGGAGATTATGAAGGAATGCACAACTGCGAGATCGATATTTAGAGAGAGGGGGCGAACACGTGCGCTGTTGCGCGCAGTGGTGGAGCCATGAAAAATAAATGAGCTAGGGGGCCAAGCATCGCTAATCCTTTATGAGGAGGGTCAATTCATGAACATAAACCATTTTTAGCAGCAATTGTCTAATGATCGCATTCATATTAGCCTCGATATATAGTGATGTTAGGGGGGAGGGGGGCAGGGCCCTTAGAGAGGAATAGATTGATCGATGTGGACGTGGGAAAGAGGGTGAGACCTCACTGGATATATCAATTGATCGGTTTGTGTGGAAAACTATGAAAGACCTAGCTATATACACACATACATAGAGGAACATCGATCGTTGCGCATGCACGCGTGAGAGATAAAGAATGCCCGATATGATGGAGAGGGGGATGTGTGTGGGTGTGTGCCTTCATGGGAGACCGACCTGAAGAAAAAGATTGCATGCGTGCGATGGATAATGCCGACTGGTAGTGTGTGTGCATGCCTTCACGAGAGAAAGTTAGTGGTACAATTATAAAGAGAAGACTACTGTGTGGGTGTAAAAGAATAGGTGAGGTCATAATCAACATAAAGTTGAATTCAAATATTTGAATAAGAGATCCTGATGTTTGAAACCCATGCATGCATGAATATAACGGAGATCTGCGCAGTGTGGTTTGGAAACGAGCATGTTGTAATGTATACACATTGAACAAGGTCAGACTGATTTGAATTTGAGATACCGATGGCAGACATCATTTGGCCACGTTGCATCCGTGCATGGACACACTATTCTAATTGGAGATGATGGGCGGCTTTCGCATCACATATCTATATCTATACCCCTATATATATTATATTTTATATTTTTTTATATTGTGTGTGGGTAACTTTAACATTGAAAGATGGTCGTTGGATGAGGCGAATCCGATGGTCCAAAGATGGCAAATTTGAGCACTACTGGCCGTTGGATATCATCTAGATTCCACCAGATTTCGCCACATGTATAATCTAGAAGACTCCATGATTGAACTTAAGCATAATGCACAAACATCAAAACACAAGCACTTCTTATTTGTTCTAGAATCTTCCGTATCAGAATTGCCCAAATGTTTTTCTACATGATTTGCCATTATTTGTTTTACTTTATGTCTTACGACACACAATTCCATGAATCTTAAAATAGATTAGCTTTCTTATAAAAACTATATGATTTTGAATGAAATGAACTATAAGAATTAAACGAACATCTACATCATGCATATATGACTCAAAGCTTGCATGTTATAATGTGGTATTTATTCATAATTTGGTTGCAAAATCTCATGCGTGCAATGCACGTGTACCTTACTCTAGTCTAAATGGTGTTTGTGCGTGTGTTGTGCGTGTTGACGTGCAAATTGTCTTTTTTTTGGTACACGTTAAGCTTGTTCTTCCGAAAAAGCCGCGCCTTGTTATGCCGAAAATTCAAGCTAGCGTCTCTGTCTATCGTGCTGCGAAACTCCCGCCTCTTCAACCCGCGCCTTGTTAGCCCGGAATATTTAAGATATATCTTTGTCTCATTGTGCTTTCACAACTCTCTCCATCTCAACCTGTGCCTTGCTATTCAGAAATTACAACTCGTGCGAAAACTCCCACCTCCTGTGAAATCCCGACATGCGAAATGCCCGTGGTACCCATGAACAGAAGGAACCGCGTCAAATCGGTGGGGGTACTTTCGTAACTTACCCCACATTTCGGACAAGCATGTCTCTAAGCCATGGTTCCCCACTGCCATCCCATCCACCCACCTATTTGTACACCGAGGCCGCAAAACCCCACACCCTGTAGCCGGAGCCTCTGCCCCGACGACGTCGTCCACAGCAACACCTCGACGTCCCTCGTCCACCATACCGGATGAGGACCCGTCGTCGATCTCATTGTCCCACCGGTTTAGCCACCCCATCCTCCACCTCCAAGTAGCTGCCCCGACGTTCCCCTCGTCTTTCATGCCACCTCCATTCCCACACCGCCGTCTTCACCTGCACCACCAGAAGAGCATCATCATCACCGTTTCCTCGGATGAAACTGCGGCCTAATCGGCACCACCAAAGAGGTTGTACACTAAGCACCGCATTTTCTTCTTGATTCGATATCACGGTGCTGCCGGCGCTCGGTCCCGAGCCGACACGGCGCGGCTCCATCCACAGCGGCATCGCCGGCCACTTCCTACACGGCGTAGCTCCCTCGGCCGTGACATCCACATCAGTAGGAGCTGCTGCTGCTTTAGCTCTTACTCGCGCTGCTGCTCTGCTCTTGCTCTCGGTCCCCTGCCTGGTCTGCTCTTGCTATTGCTCTTGCTCGCGCTGCTGCTCTCGCTCTTGCTCTTGCTTGTGATGCTGCTCCGATTTAGCTACACTTTAGTCGACTGAATCGACTTTTGGGTCAGTCGATTTTCAGGGGGTGGGGGGGCTTGCCGGGGTGAAGGAAGAACCAGCTGCAGCGAGGAGGGGGGCTCGTCGGAGAGGTACTCACCTATCTATCTTAGGGTTCAGGATGGGGGCGGTGGTCGTCGGCGGTGGCGTGGGGATCGCCAGAGAAAAAGCTCGGCATGGGGGGAGGGCTAGAGGGATGGCTGGGGCGGCGGCGGACCGGCGGTGGGGAGTGTTTTTGGGGCGGGCGGGGCGGCGCCGGCCGTGGGCGGCGGGGGCTGCAGTTTGGCCGGTGGTGGCTCGCGGCTCAGGGGGGTGGAGGTTGAAGATGAACCGTAGGCCCTTGATTTCGTATCCAACGGCTGCAAAATCAACTGACCAGAGATGAAAAAGTCAGTCGACCGACGTGTAGCCTCACCTTGCTAGTGCGTTCAGTTTCGACAGCAAAATTCAGTTTTGACAGCAAAATTCAGTTTCGACAGTTAAGTTCAGTTTCGACAGTTAAGTTCAGTTTCGACAGTTAAATTCAGTTTCGACAGTTAAGTTCAGAGATGAGCGGCTGATGTATTTTACATCTAGCACTTTGTGGTTATGTATTTTACGTCATGTATTGGAGATGCTATTAGAATTCCACTCAGGTTAACGTTGTTCGTTGTCTCTCTTGTCCTGCTTCAGCCTCGGCTTCGTACAACTCACCGGAGCTGCTCCAACGACGAAACCCTCCATCACAGCGGAGCAGTACCTCGGGCTCCATCTCCAGACGCCTAAGATCTTCTTCCCCTCCTCCGACAGCCAAGTCAGCCGGAGCATCCTCACCGGCCAACCCAATCACGCTGAGATCGACATGGCTTCGCCAAAGAGGTTGTACACTTGTTGCATCTCTTTTTTACTCTACATGTTATATATATTGTCCACTGAGCACTCGTAGTAACGGGAAATACGATTATTTTATCCTACTATATGACAAGCAGTGAGGTACCAGGCAACTTAGCTATCCGTGATGGACTCTCTTGAACGCCATCATTATTTATCTCTGCGCGTTTGAGCTGTGCATTTGTCGATGGGCCTGGGAGTTGAGCTAGTATGGCAGTGGCCTGGGTCCAAAGTAATAGAAGTAGCACAAAAACATTTTTTTAGTGTAGGATTTTCCTTGCTCAAGCCTGCCTACTAGAATCGCCAGTGCTTGAAAGGAAAAGTGAATGAAAAACATCGGAATTGGAAAGTTTCCTATGGTACTACTTTTCATGAATTTGGTGCAAAGGAATGGAGCAAAGGAAAACTGTAGGATTTGTTCCTTTAGTGTCTCCTTGAAAGAAAAACCGTAGGAATTCTAATTTCCACTTCTCCTCCTTTTCATATTCCTATTCATCAAGCACAAGACTAAGAGATAGTAGCATAATAGCATTATAACCGTACATTTTCTTGTGGTTTGACTTAATCTCACCATGCTTTTTTGCATCCTGTGATCTTCCAATTGTTGTGAATCAAACACCCAGATTGGCAGAAATCCTGTGTTTTTAAATTCTCTGTTTTGCACGTGCATTCCTATCCTATTCCTGTCTATTTCCTATCCCTGCATTGTTAGAATCCTCAAATTCAAACAAGCCCTTACTCAATTACTTCTGTTACAGATATGTGTCAAAGAAAACCTTGTGTGGTTTGTCCTGCTCCTGCGGCGCTGTGTTCCACCCCAGCTCAGCTGCTCCAACGACGGAAGGGTTCACCACAGCAGGGATCCGCTCTCCAGACTGTCTTTCGCCGCCTCAGATCTTCTTCCCCGCCGCCGGCAGCCACGGCAACTGCATTACCATCATCAACTGAGCAGATGACCTTGAGGACTACACGGGTCCGCAAGAGAGGTCGCACTCTTCCGTGTCTGCTTACGTTATGCGTCGCTTAATATGATGACATGCTACATTATCGTCGTGTTCACCTATTAGACTCCGAGTCAGGTCCAAACTAATGCTGAAACTTGAGTTTTTAAATGGTTGTGGGGTACATATTGGGGCAGCAATCAGTACTATCTGTCTACTATCTGGTTAATCTCCGGTGTCTACTATGAGTTTCATGTTGGGTGCAAACAAACATTAAAGGAGCCATTATCTGTATTTTTTAACTAAAGCTATTATCTGCCTGCTATCATTGGTTTTGGGTCTATCCACAGTTTGCTACCATCACTCTGGATTTGTGCATGCACTCCTTACATAATCTCACTATGTTTTATTCCTATGCATGCCAGTTATTGTACACAATGGAACTGATCATGTAGAGCAAAAGAGACGAGCCTTGCGTGGCAATAAAATTTCATGCAGACGTCGTTCCATGGTGGGCGCAAAGGCAGCCCCCCTCCACCCATTTCGGATCGTAATCAAGAGGAAGATAACTGTTCTGAGGGGGATTCAGAAGGAGAAGACCACTCCTATTTACCCCATGAGGTCTTCGCTCTAACTTGGCATGCTGATGTTGGTAATATCATGCATATGGTGCCTTGCATTGCTTACTGTATACATTAAAGATGTCATCTGCTTAGTTTAGACATGCTTTGTGTCAATGCCATCTGTTTAGTTTCTTTATCGTATATGTGAATCATGCAATGCCATCTTGTCTAGCCAGGCATCATATATGTGAATTTTGCAATGCCACCCTGGTTAGCCAGTCATCTTATATGTGAATTATATCATGCCATCATTTTTTTATTACGTGTTAAATTTGTCAACAATTTTAGTACATTCAATTACTCTTCCTGTGCATCAGCCATTCGGCACGGTCATGGAAAAATCTGGAGTGGAAACAAGGTCTTCAGAGCAGACAATGCTATCTGACGAAGCGCATGTCTTGCTGGTTACCGATAGCTCCTCAGAGGAGGATTCAGAGACAGATGACCAGTCATATTCCCCCCCCCCCCGAGGTGCATGCCCTAACTTGGGAGGGTTATGTTGCTCATCTCGTGCGTATGGTATCTTGCATTGCTATGTCATTTGCTTAGTTTAGACATGCTTTGTGTGAATGCCACCTGTTTAGTGTCTAATTACCATATATGTGAATTATGCAATGCCATCTTGTTGCAAGACATTATATATGTGAATTATGCAATGTTATCTTGTTGCAAGGCATTATGTATGTGAATTATGCAATGCCATGCTGTTTAGGCAAGCGTCATATATGTGAATTATATCATGCGTCCTTTTTTTGTATTTCTCATTGCTTTTGTCGACAATGTTTGTATATTCAACTGCTCTTCCTGTGCATCAGCCATTTGAATTGGTGATGGAGAAATCTGGAGTGAAAACAAGGTCTTCAGAGCAGACAATGCTACCTGCTGAAGCAGATATCTTGCTGGTTACAGATAGCTCTTCGGAGGAGGATTCAGAGGCAGATGACCAGTCCTATTATCCCCCTGAGGTGTATGCTCAAACTTGGCAGGGTTATATTACTCATATAATGCATATGTTGTATTGCAATGCTTAGTTTTTACATCATATACACAATATTGAATGCCATCTCCTTAGTTGACACATCATATATGCGATTGCCCTCTGCTCACTTCCTTAGTATATAAATCATATATTTGAATTATGTCATGCCATGATGTTTACATAGACAGCATGTATCTGAATTATGGCATGCGAACCCATTGTCTAAAGACATAATATAGTTATATCATCTCATCCTGTTTACATAGTCATCATATTTTAAATTATGTCATTCTATCCGTGAATTATATCATGCCATCATGTTTCCATCGACGGCATGTTTGTGATTTATGGCATGCCAACCACTTTAATAGACACATCGTATAGTTATATCATGTCATCCTGTTTACATAGTCATCATATTTTGAAGTATGTCATTCTATCCTGTTTAGTTAGCCATCATACATGTGAAATTGTGTCATGCTATCCTGTTTAATTAGCCATCATATATGTGAAATTATGTCCTGCTATTCTGTTTGCTTAGACAACATAAATGTGAATTATTTCATGCCATGTTTTCTTCCCTACTATCCATTGCACCTGTCTATCTTACAATGTCTGTACATTCAATTACTTTTCTTGTTTATCAGCCATTTCAATTGGAGGGAGTGATGGCAGTATCTGTGGGAGTAAAAACACGGTCTTCAGAAAAGATCGTGCTACCTGTCGATGCAGATAGAACCACGGTTGTACTTGCCCAAGAACCAGCCCCACCACACATAACCCACACTCATGCAGATTGTACCCCTACCCAGTTGGACAGAGAACCAGCTACACCCCTTCTAACCCCAACCCCAGCAGATAGACACCCAGTTCCCGTTGACACAGCACCGTCTCCACCACAGAGCACCCAAACACGAGCAGTTAGTAAGGCAACTGCAGTGCCCAAATCACGAGGACCACCACTCCGAACCCGAAGTCAATGCTTAAAGCAGAAGAAGAATTGTTCTCAGGTCAGGTTCCGTAGCTATGGTTCATACTACTTTGCTCTTGCATCACTGTATTTACTGATACCAACTAATTTCAAATTTGAAGGATGCAATTGAAACTCCAATGGCGCAACAGGTATGTTTTAAACCTGTTTCTTCAACGTGTTTGGCTGTTTGCTGTTGTAACTTGCTCTATGTTGATTTCAGTTTCAATTGAATAAACAGTTATGTTCTCATGCCATGCACATTACAAGTGTTGTTATTGTTGTGTAGTTTCCCACACTTATATTTTGTCTATGTTGCTTTGTCTTAAATAGATATGATTCGAGCTATGTCTATCTTGATTTGGCAACATAAACTAGAATGATATAGACCATACAGTGACCATACTACATAGATATATGTTTGTTTCATGATGTTATCCTGTCCACCTTACTACTAAACTGGTTTACCAAAATGAGTTTCATATACTACATTGTAAACCTGAGATGTGTTTGTTTGTTTCTCTTTTAGAACGCGGATAAAATATTGGAGAAGAGTACCTTGTTATGCAATGGTAAAGGAAGTAATGCAGATAAGGTTCAAGATAGTGAGACATCCCTGTTGGTCTCCAAGAAAGCTGATAAAAACTATATTAAAGACACTGAGACAACCCCGAAGTCCTGTCTTGATGTAGTGTTCGAGTTACTGGCTACCACTGCTGGCACCAGCTCTTCGAACTCGTTGCCTGAATCAGTTCAGCTTCTTGAGTCTCAACTTCAAGTTGAAAGACATTGATCAGATGTTATGCGACAGGAAGTCGAAGGACTGAGGAAGTCCCTGTAGAATTCAGATGCATACTTTCTGGTGCAACAGCAAGCGCTGGAGGACTTAAGCGCCAAACAAGAGAAAGTTAATAAGCTTGCTAAGCATCTTGCCAGCATTATGGGTACCCAGGATATTGTTTCTTGAATTCTTCTGAAGTGGTTTCAGTTCTGGACTTGTTTTGTTGCGGCGTTTATATGCTGATGTGTTCCCTATATTTGCACTGGTGGCGAACTCTGATGCCCAGTGGATGTAATATGTGTAATAGCCGTGATAGCCTAGTATAAGTTGCTTGCTTATTTATTTCTTTGTTGTCTTGTTTATTTGTTTGCTTGTAGTCAGTGCAGTTCTTTTTCTGCTGTTTGCTAGTGGCTGCAATAACCTATTTTTTAAAACTAGGCCACAATAACCATGGGCTAATATTTACTGTAGTGACACTGGGCCTCCTATGGGACGTAGAAATAGTGGGCCTTCTATGGGCCGTATAAACAGTGGGCCTTCTACGGGCCGTAGAAACAGTGGGCCTTCTACGGGCCGTAGAAACAATGGGCCTTCTATGAGCCGTATCATCAATGGGCCTTATACGGACCGTATGATCGATTGGCCAAACATGGGCCAAACAGACCGCATTCTGGCCGTAAACGGGCTAGAGTTGGAATCATCCGTTCATGGGCCGACCATAATGGGCCATCGTTAATAGGCCGTATTTGATGACGCTATGAAAACGGCCCAATGTATTAACGGACCACAAATGGGCCGACTGTAACCACGGGCTGAATTTGGCCCACAAGCAGAACATGACAGTAACGAGCTGTAAGTAAACGAATGCTGGAAAATAGCCCAAGAATAAATGGGCTCCGAGAAGGCCGAAAGATAACCTGGGCTAGAAACGGCCCAACGGAATAACGGGCCATTAATGGGTATAAAGTGATACAATGTTCTTTACGGGCCAGTTTCACCACGGACCGTTAATGGGTGTAAAGTGATACACTGTTCATTACGGGCCAGTTTCACCACGGGCCGTTAATAGGCCAAGAGTTACATAGGGCCTCATATGGGCCGAAAGACTTCATGGGCTATACATGGGCCAGAAGTGAAAACGGGCTGGAATCATATTGGATGGCCCAGATAAAGCTACTAGGCCTAATTCGAATAGGGCGTGACGGGCCTTGGGTTAGCGGGCTGTAAATGGGGTATATGCGAACATGCCGTTAACAGGCTTTCCATGGGCCGGCCTGCCACCTTTTGACCAAGTCAAGTGGGCCGGCCTTTTCACATGAATGGGCCTCTGTTGGGCCGTGCCACGTGTCGGCATATCATTGGCGCCTTCTGTCCAATGAGTGGATGACATCTGTCCCAGCGATGAGATGACATGTGTTTCCTCCAGCCAATGATGATTTTACACGTGGAAAATCCCCATTGGTCGGGGCTGTTAACGGGTTATCTGATCCAAAACCCGACCCGATAGCTTAACGGCGTTCCGTTATGGTGGATGCCACGTGTCGGTCACCCTTGACGAAAGCAATTCTTTGACGCGCGATTTATCGTCATGGAAGTGGAACACTTCCGTGATGATAATTTTGGTAATGTCATGGAACACTTCTATGATAGCACAGGTATGACTATCTTGATTCTGTCATAAAATCGTCATGGATGTACATGCATGACAGAAAATGTGACCTACTGTGACAAACACGTATCATCACAGAACTGTATTTTTTTGTAGTGTATTGAGATCCAAAAAGAGAGAAGAAGCCATCTAGCTACTAACTATGGATCCGAAGGTCTGAGGTAAACTACTCACACTTCATCGGAGAGGCTATGGTGTTGATGTAGAAGCCCTCCGTGATGGATGCCCCCTCCGACAGAGCTCCGGAACAGGCCCCAAGATGGGATCTCATGGATACAGGAAGTTACGATGGTGGAATTAGGGTTTTGGCTCCATCTCGGATTGTTTGGGGGTACGTAGGTATATATAGGAGGAAGGAGTACGTCAGTGGAGCAACAGGGGGCCCAGGAGGGTGGAGGGCGCACCTCGGGGGTAGGCGCGCCCCCTACCTCGTGGCCTCCTCCTTTGTTTCTTGACGTATGGTCCAAGTCTCCTGGATCATGTTCGGTGAGAAAATCACGTTCCCGAAGGTTTCATTCCGTTTGGACTCCGTTTGATATTCCTTTTCTTCGAAACCCTAAAATAGGCAAAAAAGGCAATTCTGGGCTGGGCCTCTAGTTAATAGTTTAGTCCCAAAAATAATATAAAAGTGGATAGTAAAGCCCAATAATGTCCAAAACAGTAGATAATATGGTATGGAGCAATCAAAAATTATAGATACGTTGGAGACGTATCAAGCATCCCCAAGCTTAATTCCTACTCGTCCTCGAGTAGGTAAATGATAAAAACAGAATTTTTTTCGTGGAATGCTACTTGGCATAATTTTAATGTAATTCTTCTCAATTGTGGTATGAATATTCAGATCCGAAAGATTCAAAATAACATGGCCAAAGAAAGTTATCCCTACAAAATCATATAGTCTGGCTATGCTCTATCTTCACCACACAAAGTATTTAAATCATGCACAACCCCGATGACAAGCCAAGCAATTGTTTCATACTTTTGACATTCTCAAAACTTTTTCAATCTTCACGCAATACATGAGTGTGAGCCATGGATATAGCACTATAGGTGGAATAGAATGGTGGTTGTGGAGAAGACAAAAAGGAGAATATAGTCTCACATCAACTAGACGTATCAACGGGCTATGGAGATGCCCATCAATAGATATCAATGTGAGTGAGTAGGGATTGCCATGCAACAGATGCACTAGAGCTATAAGAATATGAAAGGTCAACAAAGAAACTAAGTGGGTGTGCATCCAACTTGCTTGCTCACGAATACCTAGGGCATTTTGAGGAAGCCCATCATTGGAATATACAAGCCAAGTTCTATAATGAAAATTTCCCACTAGTATATGAAAGTGACGAAATGAGAGACTCTCTACTATGAAGATCATGGTGCTACTTTGAAGCACAAGTGTGGTAAAAGGATAGCAGCATTGCCCCTTCTCTCATTTTCTCTCATTTTTTGGGCCTTTTCTCTTCTTTTTTATGGCCTCTTTTCTTTCTCTTTTTTCGTTCGGAGTCTCATCCCGGCTTGTGGGGGAAACATAGTCTCCATCATCCTTTCCTCACTTGGGAAAATGCTCTAATAATGATGATCATCACACTTTTATTTTCTTACAACTCAAAAATTACAACTTGATACTTAGAATAAAATATAACTCTATGTGAATGCCTCCGGCGGTCACCAGGATATGCAATGACTCATGAGTGACATGTATGAAAGAATTATGAATGGTGGCTTTGCCACAAATACGATGTCAACTACATGATCATGCTAAGCTATATGACAATGATGAAGTGTGTCATAATAAACAGAATGGTGGAAAGTTGCATGGCAATATATCTCTGAATGGCTATGGAAATGCCATAATAGGTATGTATGGTGGCTGTTTTGTGGAAGGTATATGGTGGGTATATGATACCGGCGAAAGGTGCGCGGTATTAGAGAGGCTAGCAATGGTGGAAGGAAGAAAAGTGTGTATAATCCATGGACTCAACATTAGTCATAAAGAACTCATATACTTATTGCAAAAATCTACAAGTTATCAAAGCAAAGTATTACGCGCATTCTCCTAGGGGGATAGATTGGTAGGAAAAGACAGTCGCTCGTCCCCGACCGCTAGTCATAAGGAAGACAATCAAAAAATAAATCATGCTCCGACTTCATCACATAACGGTTCACCATACGTGCATGCTATGGGAGTCACAAAATTTAACACAAGTATTTCTAAAATTCACAACTGCTCAACTAGCACAACTTTAATATCACCATCTTCATATCTCAAAACAATTATCAAGCATCAAACTTCTCATAGCATTCAACACACTCATAAGAAAGTTTTTACTATTCTTGAATACCAAGCATATTAGGATTATTTAAGCAAATTACCATGGTATTTAAGACACTCAAAATAATCTAAGTGAAGCATGAGAGATCAATAGTTTCTATAAAAGAAATCCACCACCGTGCTCTAAAAGATATAAGTGAAGTACTAGAGCAAAATTATACAACTCAAATGATATAAGCGAAGCACATAGAGTATTCTAACAAATTCCAAATCATGTATGGCTCTCTCAAAAGGTATGTACAGAAAATATGATTGTGGTAAACTAACAAATAAAGACTCAAATCATACAAGACGCTCCAAGCAAAACACATATCATGTGGTGAATAAAAATATAGCTCCCAGTAAAGTTACCGATAGAAGTAGATGAAAGAGGGGATGCCTTCCGGGCCATCCCCAAGCTTTGGCTTTTAGGTGTCCTTAGATTATCTTGGGGGTGACATGGGAATCCCCAAGCTTAGGCTCTTGCAATTCCTTGTTCCATAATCCATCAAATCTTTACCCAAAACTTGAAAACTTCACAACACAAAACGTAAAGTAGGAAATCTCGTGAGCTCCGCTAGCGAAAGAAAACAAAAGACCACTTCAAGGTACTGTAATGAACTCATTATTTATTTATATTGGTTTTAAACCTACTGTATTCCAACTTCTCTATGGTTTATAAACTATTTTACTAGCCATAGATTCATCAAAATAAGAAAACAACACACGAAAAACAGAATCTGTCAAAAACAGAACAGTCTGTAGTAATCTGTAGCTAGCGCAAGATCTGGAACCCCAAAAATTCTAAAATAAATTTCTGGAAGTGAGTAATTTATATATTAATCATCTGCAAAAATAATTAACTAAATAACACTTTCCAAATAAAAATGGCAGCAGTTCTCGTGAGCACTAAAGTTTCTGTTTTTTACAGAAAGATATCAAGACTTTCCCCAAGTCTTCCCAACGGTTCTACTTGGCACAAACACTAATTAAACACAAAAAACACAACAAAAACAGAGGCTAGGTAAATTATTTATTACTAAACAGGAGAAAAAATCAAGGAATAAAAATAAAATTGGGTTGCCTCCCAACAAGCGCTATCGTTTAACGCCCTTAGCTAGGCATAAAAAGCAAGGATAGATCTAAGTATTGCCATCTTTGGTAGGAAATCCATAAGTGGATCTCATAATAGATTCATAAGGTAATTTAATTTTATTTCTAGGAAAGTGTTCCATGCCTTTCCTTAACAGAAATTGGAATCTAATATTTCCTTCCTTCATATCAGTAATTGCACCAATCGTTCTAACGAAATGTCTACCAAGGATAATAGGACATGAAGCATTGCAATCTATGTCAAGAACGATAAAATCTACGGGCACATAATTCCTATTTGCAACAATAAGAACATCATTAATTCTTCCCATTGGTTTTTAATAGTGGAATCCGCAAGGTGCAAGTTTAAAGATCAATCATCAAAATCAAGGAAACCTAACAAATCACACAAAGTCTTTGGAATCGTGGAAACACTAGCACCCAAATCACATAAAGCATAGAACTCCTGATATTTAAACTTAATTCTAATAGTTGGTTCCCACTCATCATAAAGTTTTCTAGGGATAAAAACTTCCAACTCAAGTTTTTCTTCATAAGATCGCATCCAGGCATCAACGATATGTTTAGTAAATGCTTTATTTTGACTATAAGCATGCGGAGAATTTAGCATGGATTGCAACAAGGAAATACAATCAATCAAAGAGCAATTTTCATAATTAAATTCCTTCAAATCCAAAATAGTGCGTTTAGAAACATCTAGGGTTTTAATTTCTTCAATCCCACTTTCATCAAATTTAGCATCAAGATCTAAAAACTCCGAATTTTTGTAATGCCTTCTAGGTAGAGGTGGATCATATTGCAAAACAAAGATTTAATAGGGGACACATCAATAACTTTTAGATCTTTACAGGAACTAGAAGAACACACTCTTATAAATGCATCTTTCTTAGCACGCATCATAGTGGTTCTTTCTTTGCACTCATCAATGGAAATTCTCATAGCTTTGAGAGACTCATTGATATCATGCTTAGGAGGAATAGATCTAAGCTTTAAAGAATCAACATCAAGAGAAATTCTATCAACGTTCCTAGCCAAATCATCATTTTAAGCAATTTTTCTTCAATCAAAGCATTGAAATTCTTTTACGAAGTAATAAATTATTTAATATTAGATTCAAAATCAGAGGGCATCTTATTATAATTTCCATAAGAATTGTTGTAGGAATTACCATAATTATTAGAGGGATTACTAGGATAAGGCCTAGGATTAAAGTTTCCTCTATACACGTCGTTACCAAAATTATTCCTACCAACAATATTCACATCCATAGATTCATTATTGTTATTAATCAAAGTAGACAAGGGCATATCATTAGGATCAGAAGAAACACTTTTACTAGCAAATAATTTCATAAGTTCATCCATCTTTCCACTCAAAACATTAATTTCTTCTATCACATGCACCTTTTTATTAGTAGATCTTTCCGTATGCCATTGAGAATAATTAACCATAATATTATCTAAGAGTCTAGTAGCTTCTACGAAAGTGATTTCCATAAAAGTGCCTCCCGCGGCCGAATCTAAAAGATTTCTAGAAGCAAAATTCAATCCAGCATAAATTTTTTGTATAATCATCCACAAATTCAAACCATGAGAAGGGCAATTACGTATCACTAATTTCATCCTCGCCCAAGCTTGTGCAACATGTTCATGATCAAGTTGCTTAAAATTCATAATATCGTTTCTAAGAGAGATGATCTTAGCGGGAGGAAAATACTTAGAGATAAAAGCATCTATGCACTTGTTCCAAGAATCAATAATATTTTTAGGCAAAGACGGAAACCAAGATTTAGCATGATCTCTAAGCGAAAAAGGAAATAGCTTCAACTTAACAATATCGTTGTCCACATCTTTCTTCTTTTGCATATCACAAAAATCAACGAAGCTATTTAGATGGGTAGCGGCATCTTCACTAGGAAGGCCGGAAACAGATCTTTCATGACAAGATTCAGCAATGCAGCATTAATTTCACAAGATTCAGCATCGGTAAGAGGAGCAATCGGAGTGCTAATAAAATCATTGTTGTTGGTATTGGTAAAGTCACACAATTTAGTGTTATCTTGAGACATCGTGACAAGCAAGCAATCCAACACACAAGCAAACAAAAAGCAAGCGGGCAAAAAGAGGCAAATAGAGAAGGAGAGGGAGGATAGAGAGAGAGAGAGGGCGAATAAAACAGCAAGGGTGAAGTGGGGGAGAGGAAAAAGAGAGGCAAATGGCAAATAATGTAATGCGGGAGATAAGGGTTGTGATGGGTACTTGGTATGTTGACTTTTGCGTAGACTCCCAGGCAACGACGCCAGAAATGGCTCGTTGTCAGGAGTCAAATCTTGACTTGCGCGAACCTCCCTGGCAACGGCGCCAGAAATTCTTCTTGCTACCTCTTGAGCACTGCGTTGGATTTCCTTGAAGAGGAAAGGATGATGCAGCAAAGTAGCGTAAGTATTTCCCTCAGCTTTTGAGAACCAATGTATCAATCCAGTAGGAGGTTACGCGCGCGTCCCTAGTACCTGCACAAAACAAATAACTCCTCGCAACCAACGCGATAAGGGGTTGTCAATCCCTTCACGGTCACTTACGAGAGTGAGATCTGATAGATATAATAAGATAATATTTTTGGTATTTTTATGATAAAGATGCAAAGTAAAATAAAGGCAAAGTAAAAAGCAAAGGAAATAACTAAGTATTGGAAGATTAATATGATGAAGATAGACCCGGGGGCCATAGGTTTCACTAGTGGCTTCTCTCAAGAGCATAAGTATTTTATGGTGGGTGAACGAATTACTGTTGAACAATTGACAAAATTGAGCATAGTTATGAGAATATCTAGGTATGCTCATGTATATAGGCATCACTGTAACACCCCGTATGTAACTTGCCATATTTGCATTCCAACTCTTGCCATTTTCGGCACTAAGTTATGTTATTTCCTCGTTGTCGGGTTTTTGCCTCTGTGTTTTTTTTCATGCATCTCATATCATGTCATCATGTGCATTGCATTTGCATACGTGTTCGTCTCATGCATTCGAGCATTTTCCCCGTTGTACGTTTTGCATTCCGGCGCTCCTATGTCCTCCGGTGTCCCTTTCTACCTCTTTTCGTGTGCGGGTGTTAAACGTAGTCAGATTGGACCGAGACTTGTCATGCGGCCTTGGTTTGCTACCAGTAGACCGCCTGTCAAGTTTCGCACCATTTGGACTTCGTTTGATACTCCAACCGTTAACCGAGGGACCGAAAAGGCATGGTGTGTGTTGCAGCCCAACACCCCTTCAAAGTGGTCCAAAACCCACCTAATCCTCTCCCATCACCTAGGTCGTTCGATCACGATCGCGTGGCCGCGAACCGCACCTCATTTGGACTCTCCTAGCTCCTCCTACCTCTATAAATAGCCCCTCGTCCAAAATCCCGGATCTCCTTCCACCCTAACCCTAGAAAAATTCCTCTCCGCGCGGCCGGACACATCCGCCGACCGCCGGACACACCGCCGCCACCACTTAGGACGTGCCACCTGTCGCCACCGCACTCCTCCCGCCGCCGGCCCGGGAAGCCCGCGTCGGGCCCCCGAGGACCATCGCCCGCGCCCCGCCACTTGGGAGAGCCGCGCCGCCCTGCGCCTCTCTCCTCCGCCGCAGGCCACCGCGCCGGCCTGATCTGCCCCTCGCCGGCAAGCTCACGGCACCGCGCCGGCCTCCCCCTCTAGCGCCGCTCGCCGTCCTGCTGCTCCAGCGCCGTCCCGCGCCACCGCACCTCGCCGTCCTCTCTGGCCGGCATACTCCTCGGTGCCCTCATCCTCTCCAGCGGCCCCAAGTCCGACTCCGGCGGCAACAGTACTCCGGCGACGAACCTCGATCGGCGTGCAAATCTGGATCTGGAGTTTGGATCCGGTTGACTTTTCCCCCCAAAACCCTAGTTTTATGCATACTTTGGCACGCCATAACTTCATCACCGTGGCTCCGATTCGCGCATGTAGCATATCGAAATGTTCGTCTCGACGAGTAATCCATTTCATCTCATTGCATCATTTTCATTTGAGGTCATATTGATGCCCTAAATGCTGTTGGAAGAGGGCTATGTGATGTTAGTTTCAGATATGTATCAGCATTTGCTCATTTGTCATTTTTGCCATGATTGATGTGTAGATGCTATGATCCTGAGCTCTACATGTGTTTTGAAGTATGCCATGTTATCTTTACAGGGGTGTATGCCATGTATTTTTGTGATCTCTGTGGTGACTAGCACAAGCATGCAAAGTAGCTTACTTAATGTTGCTGATTTCAGGGACTTAGAAATATTCTATGTCTTTGTCCTGCTGTAATTTTTATGCCATGTGTTCATGTTGCTACCAAGTGATCCGTGCCTTATTTTTAGCATGATCAGTAAGGATGTTTTGTAGATATTGTGGTGCTCTATCCATCCATGTCTTTTTTTGCATTTATGGAGCACCCTAGCTTGAGTCAATCGAGCTCTACTTTTGCTATAAAATGTTCCTAGCAGATTGTTAACATGTTTAGCAATTTTGCCGAGCTTGTTGTTATTGATCCATGCATGCTATGTTGTTGTTATTGCCCTGTTTAGCTTCTATGCCATGTCTACTTGCTGCGTGTATGCTTAGTTTGTCATGCAATGCCTTTTGGCGAGTGCATCGAGCTCATGAACATGCCTACTTGTATCTGTTTTGCCATGTTCCAGTTTGTCATAAAGTCTGAATTTGTTAACGATAATTGCTATGTTCACGTGGTTGCAATTGTATTTTCTGATCCCTTTTGGCTTATGGTCAGTAAGGGACTTTTGTTGTATACTTTGAGTAGCTTCATGCCATGCCTTTCTTTGCCATGATATGTTCCTGCAACATGTAGTTTTTGTGCTCTAAGAATTGCTTCCTGATGTTAAATTCCTGACTTCTTGTTAATTTCACTAAGTCTGAAACCTGTTATCATTTGCACTTTTGCCATGCTTGTTTGAACCTGCTATTCAGTGAATTAGCCGTAGCTAAGTGTTCATCTTTTGTCAAGCATCTTGAGTGGATCCCTGCCATGTATTTTGTTGTCATGTTGGAGTGTTGTAGCATGTTGTTCTTGATGCATTTAGATGGTCTCGTGCTGTTAATCGCAGACCGGTGCCATATTTGTTTTGCTTGTCATTTCAAAACCGTGCATCCGATTCCGGTGTTCTTTATATCAATTTCGACCGAAATCAACTCCTATTTCCAGTGGCACTCTTGGTTTTCCAAGTTGAGGCCAGGTTCAATTATTCCTTTCCAAATCATGCATATGCACCGCATATCGTATCCCGCATATCATACCATGATTTGCATCATGTTGCTTATGCATTGCACGTGGTTGATTGTGTCTCCCTTTGCTTGTGTTCTTGTTTAGGGTAGAGCCGGGAGACGAGTACGCGATCGAGGAGCCCGTTGAGTACACTTACGAGGATCAAGTCAACTCGGAGAACTTTGCAGGCAAGATGACCATACCCTCGAAATCACTTCTATCTTTGCTTGCTAGATGCTCGCTCTTTTGCTATGCCTATGCTACGATACCTACCACTTGCTTATCATGCCTCCCACATTTCCATGTCAAACCTCTAACCCACCTTGTCCTAGCAAACCGTTGTTTGGCTATGTTACTGCTTTGCTCAGCCCCTCTTATAGTGTTGCTAGTTGCAGGTGAAGATTGGAGTTTGTTCCTTGTTGGAACATGTTTATTGGTGGGATATCATTATATTATCTTGTTTATCTTAATGCACCTATATACTTGGTAAAGGGTGGAAGTCTCGGCCTTATGCATGGTGTTTTGTTCCACTCTTGCCGCCCTAGTTTCCGTCATACCGGTGTTATGTTCCTTGATTTTTGCGTTCCTTACACGGTTGGGTTATAATGGAAACCCCTTGGAAGTTTGCCTTGAATAAAACTCCTCCAGCATGGCCCAACTTTGGTTTTACCACTCGCCACCTAGCCTATTTTTCCCTTGGGTTCCGCGGACTCAAGGGTCATCTTTATTTAAACCCCCGGTCCAGTGCTCCTCTGAGTGTTGGTCCACCTTGTCAGCCGCCGGTGGGCACCAGGGGCAAGTCTGGGCTGGCCTACCGGAAGTTTGGACAATCCGGTGTGCCCTAAGAATGAGATATGTGCAGCTCCTATCGGGATTTTTCGGCACATTCGGGTGGCTTTGCTGGACTTGTTTTTACCATTGTCGAGATGTCTTGTAACCGGGATGCCGAGTCTGATCGGATTGTCTTGGGAGAAGGAATATCCTTCGTTGACCGTGAGAGCTTGTGATGGGCTAAGTTGGGACACCCATGCAGGGATTTGAACTTTTGAAAGACGTGCCCGCGGTTATGGGTAGATGGGGATTTGTTAATGTCCGGTTGTAGATAACCTTTAAACTAAACTTAACTAAAATGAATCAACAGAGTGTGTGGCCATGGTGGTCTCTTTTCGGCGGAGTCCGGGAAGAGAACACTGTGTTGGAGTTATGCTTGAACATAGGTTGTTCTAGGATCACTTCTTGATCATAGTTGTTCGATCGTGCCTTTGCCTTCTCTTCTCGCTCTCATTTGCGTATGTTAGCCACCAAACATGCTAGTCGCTTGCTGCAGCTCCACCTCATACCTTTTACCATTCCTATAAGCTTAAATAGTCTTGATCGCGAGGGTGTGAGATTGCTGAGTCCCCGTGACTCACAGATTCCTTCCAAACCAGATGCAGGGACCGATGATGCCATTCCAGATGATGCGACCGAGCTCAAGTGGGAGTTCGATGAGGACTCAGGACGATACTACGTGTCTTTCCCGGATGATCAGTAGTGGTGCCCAGTTGGGGCGATCGGGGACTATGTTGCATTTGGGGTTTATCTTCATTTTGGTTCCGTAGTCGGACCTTGAGTGTATTTGGATGAATGTAATGTTATTTATGATATTTGTGTGACGTGGCGAGTGTAAGCCAACTATGTATCCTTTTCCCTTATTATATTACATGGGTTGTTGTAAAGATTACCTCACTTGTGACATTGCTTTCGATGCGGTTATACCTCTAAGTCATGCTTCGACAAGTGGGAGATATAGCCGCATCGAGGGTGCTACAAGTTGGTAATCAGAGCCTTCCCCGACCTTAGGAGCCCCCTGCTTGATCGAATCGTTGGCGTTGTTGAGTCTATAAAAATGTTTTGAGTAATTTAGGATTATATATATCGGAGAGTAGGATTCATTTTACTCCTCAGTCCCTTCGTCGCTCTGGTGAGGCATCCTGACGTAGAGTTTTGACTCTTCTCTTCTCAAATTTCACTAAAAAAATTTAGGATCACGCGGGTATCTTGGAATCATTCCGATGGTTTTGTGACGAGAACATTGTTCTTGATGCCTCCTGACATTTAGGGGTTGTGGCAGTGTCCCGGGGAGTTGAGCTCCGAGGTGTTGTTGTCACAATTTTATCGTTGCAGTTCTGGAATACCTGAGTTTCGCCGACATTGAAAATCTCTTTTATGCAGTTGTTGGTGAGATAACCTCGACGCCACCCGGTACTGGGGCGGGAGTTCAGGAGTATCGCCATAACTCGTATAACGGATGCTTTTCGAAGGTTGAGGTAAATGATTTTTGAAGTTTTCTTGGTTATGTGTTGAAGGGTGGATACAGCTGGATGTAGGATTTGCGAGCTTTGGGTGAGATATTATGCTTCCCCTGTATTCCCAACACCTGATTGCATATCCGAGAGAATTTTGGGAGTTTCATAGGTGGGAATTCTTGTAGCTCTAGTATTTCTTCCGCAAATATTTGGTTTGTGATTGGGTAATCCTCACCAAGTATTTGTTCATGTCCATACCTTGTTGTACTATTCTTCTACCTCTATCTAAGTGGCTTCTCAATTTATGGAAGTGTGACCATTTCAATTGGAATGCATTCGTTCATTTTGTTTGGATGTTAAGACTATATGTTGCAATTTCAACCCATTTGATTCAGCTTGAATATATGTCTGTCAAGATGCTAACGGATGTCACCCTCTCCAGGATGGCTCCTCCAACGCGCACGACTCTGTATCCTGATCTGCCACCACCACCTCCACCTCCGGAGGCATGGCAAGCTGTGATGGCTGCTACCAATGCAAACATGCAGCTGATCATGCAGCTCTTGCAAGAGCGCAACCAAGGGAATCATGGCCATGGCAACAATCAGAATCAGTTTGCTACACTCAACCAGTTCCTCGCTAACCAGCCAAAGACCTTCAGCAACTGTGTCGAGGCCTCAGACGCTGATGATTGGCTCGTGAATATCGGCAAGCATTTCGAGTGCAGCAACGTCAGGCCTGAGGACTTTATCAAGTTTTCTTCGTTCCAACTCAAAGACCAAGCTGCAGAATGGTTTCAGCAATACAAAGATTCCAGAGGAGGTCATGTGATTACCTGGGATGAATTCCGTCAAGACTTCAAAGCTCACCACATTCCTCAGAGTGTTGTTGAGAGCAAGTGTGAGGAATTCTGCAACCTGAAGCAAGGCAGCTGGTCTGTTTACCAGTATAACATTCCGTTCCAGAGGCTCGCTCGTTTCGCCAAGCAAGACGTCCCTGACGAGAAGAGCATGATTTATCAGTTCAGGGGTGGCCTCAGAGAAGATCTCCAACTAGCGCTCGTCCTTTTTGAGCCGAAGAAGTACGATGAGTTCTACAATATGGCAATGAAGCAAGAGACTGCTCAACTCAAGTGTGATGCTTCCAAGCAGTGAGGCAGAGATGCAACTCCTTCCTCAACTCAAGTGGCTAAGCAGCAAAAGTATTGGCGGCCTCCTCCTCCGTCCCGTCAGCCTTATCAGCAGAAGAGTAAAGGTGACAGTGGATCTTCCCACCCACCCAACCCAGGCTTTCAGAACAAGACTTCGTCTCAAGCTCCAAGATCAAGTGCTCCGTATCATCGTCCGCTCTCGGAGGTCATGTGCAACAAGTGTCAGCAGAAGGGTCACTATGCCAACAAATGCTGCAATCAGAGGCGTCTCCCTCCTCCTCCTGTGAGATCTGCTAGCAATGCAGTGGTCAAGCACAATCCCAAGCATGCTAAGGTCAACATGATGAATGCAGCTCAGGCAGAGGACTCGTCAAATGTCATCATGGGCAACCTTCCTGTTAACGATGTTCCTGCTAAAGTTCTTTTTGACACTGGTGCATCACATTGTTTCATCTCAAGACCATTTGTATGTAAGCATGAGTTGTCTTTCCAAGATTTGCATAGACCGTTAGCAGTTGTCTCTCCGGGAAAGTGCTTGCATGCAAGCTATGTGGTTCCGGATGTTTCTATCACGTTGGGTGACTATAAGTTTATGTCTTCTCCAATGGTCCTTGGTAACTTGGATATTGATCTTATTCTCGGAATGGACTGGCTTTCTAAGCACAAGGCTCAGCTTGATTGTGCTGCCAGGCAGATTCAATTGACTCATTCGCCTGAGGATGTTATTGTCTTTGCCGCTCAGGATGATACCATTCGACTGTTTTCACTCAATGAGAAGGGTGAGCTGGATGCCATCTCTCAGATTCCAGTCATTTGTGAATATCAAGACGTCTTTCCAGAAGAGCTTCCAGGAATGCCTCCGCACCGGCCAGTTTAATTCGTCATCGATCTTGAGCCTGGCACGGAACCTGTTTGCAAACGTCCTTACAATCTTCGACCTAAAGAGTTGAAGGAGCTGAAGAAGCAACTCGATGTTCAAGAGCGTATGGGTCTCATCCGACCAAGTTCTTCTCCTTGGGGTTGTGGCATTCTTTTCGTCAAGAAGAAGGATGGAACAGACCGACTTTGTGTCGACTACCATCCATCAAACAAGAAGACCATAAAGAACAAGTACCCACTTCCCAACATCAATGAGCTTTTTGAACAACTCAAAGGTGCTCAAGTATTCTCCAAGCTTGATCTCCGTATGGGCTATCATCAGATTCGCATTCGTGAAAACGATATCCCCAAGACAGCATTCAGAACAAGCTATGGTTCATATGAATACACTGTCATGTCTTTCGGCCTTGTCAATGCACCTCCAACATTTTCTCGCATGATGAACTTCATCTTCAACGCCTATACAAATGACTTCGTCTTGGTCTACCTCGATGACATTTTGGTCTTTTCCAAGAACAAGGATGATCATGCCAAGCATTTGAGATTGGTGCTGGATAAACTCAGAGAACATCAGTTCTATGCCAAGTTTTCAAAGTGCGAGTTTTGGCTTGATGAGGTTCTCTACCTTGGGAATATCATCTCTGCTAAGGGCATAGCGGTTAATCCTGAGAAGGTGTCTGCAATTGTGAATTGGGAACCACCTCAGAATGTGAAGCAACTCCGCAGCTTCCTTGGGCTCGCAAGCTATTGTCGAAGGTTCATTGAACTTCTCTAAGATCGCGAAGCCTCTTTCCAACCTTCTCCAGAAGCATGTGAAGTACGTCTGGTCTCCTGAATGTGACATCGCTTTCAACACCCTGAAAGAGAAGTTAGTCACTGCTCCAGTTTTGACTCCTCCTGATGAATCCAAACCGTTTGAGGTCTTCTGTGATGCTTCCCTTCAAGGTCTTGGTGCAGTGTTGATGTAAGAGAAGAAAGTTGTGGCCTATACCTCTCGCCAGTTGAAGCCCAACGAAAAGAACTACCCCACTCATGACCTCGAGTTGGCGGCAGTTGTGCATGCTCTTTTAACTTGGAGACATCTCTTATTGGGAAGAAAAGTGGACATCTTCACTGATCATAAGAGTCTCAAGTACATCTTCACTCAGCCAAACCTCAACCTCAGGCAGACTCGTTGGGTCGAAATGATTCAAGAGTATAATCCGAGTATCGAATATACTCCAGGCAAGGCCAATGTAATTGCTGATGCATTGAGCAGAAAGGCTTACTGCAACAGTCTGATTCTCAAGCCTTACCAACCCGAGCTTTGTGAAGCTTTCCGCAAACTCAACCTTCAAGTTGTTCCTCAAGGTTTCCTCGCCAACCTCCAAGTCTCTCCTACTTTGGAAGATCAGATTCGCAAGGCTCAACTTCTTGATGCTACGGTGAAGAAGGTGAAGATTGGGATTGCCAAGAGTCAACCCATGTACAAGTGTTATCGCCTTGATGACAAGGATACTCTATTCTTCGAGGATCGCATTGTTGTGCCTAAAGGTGACCTTCGTAAAGTCATTTTGAACGAAGCTCACAATTCACTTCTCTCTATTCACTCTGGAAGTACAAAGATGTACCATGACCTCAAACAGTCGTATTGGTGGACTCGAATGAAGCATGAGATTGCTCAGTTCGTGAATGAATGTGATGTCTGCAGAAGAGTGAAAGCAGAACACCAATGACCAGCTGGTATCCTCCAACCGCTTGCCATTCCAGAATGGAAGTTTTACCATATTGAGATGGACTTCGTGACTGGATTTCCCAAGTCCAAGCGTGGCAATGATGATATATTCGTTGTCATCGACAAGCTCACTAAAGTGGCCCATTTTCTTCCTATCAAAGAATCTATCACAGCAGCTCAGTTGGCAGAACTATATACCTCCAGGATTGTCTCTCCGCACGGCATTCCGCAGTTGATTTCTTTAGATCGTGGCAACATCTTCACATCTAAGTTTTGGGATTCTTTTCAGAAGGCCATGGGCACCAACATTCGCTTCAGCACAACTTTTCATCCTCAAACTAGTGGCCAACTCGAGCGAGTAAATCAAATTCTTGAAGATATGCTCAGGGCTTGTGTCATTTCTTTCGGTACGAAGTGGGAAGATTGTCTTCCATATGCCGAGTTCTCCTACAATAACAGCTTCCAAGCAAGTTCGGTCCAGGCCCCATTCGAGATTCTCTATGGCAGGAAGTGTCGTACTCCTCTTAACTGGTCAGAGACTGGGGAACGTCAACTTCTTGGAAATGGCTTGATCACAGAGGCAGAAGAAATGTGCAAAGTCCTTCGTGAAAATCTAAAAGCCGCGCAATCGCTCCAAAAGAGTTACTATGATAGCAAGCATCGTGACTTGACTTTCGAGATCGGAGACCATGTCTACCTCCGCGTCTCTCCAATGAAAGGTACTCGTCGCTTCGGTATCAAAGGGAAGCTCGCCCCTAGATACGTGGGTCCTTTCAAGATCATCAACAAAAGAGGCGATCTCGCCTATAAACTTGAGCTTCCCTCCAACTTTGCAAACGTGCATGACGTGTTTCACGTCTCTCAGCTCTGCAAGTGTTTCAAGACTCCTGACCGCACCATCAACTTCGAAGACATTGATCTCCAAGAAGACATGTCTTATTGTCAGCACCCCGTTGCTATTCTCGAAGAAACTGAGCGCAAGACTCGCAACAAGTCTATCAAATTCCTCAAAGTCAAGTGGTCACATCATTCCGACCGTGAAGCCACCTGGGAACGCGAGGATCACCTCCTTTCTGAGTGGTCGGAGTTTTTCCAGTCCTAGATCTCGGGACGAGATCTTTTCGTAGTGGTGGAGTGTTGTAACACCCCGTATGTAACATGCCATATTTGTATTCCAACTCTTGCCATTTTCGGCACTAAGTTATGTTATTTCCTCGTTGTCAGGTTTTTGCCTCCGTGTGTTTTTGTCTTTGTCATGCATCTCATATCATGTCATCATGTGCATTGCATTTGCATACGTGTTCGTCTCATGCATTCGAGCATTTTCCCCGTTGTCCGTTTTGCATTCCGGTGCTCCTATGTCCTCCGGTGTCCCTTTCAACCTCTTTTCGTGTGCGGGTGTTAAATGTTTTCAGATTGGACCGAGACTTGTCACGCGGCCTTGGTTTACTACCGGTAGACCGCCTGTCAAGTTTCGCGCCATTTGGACTTCGTTCGATACTCCAATGGTTAACCAAGGGACCGAAAAGGCCTCGTGTGTGTTGCACCCCAACACCCCTTCAAAGTGGCCCAAAACCCACCTAAACCTCTCCCATCACCTACGCCGTTCGATCACGATCGCGTGGCCGCGAACCGCACCTCATTTGGACTCTCCTAGCTCCTCCTACCTCTATAAATAGACCCTCCTCCGAAATCCCGGATCTCCTTCCACCCTAACCCTGGAAAAATTCCTCTCTGCACGGCCGGACATGTCCGCCGGCCGATGGACACACCGCCGCCACCTCTCAGGACGTGCCACCTGTCGCCACCGCACTCCTCCCGCCGCCGGCCCGGGAAACCCGCACCGGGCCCTCGAGGCCCATCGCCCGCGCCCCGCCGCCTGGGAGAGCCGCAGGCCACCGCGCCGGTCGGAGCTGCCCCTCACCGGCGAGCTCGCTCCACTGCACCGGCCTCTGCCTCCAGCGTCGCCCGCCGTCCCGCTGCTCCGGAGCCATCCCGCGCCACCGCACCTCGCCGTCCTCTCTGGCCGGCCTCCTCCTCGGCACCCTCGTCCTTTCCGGCGGCCCCAAGTCCGACTCCGGCGGCTACAGTACTCCGGCGACGAACCTCGATCGGCGTGCAAATCTGGATCTAGAGTTTGGATCTGGTTGACTTTTTCCCCCGAAACCCTAGTTTTATGCATACTTTGGCAAGCCATAACTTCATCACCGTAGCTTCTATTCGCGCGTGTAGCATATCGAAATGTTCGTCTTGACGAGTACTCCATTTCATCTCATTGCATCATTTTCATTTGAGCTCATCTTGATACCCTAAATGCTACTGGAAGAGGGCTATGTGATGTTAGTTTCAGATCTGTATCAGCATTTGCTCATTTGTCATTTTTGCCATGATTGATGTGTGCATGTTATGTTCCTGAGCTCTACGTGTGTTTTGAAGTATGCCATGTTATCTTTACAGGGGTGTATGCCATGTATTTCTGTGATCTCTGTGGTGACTAGAACAAGCATGAAAAGTATCTTACTTAATGTTGCTGATTTCAGGGACTTAGAAATATTCTAAGTCTTTGTCCTGCTGTAACTTTTATGCCATGTGTTCATGTTGCTACCGAGTGATCCGTGCCCTTTTTAGCATGATCAGTACGGATGTTTTGTAGATATTGTGGTGCTCTATCCATCCATGTCTTTGTTTGCATTTATGGAGCACCCTAGCTTGAGTCAATCGAGCTCTACTTTTGCTACAAAATGTTCCTGGCAGATTGTTAACATGTTTAGCAATTTTGTCGAGCTTGCTGTTATTAATCCGTGCATGCTATGCTATTGTTCTTGCCATGTTTAGCTTCTATGCCATGTCTACTTGCTGGGTGTATGCTTAGTTTGTCATGCAATGCCTTGTGGTGAGTGCATCGAGCTCGTAAACATGCCTACTTGATATCTGTTTTGCCATGTTCCAGTTTGTCACTAAGTCTGAATCTGTTAATGATAATTACTATGTTCACGTGGTTGCAATTGTATTTTGTGATCCCTTTTGGCTTATGGTCAGTAAGGGACTTTTGTTGTATACTTTGGGTAGCTTCATGCCATGCCTTGCTTTGCCATGATATGTTCCTATAGCATATAGTTTTCGTGCTCTAAACATTGCTTCCTGATGTTAAATTGCTGACTTGTTAATTTCACTAAGTCTTAAACCAGTTATCATTTGCACTTTTGCCATGCTTGTTTGAACCTGCTATTGAGTGAATTAGCCGTAGCTCAGTGTTCATATTTTGTCAAGCATCTTGAGTGGATCCCTGCCATGTATTTTTGTCATGTTGGAGTGCTGTAGAATGTTGTTCTTGATGTATTTAGATGGTCTCGTGTTGTTAATCGCATACCGGTGCCATATTTGTTTTGCTTGTCATTTCCAAACCGTGCATCCGATTCCGGTGATCTTTATATCGATTTCGACCGAAATCAACTCCTCTTTCCAGTGGCACTCTTGGTTTTCCAAGTTGAGGCAAGGTTCAATCATTACTTTCCAAATCATGCATATGCACCGCATATCGCATCCCGCATATCATACCATGTTTTGCATCATGTTGCTTGTGCATTGCACGTGGTTGATTTGTCGGCACATTCGGGTGGCTTTGCTGGACTTGTTTTACCATTGTCGAGATGTCTTGTAACCGGGATGCCGAGTCTGATCGGATTGTCTTGGGAGAAGGAATATCCTTCGTTGACCGTGAGAGCTTGTGATGGGCTAAGTTGGGACACCCCTCAAGGGATTTGAACTTTCGAAAGCCGTGCCCGTGGTTATGGGCAGATGGGAATTTGTTAATGTCCGGTTGTAGATAACCTTTAAACTAAACTTAACTAAAATGAATCAACAGAGTGTGTGGCCGTGATGGTCTCTTTTCGGCGGAGTCCGGGAAGAGAACACGGTGTTGGAGTTATACTTGAACGTAGGTTGTTCTAGGATCACTTCTTGATCATAGCTGTTCGATCATGCCTTTGCCTTCTCTTCTCGCTCTCATTTGCGTATGTTAGCCACCAAATATGCTAGTCGCTTGCTGTAGCTCCACCTCATACCTTCTACCATTCCTATAAGCTGAAATAGTCTTGATCGCGAGGGTGTGAGATTACTGAGTCCCCGTGACTCACAGATTCCTTCCAAACTAGATGCAGGGACCGATGATGCCATTACAGATGATGTGACCGAGCTCAAGTGGGAGTTCGATGAGGACTCAGTACAATACTACGTGTCTTTCTCGGATGATCAGTAGTGGTGCCCAGTTGGGGTGATCGGGGACTATGTTGCATTTGGGGTTTATCTTCCTTTTGGTTCCGTAGTCGGACCTTGAGTGTATTTGGATGAATGTAATGTTATTTATGATATTTGTGTGACATGGCGAGTGTAAGCCAACTATGTATCATTTTCCCTTATTATATTACATCGGTTGTTGTGAAGATTACCTCACTTGCGACATTGTTTTCGATGCGGTTATGCCTCTAAGTCGTGCTTCGACACATGGGAGATATAGCCACATCGAGGGCTTTACAATCACGTCTAAGACAAGTAGACTGACTCTTGCCTGCATCTACTACTATTACTCCACTCATCGACCGCTATCCGGCATGCATCTAGAGTATTAAGTTCATGAAAACAGAGTAACTCCTTAAGCAAGATGATATGATGTAGAGGGATAAATTCATGCAATATGATAAAAAACATGTCTTGTTATCCTCGATGGCAACAATACAATACGTGCCTTGCTGCCCCTACTGTCACTAGGAAAGGACACCGCAAGATTGAACCCAAAGCTAAGCACTTCTCCCATTGCAAGAAAGATGAATCTAGTAGGCCAAACCAAACTGATAATTCGAAGAGACTTGCAAAGATAACCAATCATACATAAAAGAATTCAGAGAAGATTCAACTATTGTTCATAGATAATCTTGATCATAAACCCACAATTCATCGATCTCAACAAACACACCGCAAAAAGAAGATTACATCGAATAAATCTCCACAAGAGAGGGGGAGAACATTGTATTGAGATCCAAAAAGAGAGAAGAAGCCATCTAGTTAATAACTATGGACCCGAAGGTCTGAGGTAAACTACTCACACTTCATCGGAGAGGCTATGGTGTTGATGTAGAAGCCCTCCGTGATGGATGCCCCCTCCGACGGAGCTCCGGAACAGGCCCCAAGATGGGATCTCGTGGATACAGGAAGTTACGGTGGTGGAATTAGGGTTTTGGCTCTATGTCTGATTGTTTGGGTGTACGTAGGTATATATAGGAGGAAGGAGTACGTCGATGGAGCAACAGGGGGCCCACGAGGGTGGAGGGCGCGCCTGGGGGGGGGGGTAGGTGCGCCCCCTACCTCGTGGCCTCCTCCTTTGTTTCTTGATGTAGGGTCCAAGTCTCCTGGATCATATTCGTGTTGGGGAACGTTGCAGAAAACAAAAAATTTCCTACTCGTTTCACCAAGATCATCTAGGAGTTCATCTAGCAACGAGTGATTAGATGCATCTACATACCTTTGTAGATCGCGAGCGGAAGCGTTCAAAAGAACGGTGATGATGTAGTCGTACTCGACGTGATCCAAATCACCGATGACCAGCGCCGAACGGACGGCACCTCCGCGTTCAACACACGTACGGAACAGCCACGTCTCCTCCTTCTTGATCCAGCAAGGGAGGGAGGAGAGGTTGAGGGAGATGGCACCAGCAGCAGCACGACGGCGTGGTGTTGATGGAGCTGCAGTACTCCGGCAGAGCTTCGCTAAGCACTATGGAGGTGGAGGAGGTGTTGGGGAGGGAGAAGGAGGCAACCAAAGGCCGAGGCGTTCAGGTATGAAGTCCCTCCTCTCCCCCACTATATATAGGGGTGCCAAGGGGGGGTGGCCGGCCCTAGGAGATCCAATCTCCTAGGGGGTGCGGCGGCCTAGGGGGGTTTCCCTCCCCCCCAAGGCACCTAGGAGGTGCCTTACCCTCCTAGGACTCTTCCCCCCTTAAACCCTAGGCGCATGGGCCTATGTGGGACTGGTGCCCTTGGCCCATTAGGCCAAGGCGCACCCCCTTACAGCCCATGTGGCCCCCCGGGACAGGTGGACCCCCCGGTGGACCCGGACCCTTCCGGTGGTCCCGGTACAATACCGATAACCCCGAAACTTGTCCCGATGCCCGAAACAGGACTTCCCATATATAAATCTTTACCTCCGGACCATTCCGGAACTCCTCGTGACGTCCGGGATCTCATCCGGGACTCCGAACAACATTCGGGTTACTGCATATACATATCCCTACAACCCTAGCGTAACCGAACCTTAAGTGTGTAGACCCTACGGGTTCGGGAGACAAGCAGACATGACCGAGACGACTCTCCGGTCAATAACCAACAGCGGGATCTGGATACCCATGTTGGCTCCCACATGCTCCACGATGATCTCATCGGATGAACCACGATGTCGAGGATTCAATCAACCCCGTACACTATTCCCTTTGTCCATCGATATGTTACTTGCCCGAGATTCGATCGTCGGTATCCCAATACCTCGTTCAATCTCGTTACCGGCAAGTCACTTTACTCGTACCGTAATGCATGATCCCGTGACCAGACACTTGGTCACTCTGAGCTCATTATGATGATGCATTACCGAGTGGGCCCAGTGATACCTCTCCGTCATACGGAGTGACAAATCCCAGTCTTGATCCATGTCACCCAACAGACACTTTCGGAGATACCCGTAGTCTACCTTTATAGTCACCCAGTTACGTTGTGACGTTTGGCATACCCAAAGCACTCCTACGGTATCCGGGAGTTACACGATCTCATGGTCTAAGGAAAAGATACTTTGACATTGCAAAACTCTAGCAAACGAACTATACGATCTTGTGCTATGTTTAGGATTGGGTCTTGTCCATCACATCATTCTCCTAATGATGTGATCTCGTTATCAATGACATCCAGTGTCCATAGTCAGGAAATCATGACTATCTGTTGATCAACGAGCTAGTCAACTAGAGGCTCACTAGGGACATGTTGATGTCTGTTATTCACACATGTATTACGATTTCCAGATAACACAATTATAGCATGAATAAAGACAATTATCATGAACAAGGAAATATAATAATAATGCTTTTATTATTGCCTCTAGGGCATATTTCCAACAGTCTCCCACTTGCACTAGAGTCAATAATCTAGTTACATTGCGATGAATCGAACACCCATGGAATTCTGGTGTTGATCATGTTTTGCTCTAGGGAGAGGTTTAGTCAACGGATCTGCTACATTCAGGTCCGTATGTACTTTACAAATCTCTATGTCTCCATCTTGAACATTTTCACGAATGGAGTTGAAGCGACGCTTGATGTGCCTTGTCTTCTTGTGAAACCTGGGCTCCTTGGCAAGTGCAATAGCTCCAGTGTTGTCACAGAAGAGCTTGATCGGCCCCGACGCATTGGGTATGACTCCTAGGTCGGTGATGAACTCCTTCACCCATATTGCTTCATGTGCTGCCTCCGAGGCTGCCATGTACTCCGCTTCACATGTAGATCCCGCCACGACGCTTTGCTTGCAACTGCACCAGCTCACTGCCCCACCATTCAAAATATACACGTATCCGGTTTGTGACTTAGAGTCATCCAGATCTGTGTCGAAGCTAGCGTCGACGTAACCCTTTACGACGAGCTCTTCGTCACCTCCATAAACGAGAAACATTTCCTTAGTCCTTTTCAGGTACTTTAGGATATTCTTGACCGTTGTCCAGTGTTCCTTGCCGGGATTACTTTGGTACCTTCCTACCAAACTTACGGCAAGGTTTACATCAGGTCTGGTACACAGCATGGCATACATAATAGAACCTATGGCTGAGGCATAGGGGATGACGCTCATCTCTTCTATATCTTCTGCCGTGGTCGGACATTGAGCTGAGCTCAATTTCATACCTTGCAACACAGGCAAGAACCCCTTCTTGGATTGATCCATATTGAACTTCTTCAATATCTTATCAAGGTATGTGCTTTGTGAAAGACCTATGAGGCGTCTTGATCTATCTCTATAGATTTTGATGCCTAATATATAAGCAGCTTCTCCAAGGTCCTTCATTGAAAAACTTTTATTCAAGTAGGCCTTGATGCTGTCCAAGAGTTCTATATCATTTCCCATCAAAAGTATGTCATCTACATATAATATGAGAAATGCTACAGAGCTCCCACTCACTTTCTTGTAAACGCAGGCTTCTCCATAAGTCTGTGTAAACCCAAACGCTTTGATCATCTCATCAAAGCGAATGTTCCAACTCCGAGATGCTTGCACCAGCCCATAAATCGAGCGTTGGAGCTTGCACACTTTGTCAGCATTCTTAGGATCGACAAAACCTTCCGGCTGCATCATATACAATTCTTCCTTAAGGAAACCATTAAGGAATGCCGTTTTGACGTCCATTTGCCATATTTCGTAATCATAGAATGCGGCAATTGCTAACATGATTCGGACGGACTTCAGCTTCGCTACCGGTGAGAAAGTCTCATCGTAGTCAACCCCTTGAACTTGTCGATAACCCTTAGCGACAAGCCGAGCTTTATAGATGGTCACATTACCATCCGCGTCTGTCTTCCTCTTAAAGATCCATTTATTTTCTATGGCTCGCCGCTCAACGGGCAAGTCAGTCAAAGTCCATACTTTGTTTTCATACATGGATCCTATCTCGGATTTCATGGCTTCCAGCCATTTGTCGGAATCTGGTCCCGCCATCGCTTCCTCATAGTTCGAAGGTTCACCGTTGTCTAACAACATGATTTCCAAGACAGGGTTGCCGTACCACTCTGGTGCGGAACGTGTCCTTGTGGACCTTCGGATTTCAGTAGGGGCTTGATCAGAAGTATCTTGATCATTAACTTCCTCTCTAGTCGGTGCAGGCACCTCAGGAACATTTTCTTGAGTTGCGCCATTTTCCGGTTCAAGAGGTAATACTTCATCAAGCTCTACTTTCCTCCCACTTACTTCTTTCGAGAGAAACTCTTTCTCCAGAAAGGACCCATTCTTGGCAACAAAGATCTTGCCTTCGGATCTGAGGTAGAAGGTGTACCCAATAGTTTCTTTTGGGTACCCTATGAAGACGCATTTTTCCGATTTGGGTTCGAGCTTTTCAGGTTGAAGTTTCTTGACATAAGCATCGCATCCCCAAACTTTTAGAAACGACAGCTTAGGTTTCTTCCCAAACCATAATTCATACGGTGTCGTCTCAACGGATTTCGACGGAGCCCTATTTAAAGTGAATGCGGCAGTCTCTAAAGCATAGCCCCAAAAATAAAGCGGTAAATCGGTAAGAGACATCATAGATCGCACCATATCTAACAGAGTGCGATTACGACGTTCGGACACACCATTACGCTGAGGTGTTCCAGGCGGCGTGAGTTGTGAAACTATTCCACATTTTCTTAAGTGTGCCCCAAACTCGTGACTCAAGTATTCTCCTCCACGATCTGATCGTAGAAACTTGATTTTCCTGTCACGTTGATTTTCAACCTCACTCTGAAATTCCTTGAACTTTTCAAAGGTTTCAGACTTGTGTTTCATTAAGTAGATATACCCATACCTACTTAAATCATCAGTGAGGGTGAGAACATAACGATAGCCACCGCGAGCCTCAATACTCATCGGACCGCACACATCAGTATGTATGATTTCCAATAAGTCGGTTGCTCGCTCCATTGTTCCTGAGAACGGAGTCTTGGTCATTTTACCCATAAGGCATGGTTCGCACGTGTCAAATGATTCATAATCAAGAGACTCTAAAAGTCCATCAGCATGGAGCTTCTTCATGCGTTTAACACCTATGTGACCAAGGCGGCAGTGCCACAAGTATGTGGGACTATCATTATCAACCTTACTTCTTTTGGTACTCACATTATGAATATGTGTAGCATCACGTTCGAGATTCATAAGGAATAAACCATTCACCATAGGAGCATGACCATAAAACATATCTCTCATAAAAATGGAACAACCATTATTCTCAGATTTAAAAGAGTAGCCATCTCGAATTAAACGAGATCCCGATACAATGTTCATGCTCAAAGCTGGCACTAAATAACAATTATTAAGGTTTAAAACTAATCCCGAAGGGAGATGCAGAGGTAGCGTGCCGACGGCGATCACATTGACCTTGGAACCATTCCCGACGCGCATCGTCACCTCGTCCTTTGCCAGTTTCCGCTTATTCCGCAGCCCCTGCTTTGAGTTACAAATGTGAGCAACTGCACCGGTATCAAATACCCAGGAGCTACTACGGGCACTAGTAAGGTACACATCAATTACATGTATATCACATATACCTTTTGTTTTGCCGGCCTTCTTATCCGCTAAGTACTTAGGGCAGTTCCGCTTCCAGTGACCGCTTCCCTTGCAATAAAAGCACTCAGTCTCGGGCTTGGGTCCATTCTTTGGCTTCTTCCCAGCAGCTTGCTTGCCGGGCGCGGCAACCTCCTTGCCGTCCTTCTTGAAGTTCTTTTTACCCTTGCCTTTCTTGAACTTAGTGGTTTTATTGACCATCAACACTTGATGTTCCTTTCTGACTTCTACCTCTGCTGATTTCAGCATAGCAAATACTTCAGGAATGGTCTTTTCCATCCCCTGCATATTGAAGTTCATCACAAAGCTCTTGTAGCTTGGTGGAAGCGACTGGAGGATTCTGTCAATGACCGCATCATCCGGGAGATTAACTCCCAGCTGAGTCAAGCGGTTATGCAACCCAGACATAGTGAGTATGTGCTCACTGACAGAACTGTTTTCCTCCATCTTACAGCTAAAGAATTTGTCGGAGACTTCATATCTCTCGACCCGGGCATGAGCTTGGAAAACCATTTTCAGCTCTTCGAACATCTCATATGCTCCATGTCTCTCAAAACGCTTTTGGAGCCCCGGCTCTAGGCTGTAAAGCATGCCGCACTGAACGAGGGAGTAGTCATCGAAACGTGCCTGCCAAGCGTTCATAACGTCTTGTTCCGCAGGGAGAACGGGTGCGTCACCAAGCGGTGCTTGTAGGACATAATCTTTCTTGGCAGCTATGAGGATGATCCTCAGGTTCCGGACCCAGTCCGTATAGTTGCTGCCATCGTCTTTCAGCTTAGTTTTCTCTAGGAACGCGTTGAAGTTGAGGACTACGTTGGCCATTTGATCTACAAGACATATTGCAAAGATTTTAGACTAAGTTCATGATAATTAAGTTCAACTAATCAAATTATTAGTGAACTCCCACTTAGATTAGACATCCCTCTGGTCATCTAAGTATTACATGATCCGAGTTAAACTAGACCGTGTCCGATCATCACGTGAGACGGACTAGTCAACATCGGTGAACATCTTCATGTTGATCGTATCTTCTATACGACTCATGCTCGACCTTTCGGTCTTCTGTGTTCCGAGGCCATGTCTGTACATGCTAGGCTCGTCAAGTCAACCTAAGTGTTTGCATGTGTAAATCTGTCTTACACCCGTTGTATGTGAACGTCTGAATAAAACACCCGATCATCACGTGGTGTTTTGAAACAGCGAACTGTCGCAACGGTGCACAGTTAGGGGGAACACTTCTTGAAATTATTGTGAGGGATCATCTTATTTACTACCGTCGTTCTAAGTAAACAAGATGCAAAACATGATAAACATCACATGCAATCAAATAATAAACGTGACATGATATGGCCAATATCACATAGCTCCTTTGATCTCCATCTTGGGGCTCCATGATCATCTTGTCACCGGCTTGACACCATGATCTCCATCATCATGATCTCCATCATCGTGTCTCCATGAAGTTGCTCGCCAACTATTACTTCTACTACTATGGCTAACGCGTTTAGCAATAAAGTAAAGTAATTTACATGGCGTTTCTTGATGACACGCAGGTCATATAAAAGAATAAAGACAACTCCTATGGCTCCTGCCGGTTGTCATACTCATCGACATGCAAGTCGTGAATCCTATTACAATAGCATGAACATCTCATACATCACATATAGATCATTCATCATTCATCACAACTTTGGCCATATCATATCACAAACCACTTGCTGCAAAAACAAGTTAGACGTCCTCTAATTGTTGTTGCAAGTTTTACGTGGCTGAATTAGGGTTCTAGCAAGAACGTTTTCTTACCTACGTTAAAGCCACAACGTGATTTGTCAACTTCTATTTACCCTTCATAAGGACCCTGTTCATCGATTCCGCTCCAACTAAAGTAGGAGAGACAGACACCCGCCAGCCACCTTATGCAACTAGTGCATGTTAGTCGGTGGAACCGGTCTCACGTAAGCGTACGTGTAAGGTTGGTCCGGGCCGCTTCATCCCACAATACCGCTGAAGCAAGAAAGGACTAGTAACGGCAAGAAAGTTGACAAATCTACGCCCACAACAAATTGTGTTCTACTCGCGCAAGAAGAACTACGCATAGACCTAGCTCATGATGCCACTGTTGGGGAACGTTGCAGAAAACAAAAATTTTCCTACTCGTTTCACCAAGATCATCTAGGAGTTCATCTAGCAACGAGTGATTAGATGCATCTACATACCTTTGTAGATCGCGAGCGGAAGCGTTCAAAAGAACGGTGATGATGTAGTCGTACTCGACGTGATCCAAATCACCGATGACCAGCGCCGAACGGACGGCACCTCCGCGTTCAACACACGTACGGAACAGCCACGTCTCCTCCTTCTTGATCCAGCAAGGGAGGGAGGAGAGGTTGAGGGAGATGGCACCAGCAGCAGCACGACGGCGTGGTGTTGATGGAGCTGCAGTACTCCGGCAGAGCTTCGCTAAGCACTATGGAGGTGGAGGAGGTGTTGGGGAGGGAGAAGGAGGCAACCAAAGGCCGAGGCGTTCAGGTATGAAGTCCCTCCTCTCCCCCACTATATATAGGGGTGCCAAGGGGGGGTGGCCGGCCCTAGGAGATCCAATCTCCTAGGGGGTGCGGCGGCCTAGGGGGGTTTCCCTCCCCCCCAAGGCACCTAGGAGGTGCCTTACCCTCCTAGGACTCTTCCCCCCTTAAACCCTAGGCGCATGGGCCTATGTGGGGCTGGTGCCCTTGGCCCATTAGGCCAAGGCGCACCCCCTTACAGCCCATGTGGCCCCCCGGGACAGGTGGACCCACCCGGTGGACCCCCGGGACCCTTCCGGTGGTCCCGGTACAATACCGATAACCCCGAAACTTGTCCCGATGCCCGAAACAGGACTTCCCATATATAAATCTTTACCTCCGGACCATTCCGGAACTCCTCGTGACGTCCGGGATCTCATCCGGGACTCCGAACAACATTCGGGTTACTGCATATACATATCCCTACAACCCTAGCGTAACCGAACCTTAAGTGTGTAGACCCTACGGGTTCGGGAGACAAGCAGACATGACCGAGACGACTCTCCGGTCAATAACCAACAGCGGGATCTGGATACCCATGTTGGCTCCCACATGCTCCACGATGATCTCATCGGATGAACCACGATGTCGAGGATTCAATCAACCCCGTACACTATTCCCTTTGTCCATCGATATGTTACTTGCCCGAGATTCGATCGTCGGTATCCCAATACCTCGTTCAATCTCGTTACCGGCAAGTCACTTTACTCGTACCGTAATGCATGATCCCGTGACCAGACACTTGGTCACTCTGAGCTCATTATGATGATGCATTACCGAGTGGGCCCAGTGATACCTCTCCGTCATACGGAGTGACAAATCCCAGTCTTGATCCATGTCACCCAACAGACACTTTCGGAGATACCCGTAGTCTACCTTTATAGTCACCCAGTTACGTTGTGACGTTTGGCATACCCAAAGCACTCCTACGGTATCCGGGAGTTACACGATCTCATGGTCTAAGGAAAAGATACTTTGACATTGCAAAACTCTAGCAAACGAACTATACGATCTTGTGCTATGTTTAGGATTGGGTCTTGTCCATCACATCATTCTCCTAATGATGTGATCTCGTTATCAATGACATCCAGTGTCCATAGTCAGGAAATCATGACTATCTGTTGATCAACGAGCTAGTCAACTAGAGGCTCACTAGGGACATGTTGATGTCTGTTATTCACACATGTATTACGATTTCCAGATAACACAATTATAGCATGAATAAAGACAATTATCATGAACAAGGAAATATAATAATAATGCTTTTATTATTGCCTCTAGGGCATATTTCCAACAATTCGGTGAGAAAATCACGTTCCCAAAGGTTTCATTCCGTTTGGACTCCGTTTGATATTCCTTTTCTTCGAAACCCTAAAATAAGCAAAAAAAAAATAGCAATTCTGGGTTGTGCCTCTGGTTAATAGGTTAGTCCCAAAAATAATATAAAAGTGGATAATAAAGCCCAATAATGTCCAAAACAGTAGATAATATAGCATGGAGCAATCAAAAATTATAGATATGATGGAGACATATCACCCCTACTGTGACTGGGAAAGGACACTGCAAGATTGAATCCAAAGCTAAGCACTTCCCCCATTGCAACAAAGATCAATCTAGTAGGCCAAACTAAACCGATTATTCGAAGAGACTTGCGAAGATATCAAATCATGCATATAAGAATTCAAAGAAGAACCAAATATTATTCATAGATAAACTTGATCATAAATCCAGAATTCGTCGAATCTCGGCAAACACACCGCAAAAAGTATTACATCGAATAGATCTCATGGGTACAGAAGGTTTCGGTGGTGGAAAAGTGGTTTCGTGGCTCCCCCTGATGTTTTTAGGGTATAAGAGTATATATAGGCGAAAGAAGTACGTCGGTGGAGCTCCATGGGGCCCATAAGGGTGGGGGCGCGCCCTCCTATCTCGTGGAAGCCTCGCGGAGTTCCAGAATTCCACTCCAAGTCTCCTATTTGTGTTTGTTCCAAGAAAGATCCTCGCGAAGGTTTCATTCCGTTTGGTTTCCGTTTGATATTCCTTTTCTTCGAAACACTAAAATAGGCAAAAAAAACAGAAGTTGGCACTGGGCCTCCGGTTAATAGGTTAGTCCCAAAAATAATATAGAAGAGCATATTAAAGCCCATTAAACATCCAAAACAGATAATATAATAGCATGGAACAATCAAAAATTATATATAAGTTGAGACGTATCAGGGGCCCATGGGGGTCTCCTCCACCGCCTCTTCGCTCTACCCCAATATTCCAGAAACCCTAGGGGAGTTGACGGAACACAATTCTAGCCGCTGCAAGTTCGAGAACCACGAGCCATCTAGAGCCCTATTCCGGCACTCTACCGGAGGGGTTCATCATCCTCATTGGTGCTCCTCTAATGATGCATGAGTAGTTCACCATATACCTACGGGTCCTAGGCAGTAGCTAGATGGCTTCTTATCTCTTTTTGATTCTCAATACAATGTTCTCCTCGTTCTTGTTGGAGATCTATTTGATGTAATGACTTTTTGCGGTGTGTTTGTTGGGATCCGATGAAGTTCGAGTTTATGATGAGATCTATATCCATGAATATTATTTGAGTTTTATTTGATCTCTTATATGCATGATTATTTATAGCCTCGTATTTCTTCTCCAAATCTTTAGTTTAGTTAGGCCAACTAGATCGATTTTCTTGCCATGGGAAGAGATGTTTTGTGATGGGTTCGATCTTGTGGTGTCCTCACACAGTAACGGAAGGGGTAGGAAGGCACGTATGTGTCATTGCTATTAAGGATAAAAAGATGCGGTCTATTCCGACAGGAATAGATCTTGTCTACATCATGTAATTGTTCTTATTGCATTACTTCGTTTCTCCATGAACTTAATACACTAGATGCATGCTACATAGCGGTCGATGTGTGGAGTAATAGTAGTAGATGCAGAATCGTTTCAGTCTACTAATCTTGGATGTGATGCCTATATACATGATCATTGCCTTGGATATCGTCATAATTATTTGATCTTCTATCAATTGCCCAATAGTAATTTGTTTACTGCTACTTCTTGAGCTTGCGTTGGTTTTTCCCTTGAAGACGAAAGAGTGATGCAGCAAAGTAGAGATAAGTATTTCCCTCAGTTAGAGAACCAAGGTATCAATCCAATAGGAGGTACAAGCAAGTCCCCAATCTATGCACCTGCACAAACAATCAAACACTTGCACCCAACGCGATAAAGGGGTTGTCAATCCCTTCACGGTCAATTGCAAAAGTGAGATATGATAGGGATAGATAAAACTAAATAAAAGATAACTAAATATTTTTGGTTTATAGATCTGAAAATAAAAGATTGCAAAATAGTAGATAAGAAACAAATATGATAGAAAATAGACCCAGGGGCCACAGGTTTCACTGGAGGCTTCTCTCATGAAGGCAAATAATACGGTGGGTGGACAAATTACTGTTGAGCAATTGATAGAATAGCACAAAGTTATGATGATATCCAAGGCAATGATTTTGCACATAGGAACCACGTCTGTGTCAAGTACACTGACTCCTGCCTACATCTACTACTATTACTCCACACATGGACAGCTATCCAGCATGCATCTAGAGTATTAAGTTCATTAAGAACGGAGTAATGCCTTAAGTAAGATGACATGATGTAGATGGATAAACTCAAGCAATATGATGAAAACCCCATCTTTTTATCCTTGATGGCAACAATACAATACGTGTCTCGCCACCCCTACTTTGTCACTGGGTGAAATCACGCAAGATTGAACCCAAAACTGAGCACCTCTCCCATTGCAAGAAATACCAATCTAGTTGGCCAAACCAAACCGATAATTCAGAGAGAAATACAAAGATATCAACTCATGCATATAAGAATTCAGAGAAGATTCAAATAATATTCATAGATAATCTGATCATAAATCCACAATTCATCGGATCTCGACAAGCAAAACCGCAAAAGAAGATTACATCAGATAGATCTCCAAGAACATCGAGGAGAACATGGTATTGAGAATCAAAGAGAGATAAGAAGTTATCTAGCTACTAGCTATTGACCCGTAGGTCTGACGTAAACTACTCACGCTTCATCGGAAGGACAATAGGGTTGATGTAGAAGCCCTCCGTGATTGAATCCCCCTCCGGCAGATCCTTGGAAAAGGCCCCAAGATGGGATCTCACGGGTATAGAAGGTTGCAGCGGTGGAAAAGTATTTTCGTGGCTTCCTCTGAGGGTTTTGGAATATATGTGAATTTATAGGACGAACAAGTAGGCCAGGGGACTCCCGATGGGGGGCACAAGGTAGGGGGCGCCCCCAAGGGTGCGCCCTCCACCCTTCTGCCGCCTTGTGGGTCTCCTGACTTGGAGTCCAAGTCCTACGGGTGTCTTCTCGTCCAAGACAAATCATCGCAAAGTTTTATTCCGTTTGGTGTCCGTTTGATATTCCTCTTTTGCGAAACTCAAAAACAAGAAAAAAACAGAAACTCGCATTGGGCTCTAGGTTAATAAGTTAGTCCCAAAGTAATATAAAAATAGCATATTAATGCATATAAAACATCCAGAACAGATAATATTATATCATGGAACAATCAAAAATTATAGATATGTTGGAGATTTATCACTTCCCACCGTATGCTATTTTCTCGAGAGAAGCCACTAGTGAAATCTACGGCCCCTGGGTCTATCTTTTATCATATTGTTTTCAGATCTATATTTCCAAAAACCCAAAAATACCTTGCTGCACTTTTATTTACTTGTTTTATTTTGTGTTCTTGCTAGATCTATTTCCAACCTCATACAATTTAATCTATCTTTTTACCATGGAGGGATTGAAAACCCCTCTTACGTGTCGTGTTGCAAGTATTTGTTCTTTGTGTGCAGGTACTATTTACATAGTGTTGCTTGGTTCTCCTACTGGATTGATAACCTTGGTTTCATAACTGAGGGAAATACCTACCGTAGCTGTACTGCATCATCCCTTCCTCTTTGGGGAAATACCGACGCAGTTTCAAGCCACATCAATCACTCCTGATTATCTCTTTGCATTGTATCTATTGAAATTTCTTTTTGCCAAGCTCGACATGTACGACCCGACCATACGAAATATAGAAAGTTGCGCCCTTCAAGGTTTTTTAGCATTTCTTTATAATTACTATCTCTGAGCCGAAAGAATACTTCATCATACAAAGGGCTTCACTTCTAATCACACACCCCAAACTACAAGTCCGAGGTACTGGGCGTCTTGGATATTTGCATTATATGAATCAAGTTTCGAACCTAGATTTTGGTCAATAGTTGGGTTGCCCGGCTCTATGTGTACCCTTACATTTCCGATCAATTCGGCTAAGGGTGTAATGGGAGAACCACTACGATAGTGTCACCAACTCGCATGGCAGAGCGACTTAGTGGAGAGAGCCGAAAACTGACTTTCTTGGTAAGCGTAGACCGCCCCACCATCCAATGACCGCATTAAAGTGATGTGTCGTTAGAGATTACCCATGTTAAATGAAGGGCGTCTTCCTTGCATTGGCTGAAGTGGTTAGTGGCATCGACCTCGGTACTTAAGCCGACCACTTCACACACCCTGGGGCTCGTCATCGTCCCCCACAGTCAAACTCCTATGACTAAGTGAAGGTTACAAAGCCATAATAGTTTGATTGCCTAGTTCCTATGAGCATGGACCACCCATGGGTACTGAGACGTCGACTAAGCCAACCACTTCATTTAAACAAAAAGATAGTTTTTACATCGTACACTTCGGCAACCCGAAGAACTGTCTAAAAATACAAAGTCTCCTTGAGACACTTGGTATCGATAATCTGAGCCCCTTCCTCCACCGCGGCCAGGAACTGCTCCGGGGTCCAATTTTTTCCTTCGGGGGGTCCCGCGGCCACGAACTCTATGTCGACAAGACGAAAATGTGTCTACACACTAATGACTGCTACCTCTTGAGCATGTGTTGGTTTTCCCTTGAAGAGGAAAAGGTGATGCAGCAAAGTAGCATAAGTATTTCCCTCAGTTTTTGAGAACCAAGGTATCAATCCAGTAGGAGACAACACACAAGTCACCTAATACCTGCACAAACAATCAAGAACCTTGCAACCAACGCAATAAAGGGGTTGTCAATCCCTTCACACTCACTCGCAAAATTGAGATCTGATAAAAATAGTAAGATAAATATTTTTGGTATTTATTTGTATAGATTGGAAAGTAAAGATTGCAATATAGTAAATGAGATGCGACGTAAATAAAAGAGATGCAATATAATAAGGAAGAGACCCAGGGGCCATAGGTTTCACTAGTGGCTTCTCTCAAGATAGCATGTATTACGGTGGGTGAACAAATTACTCTCGAGCAATTGATAGAAAAGCGCATAGTTATGAAGATATCTAAGGAAACGAACATGAATATAGGCATCACGTCCGTATCAAGTAGACCGAAATGATTCTGCATCTACTACTATTACTCCACACATCGACCGCTATCCACCATGCATCTAGAGTATTAAGTTCATAAGAACAGAGTAACGCTTTAAGCGAGATGACATGATGTAGAGGGATAAACTCAAGCAATATGATATAAACCCCATATTTTTATCCTTGATGGCAACAATACAATACGCGCCTTGCTACCCCTACTGTCACTGGGAAAGGACAACGCAAGATTGAACCCAAAGCTAAGCACTTCTCCCATTGCAAGAAAGATCAATCTAGTAGGCCAAACTAAACCGATAATTCGAAGAGACTTGCAAAGATATCAAATCATGCATATAAGAATTCAGATAAGAACCAAATAATATTCATAGATAATTAAGTTCATAAATCCACAATTCATCGGATCTCGGCAATCACACCGCTAAAGTGTATTACATCGAATAGATCTCCAAGAACATTGGGGAGAACTTTGTATTGAAGATCAACGAGAGAGAAGAAGCCATCTAGCTAATAACTATGGACCTGAAGGTATGTGGTAAACTACTCACGCTTCATTGGAGAGGCTATGGTGTTGATGTAGAAGCCCTCCGTGATTGATTCCCCCTCCGGTAGATCGTCGGAAAAGGCCCCAAGATGGGATCTCACGGGTACAGAAGGTTGCGGCGGTGGAAAAGTGGTTTCGTGGCTCCCCCTGATGTTTCTAGTGTATAAGAGTATATATAGGCGAAAGAAGTACGTCGGTGGAGCTACGTGGGTCCCACGAGTGTGGGGGCGCACCTACCCCCCTAGGCACGCCCTCCTGCCTCATGGCCGCCTCACGGAATTCCAGACTTCAACTCCAAGTCTTCTGGATTGCTTTCGGTCCAGGAAAGATCATCGCGAAGGTTTCATTCCGTTTGGTATTCCTTTTCGGTGATACTGTAAAATAGGCCAAAAAACAGAAACTGGCAATGGGCCTCCGGTAAATAGGTTAGTCCCCAAAATAATATAAAAGAGCATATTAAAGCTCATTAAACATCCAAAATAGATAATATAATAGCATGGAGCAATCAAAAATTATAGATACATTGGAGACGTATCGAGCATCCCCAAGCTTCATTCCTTCTCGTCCTCGAGTAGATAAATGATAAAAACAAAAAATTTGATGTGGAATTCTACACATATTTATCAATGTAAGTTTCTTTATTGTGGCATGAATGTTCAAACCCAAAAGATTCAAGACAAATATCGACATAAAATAATAATACTTCAAGCATACTAACAAAGTAATTATGTCTTCTCAAAATAACATGGCCAAAGAAAGTTCATCCCTACAAAATCATATAGTTTGGTTATGCTCCATCTTCGTCACACAAAATATTGAAATCATGCACAACCCCGATGACAAGCCAAGAAATTGTTTCATACTTTAGCATTCTCAAACTTTTTCAACTTTCACGCAATACATGAGCGTGAGCCATGGACATAGAATTATAGGTGGAATAGAGTGGTTGTTGTGGAGAAGACAAAAAGGGGGAAGATGGTCTCACATCAACTAGGCGTATCAATGGGCTATGTAGATACCCATCAATAGATATCAATGTGAGTGAGTAGGGATTGCCATGCAACAGATGCACTAGAGCTATAAATGTATGAAAGCTCAACAAAAGAAACTAAGTGGGTGTGCATCCAACTTGCTTCCTCACGAAGACCTAGGGCATTTGAGGAAGCCCATCGTTGGAATATACAAGCCAAGTTCTATAATGAAACTTTCCCACTAGTATATGAAAGTGACAAAATAAGAGACTCTCTATCATGAAGATCATGGTGCTAGTTTGAAGCACAAGTGTGGAAAAAGGATAGTAGCATTGTCCCTTCTCTCTTTTTCTCTCCCTTTTTTGTTTGGCTTCTTTGGCCTCTTTTTCTCCTTTTTTTTTGTTTCCTCACATGGGACAATGCTCTAATAATGATGATCATCACACTTCTATTTATTTACAACTCAAAGATTACAACTCGATACTTAGAACAAAAATATGACTCTATATGCGTGCCTCCGGCGGTGTACCGAGATGTGCAATGAATCAAGAGTGACATGTATGAAAATATTATGAATGGTGGCTTTGCCACAAATACGATGTTAACTACATGAACATGCAAGGCAATATGACAATGATGGAGCATGTCATAATAAACAGAATGGTGGAAGGTTGCATGACAATATATCTCGGAATGGCTATGGAAATGCCATAATAGGTAGGTTTGGTGGCTATTTTTAGGAAGGTAAATGGTAGGTTTATGGTACCGGCGAAAGCTGCGCGGTACTAGAGAGGCTAGCAACGATGGAAGGGTGAGAGTGCGTATAATCCATGGACTCAACATTAGTCATGAAGAACTCACATGATTATTATAAAAATCTATAGGTCATCAAAAACCAAGCACTATGCACATGCTCCTAGTGGGATAGATTGGTAGGAAAAGACCATCGCTTGTCCCCGACCGCCACCCATAAGGTAGACCATCAAACTCATGCTTCAAATTTGTTACACAACTGTTACCATACGTGCATGCTACGGGACTTGCAAACCTCAACACAAGTATTTCTCAAATTCACAATTAATTTACAAGCATGACTCTAATATCACCATCCTCATGTCTCAAAACAATCATCAAGCATCAAACTTCTCATAGTATTCAATGCACTTTATATGAAAGTTTTTATTATACCCATCTTGGATGCCTATCATATTAGGACTAGTTTTATAGCCAAAGCAAATTACCATGATTTTCTAAAAGACTCCTAAAAAAATATAAGTGAAGCATGAGAGATCAATAATTTCTATAAATAAAACCACCATCGTGCTCTAAAAATATATAAGGGAAGCACTAGAGCAAAATTATCTAGCTAAAAAGATATAAGTGAAGCACATATAGTATTCTAATAAATTCTGATTCATGCGTGTCTCTCCCAAAAGGTGTATACAGCAAGGATGATTGTGGTAAACTAAAAAGAAAAGACTCAAATCATACAAGACGCTCCAAGCAAAACACCTATCATGTGGTGAATAAAAATATAGCCTCAAGTGAAGTTACCGATAGACGAAGACGAAAGAGGGGATGCCTTCCGGGGAATCCCGAAGCATAGGCTTTTGGTTGTCCTTGAATTTTACCTTGGGGTTCCTTGGGCATCCCCAATATTAGGATTTTGCCACTCCTTATTCCAAAATCCAACAAATCTTTACCCAAAAACTTGAAAACTTCACAACATAAAACTCAACAGAAAATCTCATGAGCTCCGTTAGTATAAGAAAATAAACCACCACTTTAAGGTACTGTAATGAACTCATTATTTATTTATATTGGTGTTAATCCTACTGTATTATTCCAACTTCTCTATGGCTCATACCCCCTGATACTAGCCATAGATTCATCAAAATAAGCAAACAACACACGAAAAACATAATCTGTCAAAACAGAACAGTCTATAGCAATCTGGAAGTTTCGAATACTTCTGTAACTCCAAAAATTCTGAAAGATTAGGATGACTAGGAAAATTTGTATATTGATCTACTTCAGTTGGAATTGGTATTTTATCGCTCTCTGGTGAAAAATGAAAATTATTTTCGTGAGCACATACTTTCTGTTTTTATCAGCAAGATCAAATAATAATCACCCGAGAAGATCCTAAAGGCTTTACTTGGCACAAACACTAATTAAAACGTAACACAATCATACGAGAGGCTAGACAAATTATTTATTACTAAACAGGAACAAAAAGTAGAGAACAAAAATAAAGTTGGGTTGCCTCCCAACAGGCGCTATCGTTTAACGCCCCTAGCTAGGCATAAAAGCAAGAATAGATCTAGGTATTGTCATCTTTGGTATGAAATCCATAAGTGGCTCTCATAATAAATTCATAAGGCAATTTAATTTTCAGATTTGCTAAAGCACGTGTAGATGTGCTTTAGGTATCGCACATCTAAGTCTATAACTGTATGATGTAAACGCGCTAAGATTCATGTTTTCGCTCGGTCGGGCCGCTCCGTCGCACGCGAACCAGTTTTTCCTGTGGGTGTGGGCTGCCATCCCGCGTTTGGGATTTTCTTGTGGTTGTCTGGGCTCGCGGTCTACTCTATGGGCCTTCGTTTCTTTTTCCGATGGGAAGGAGAGGGGGCGATCTGCTCGCCTTATAATTTCGTCTCGAGAGTTCCTTCCATCGGTCCACTCGCTCCCTATTCAAGAAGGGCCCTATTGGATTTTCAAGAAAAAGAGCGTTGTTGCAGGTGACGAGAAATCTAGTCCATTTTTTGTTCTTTGTTCTTTTTTGTTTGTTTATCCATGGATTTAGTGCATGCACGCACCTAAATGCGTAGATTGATGTTACTACTGTTAGGGCGTTTGTGTATTTTTTGGTAGAGGGGGGATGGGGACTCCTTTTCTTTTTGTTTTCCCCATCAGTATGTGTGGCAGATTTTGGCCAGTTTGTTCAGCGAGGATTTAACGGTGGTACGCAACTGTGATTTTTTTTGGTTTTCATAGTTGTCTGAGTTGCAAGTTAGCCCCTCAACTCATCACTATTTGTTTTTGTAGTTTTGCTCGAGTTGCATGTCAACTTTCGGCATGCAACTAGGATTTTTGTGTGTGTGTAGGTTTTTGTAGTTGTCCGAGTTGCAAGTTAGCCCCTCGACTCATCGGGATTTTGTTTTGTAGTTTTTCTCGAGTTGCATGTCAACACTTGACCCACAACTGGCTTCTCCTTGGGCAGTTTTTTGTAGTCGTCCTAGTTGCAAGTTAATCCTCTAACTCGCAACTGTGTTTTCTCAATTAGGTTTTTCGTAGGCTTGTCGAGTTTGCATGTAAACACTTGACCCACAACTGGGCTTTTCCATGGGCGGTTTTTTGTAGTCGTCCTAGTTGCAAGTTAATCCTCTAACTCGCAACTGTGTTTCCTCAACTAGCTTTTCCGTAGGGTTGTCGAGTTTGCATGTCAACACTTGACCCGCAACCGGGCTTTTCCTTTGGCAGTTTTTTACTAGTTGTCCTAGTTGCAAGTTAATCCTCTAACTCACAACCATGTTTCCTCAACTAGGTTTTTCGTAGGCTTGTCGAGTTGCATGCCAACACTTGACCCGCAACTGGGCTTTTCCTTGGGCGGTTTTTTATAGTCCTCCTAGTTGCAAGTTAATCCTCTAACTCACAATTGTGGTTTCCCATAGACCTTCTAGTTGCACCCCCGACGGGGGGCCCGACCCAGCTGCATGCCAAATATCACCACGCAACTAGGATTTTTTTTGTAGGTTTTCGTAATTGTCCGAGTTGCAAGTTAGCCCCTCGACTCGTTAGGATTTTGTTTTTTGTAGTTTTGCTCGAGTTGCATGTCAACACTTGACCCGCAACTGGCTTTTCCTTAGGCGGTTTTTGTAGTCGCCCGAGTTGCAAGTCAATCCTCTATTCGCAACCGTGGTTTCCCATAAACCTTGTAGTTGCTCCCCAGATGGGGGCCCCGACCCAGTTTCATCCCAACTATCGGCACACAACTATGGTTTCACATAGACCTTGTAGTTTTGCTCGAGTTTAGATGTCAACACTTGACCCGCAACTGGCTTTTTCTTAGGTGATTTTTGTAGTCGCCCGAGTTGCATGTCAATCCTCTACTCGCAACCGTGGTTTCCCATAGACCTTGTAGTTGCGCCCCAGAAGGGGGCCCCAACCCAGTTGCATGCCAACTATCGGCACGCAACTATGGTTTCCCATAGACCTTGTAGTTGCACCTCCGATGGAGGCCCCGATCCAGTCGCATGTCAAATATCCGGCACACAACTGGGATGTTTTCTGTAGGTTTTCGTAGTTGTCCGAGTTGCAAGTCAGGCCCTCGACTCGTTAGGATTTTGTTCTGTTGTTTTTCTCGAGTTGCATGTCAACACTTGACCCGCAACTGGGCTTTTCCATAGGTGGTTTTTGTAGTCGTCCTAGATGCAAGTTAATACTCTAACTCACAACTGTGTTTCCTCAACTATGTTTTCCGTAGGCTTTTTGAGTTTGCATGTCAACACTTGACCCGCAAATGGGCTTTTCCTTAGGCGGTTTCTGTAGTCGCCCTAGTTGGAATTTAATCCTCCACTCGCAGACCTGGTTTCCCATAGACCTTTTAGTTGGTCCCCCGACGGGGGGCCCCCAACCCAGTTGCATGCCAACTATCGACGCGCAACTGGATTTTCTTTATAGGTTTTCGTAGTTGTCCGAGTTGCAAGTCAACCCCTCGACTCGTCAGGATTTTTTTTGTAGTTTTGCTCTAGTTTCATGTCAACACTTAACCCCCAACTGGGCTTTTCCTTGGGCAGTTTTTGTAGTCGTCCTAGTTGCTAGTTAATCTTCTAACTCGCAACTGTGTTTCCTCAACTAGGTTTTCTGTAGGGTTGTCGAGTTTGCATGTCAACACTTGACCCGCAACCAGGCTTTTCCTTGGGTGCTTTTTTGTAGTTGTCCTAGTTGCAAGTTAATCCTCTAACTCACAAGTCTGGTTTCCCATAGACCTTGTAGTTTCACCCCTGATGGGGGCCCCGACCCAGTTGCATGTCAACTATTGGCACACAACTGGGATTTTTTTGTAGGTTTTCATAGTTGTCCGAGTTGCAAGTTAGCCCCTCGACTCATTTCTCCCTAGTCGGTTTGACCCCCACCAACCAAAATCAACAATGACATTGTTTGAAATCAGAGAAGAGAGAGAAGAGAGAGAGGAACACGGGAGCGCGCACCTCAAAGCAAAGGGGGAGCTTGTCGGAGGTCACCGGCCACGAGCCCCCCCTCAACGGCGCCCAGCCGATGGATCCCACACCCACGGGAGCACCTCCAGTGAGTGATTCTCACTGATTTTCTCCCCCACTGCCCTGCCTACCCCACAACGCATTCAAGTTGTTTTCAGGGACGAATTTCTCAAGCGTTTTCTTATTAGGTTTTGGGGAGATTTGGGATTCTAAGGTCTAGTTAGAACACACACATGTGAGATTTGGGATTCCTACTTCTATTTAGAGACGTGGAGGGGAGCGATTTTTAGTACAGAGCAACAAACGGGAATGGGGGGGTAAGCTGATGGTGCTGGATGCGCTTCTATTTTCCATGCGCGGTTCTATTTATCCAAGATGTTGATGTGGAGGTGCTTGTGTTTCCTAATTTTGCCTGCTACAGATTGTTTTGTGCTGGGCTGCAGAGTTTAGGAGCAGTCAGTGAAGTTTTCCGGGCCCGCCCAATTGTTTGGATAGCAGAAAACGAAGCCTAGTTGTGAACGCGAAACAAGCAACAATCCCAAAAGAATGACAAACGACAACGACAACCGTGGGGAGGAGTACACTCACTATATCAGGATGATGACGTCAGTTTTTAGATGTGCAATACTTAAAGCACATCAAGATGTGCCCTAGACAGACCCTTTCTTTTTTTATCACATCGCCCCTTATCCTTGGCTTATTGATTCCCAAGTTTGATGGTTGATTCGTAGAGAACTCAAAGACGTATATAAACTGAGATGTTGCATCTAACAAATCAAAGTGAGACTATTTAATAGGTAATACAACCTTCACTTCTAAACACAAACATCGAGGTAGCTCAATTGGCTGTAACAAACTTACCTTAACGAGGAGGTAGTCGGTTTAATTCCTCATGGGAACAATTTTTTTTTGTATTTTATGCCTTGGGCTGGCTTGACTGGGCCCCACAACATGTGCATGCACCAAAAGACAGTATTTTCTCCTCCTCTTACTTAAATGGGCTAGGTTAACTGGGTCGACTTCGTAGAAATTTTTCTTTTGAATCACTTCAGAAAGAATTTTAGTATCAACACGGACAATACATTCTTATCGGCTTCTCGTGTCAAACAAAAGTAAGCCATGGTTTAAGGAATATTTGGTAGATCCTGAACTTCTTCCAGTGCTCATTGTTAATTCATCGCACTACACAACATTATTACTTGTTACATCACACACCCTATGATACTTGCAACATGTTTCTTATTCAACACTTCCATCGGCACATACAAATTCTGGGGAATCTGAAACAAAACGCTTTGTGAAAGCTCTCCTTGTGCTCCTTGTGGCATGCATGAACACATCGATCATATGTGCATAGTAAAGTAAAATAGGTCACACTATAGCGCTCGCATATCATCTCTGCTTCCGAACCTATGAAATAACCACACAATTTTGTGTACAAAAAGAAATTCAGATCCTATGATGTTCCACAAAGGAACAAGATAAAAAGTAGTGGCATGGAGTACAAATTTCACATAAGATTAAAAAAGGTATAAAAAGCTTTGAGGAAGTTCCTAGTTATTCATATGAAATTTTCGGACAATGCTTACCAGCAACTAAAACTGGCATGAGCAGGAACAGGCATAACAAGCCTATCAGCTTGACGTCTCCCATGTCTCCACAAATGAACAATCCAAAAAGCAACTGAGACGGCATGAAATTGATGCACATGAAAATAGGCTACACCCTAGCTTATAGCCTGGAAAGAGTAGACCTAAAAAGTCAAAGAAATGATTGTATGATCCTATCTAGAAGATATGCATGTTGCAATTATGATATTCTACCTGGAAGATGTGGCTGTATCTGCATGGATGCCATTATGAAAGAAGATACGAACCACCGAATTTGTGGAGTATAATAATGTAGGCATTTAACTCCTATATGCATGAAGGCCATTCTAAAAGAACATACAAACCACCAAATTTCTGGAGTATAATAATGTAGACATTTAATTTCTACATGCATGTTGCAATGTTGATATTTTATTGACATGTGGCTCTATATGCATGAAAGCCGTTCTGAAAGAACATATGAACCACCAAATATATGGAGTATAATAGTGCAGAGACTTAACTTCTACATGCATGCTGCAATTCTGATATTCTATTGCCGTGCGGTTCTATCTGCACGAAAGCCATTCTGAGAGAAGATATGGACAACCAAAATTGGTGTGTATAATGTAGACATTTAATTTCTACATATTAAAGTTGTTTGCACATGTTCGTATGGATTTCTAACATACTCAGATAGTAACCACATAATTTTTACCATATGTTTGTAGGAAATATGCCCTGGAGGAAATACTATTTCATTATTATATTTCTAATCTCAAAATTAAGAGTTTATATTATATGCTATAATTGCTATGATCCCGGAATATGTGATTAAGTGGAAAACACATATGCACTTATCAAATGTTAAATGGTAAGATTAGGTTCCTAGTCTTGCCTCGAACACTACTAGGAGAAAGCCTACTAGTAGTGCTTGAAATACCTATAGAAGTAACCTAATCTTCTCCCGAAATATAAGATTAGGTTTCGATTTATCCAAGCTGTTGATGTGGAGGCGCTTGTTTTTTCTAATTTTGCCTGCTACAGATTGTTTCGTGCTGGGCTGCAGAGTTTAGGAGCAGTCAATGAAGTTTTTTGGGCCCGCCCAATTGTTTGGACAACAGAAAACGAAGCCCAGTTGTCAACTCGAAACAAGCAACGAGCCCAAAAGAACGACAAACAACAACGACAACCGTGGGGACGAGTACGCTCGCTATATCAGGATGATGACGTCAGTTTTTAGATGTGGAATACTTAAAGCACATCTAGATGTGCCCTAGATAGACCCTTTAATTTTCTTCCTAGGAAAGTGTTCCATGCCTTTGCTTAACGTAAATTGGAATATAATATTTCATTCTTTCATGTCAATAATTGCACCAATCGTTCTAAGGAAAGGTCTACCAAGAATAATACGACATGTAGGATTGCAATCTATATCAAGAACAATGAAATCTACGGGCACATAATTCCTATTTGCAACAATAAGAACATCATTAATCCTTCTCATAGGTTTCTTAATGGTGGAATCCGCAAGATGCAAATTTAAAGAACAATCATCATATTCACGGAAACCTAGGACGTCACACAAAGTTTTAGGAATCGGGGAAACACTAGCACCCAAATCACATAACATAGCATTCATAATCTTTAATCTTAATTTTAATAGTAGGTTCCCACTCATCATAAAGTTTTCTAGGGATAGAAACTTCTAGTTCAAGCCTTTAGTCCAACGCGATAAAGGGGTTGTCAATCCCTTCACGATCACTCGCAAAAGTGATATCTGATAAAGATAGTAAGATAAATATTTTTGGTATTTTTGTTGTATAGATTGGAAAGTAAAGATTTGCAATATAGTAAAGCGATGTGATGTAAATAAAAGAGATGCAAAATAATAAGAAAGAGACCCAGGGGCCATAGGTTTCACTAGTGGCTTCTCTCAAGATAGCATGTATTACGGTGGGTGAACAAATTACTACCGAGCAATTGATAGAAAAGCGCATAGTTATGAAGATATCAAAGGCAATGATCATGAATATAGGCATCGCGTTCATGTCAAGTAGACCAAAACGATTCTGCATCTACTAATATTACTCCACACATCGACCGCTATCTAGCATGCATCTAGAGTATTAAGTTCGTAAGAACAGAGTAACGCTTTAAGCAAGATGACATGATGTAGAGGGATAAACTCAAGAAATATGATATAAACCCCATCTTTTTATCCTCGATGGCAACAATACAATACGTGCCTTTCTGCCCCTATTATCACTGGGAAAGGATACCACAAGATTGAACCCAAAGCTAAGCACTTCTCCCATTTCAAGAAAGATCAATCTAGTAGGACAAACTAAACCGATAATTTTAAGAGACTTGCAAAGATATCAAATCATGCATATAATAATTCAGAGAATAACCAAATAATATTCGTAGATAATCAAGTTCATAAATCCACAATTCATCGAATAGATCTCCAAGAACATCAAGGAGAACTTTGTATTGATGATCAAAGAGAGAGAAGAAGCCATCTAGCTAATAACTATGGACCCGAAGGTCTGTGGTAAACTACTCACGCTTCATCAGAGAGGCTATCGTGTTGATGAAGAAGCCCTTTGTCGGTGTCAAAACCGGCGGATCTCGGGTAGGGGGTCCCGAACTGTGCGTCTAGGCCGGATGGTAACAGGAGGGAAGGGACATGAAGTTTTACCCAGGTTCGGGCCCTCTTGATGGAGGTAAAACCCTACGTCCTGCTTGATTAATATTGATGATATGGGTAGTACAAGAGTAGATCTACCATGAGATCAGAGAGGCTAAACCCTAGAAGCTAGCCTATGGTATGATTGTTGTTGTGTATGTTGTCCTACGGACTAAAACCCTCCGGTTTATATAGACACCGGAGAGGGTTAGGGTTACACAAAGTCGGTTACAATGGTAGGAGATCTGCATATCCGTATCGCCAAGCTTGCCTTCCACGCCAAGGAAAGTCCCTTCCGGACACGGGACAAAGTCTTCAATCTTGTATCTTCATAGTCCAGGAGTCCGACTGAAGGTATAGTCCGGCCATCCGGACACCCCCTAATCCAAGACTCCCTCAGTAGCCCCTGAACCAGGCTTCAATGACGACGAGTCCGGCGCGCAGATTGTCTTCGGCATTGCAAGGCGGGTTCCTCCTCCAAGTACTTCATAGAAGATTTTGAACACAAAGATAGTGTCCGGCTCTGCAAAATAAGTTTCGACATATTGCCATAGAGAGAATAATATTTACACAAATCTAATCTGTTGACGTATTCCGTAGTGTGACACACCACGACCAAGCCTTTATCCGAGTCGTTTTATTATCCCACCTCAGCGCCTCATGCGAGGCGGTTTCCTTGGCACGTCTTGTTAAAGCAGAGATCGTGTCCCCTTATTCTGGGATTCTCATCAATACGGGCGTGGGTAACCCAACCGCGCCATTGATTACGGCGCTTGGAGATAAGCGAGTTTTACCAGGCTGGTGGGGACACGTAGTTGCGTCCACCCATATAAGGGGATAAGGATCCACCTTTTCACCTACGCCTTCTTCCTCCTTTGCCTATCCATTCTCGCGCACTCGAGCTCCAGCGCCCAAGTCCGCACTCCCCACCTCAACCTTCTCCAGCCATGTCCGGAGCGGGAGGCAAGTGGATGGTCTCCTCCGTCACGGAGGGACACATCAAAAAACTGAGGAAGGCCGGATACTTGTCTAACGACATCGCGTACCGGCTTCCCGAAAAGGGGCAGCTCATCCCCACCCCTAGGCCCCATGAGAGGGTGGTGTTCCTCCCCCATTTCCTCTTCACCCATTTGTCCGGGGGCTCATGTTCTACTATGGCCTGGATTTCCACGATCTAGCCCAGAACTTTGTCCTCAGCATCTCGGCGTTTATTGTCATGTGCGAGGCTTTCCTCTGCATCCACCCCCATTTTGGCCTATGGCTCAAGACTTTCAACGTCAAGCCGAAGGTGGTGCGCGGCAACCAGGCGGAGTGCGGAGGCGCCATGGTGGGCAGGATGCCCAACGTCTTATGGCTCGAGGGCTCCTACGTGGAGACCCTGAAGGGGTGGCAATCGGGGTGGTTTTACATCACCGAGCCGCGCGACCCTGAGTGGGTCGCAACCCCCGAGTTGGGGTCCGGACCCCCAACGCGGCTCACGTCCTGGATAGAGACGGGCCTGTCATGGGGCAGAAAAGGAGAGGTGACTGGACTGCAAACAAGCCTCCAATCCCTGGTGGACAAGCAGCTCAAGCTTGTCAACGTAGTCCAGGTTATGTTCATCCGCCTGATCCTCCCGTGTCAACAACGAGCCTTCAATCTATGGGAGTTCAATCCGGTACAACACCGAACTCTGAGCAGGCTCTTCGACACAACATACAAATATGCCTGGAAGGTGCTTTTCAAGGGCACCGAGGCTCCCGCATCCACTACCGAGGATCGCGGATTCAGCGCGCAGCGTCATGCTAGCGCGGTAAGTTGTTTGTTCCTCTTACTAGGTATTAATTTTTCATAGTTTGACTCTATGCGGGATCTAAACTCCCTTACCTTTGACAGGCTTGGCAGGCGCAGTCCGGACAGATCAACTATCCTGCTCCTTTGCCCGAAGACCCAGCCGATGCTCGCTTGGCGAAGCTGCTGGTTTCGGCACCCTATGTGGTGCCGGATAAGAAGGCCACGGGGACTCGAAAGAGTTCCCGGCACCAGGAGGTGTCAGATTCATCATCAGACGACTCCGAGGTGCATTCCTCCCGTGAAGACGAGGAGGAAGGAGAAGAGACCTCTCCCTCTCCAGCGGGAGGAGAGAAGAAAAGGAAGGCCGCCCTCTCTTGGGAGGCCAGAGGGTCCAAGAAGGGGAAAACCCTTCCTCCGGACTACTCCACCGTCTCCGACGACAGCGGAGAGGAGTGGACGCTCAGGGCCAAGCCCCTGGCAAAATCGTAAGTATCCGGATACCAGAGTAATTCATAGTATTCCTTTATTGCACAGCTTTACCTTATGTCGAATATGTTTATGCAGCCCACCCAAAGACCGGCTCGACGCGTCGTCGAGCGGCTCACTGGACTCGTCGGATGTGAACTCGCTTCCGACGGCTTCCTCCCCCCGCCCTACGGACGATACCGAAGTGTTGTCCCAACAGGCTCCAAGCCGGGAGGAGGTGGTCCTGGAGGCGCCGTAAGGCGACCTCCCGGACTCTAGGAGTAAAGGGGATGAAACCCCCCAGGGCTCTAAGTTCGGCTCAAGGCCGGACACTGCTCCGGAACCTTCAAAGGTTCCGGAGTCCGGCGGGCGACCTCCTTCCAAGAGGAGCAAGCCCACTGTGCCGGTGACCCCCGTCCAACCGAAGGCGCCGGACGATCTGCTGGAGGCGCTCAAGGTGCCTCCATCGACGAGGAGCACCGCACCATTATGAGTGCGGTGGTCCAGAAGGTTCAGTCCGCCAAGAGCAGACTGACTGAAGCTTGTACTAGCCTTTTAACAGGCTTTGAGGTAAGTAAAGAATGTGTAAATAATATTACCGCATAGACAGTAGCCCCTGATGCTCTGTTTGGCGTTCAGGGAGAAAAGCCGAATAGAGGATCAAATAAAATTCGCAGGAGTCTAACAAAAAGGAGTCAATATGCGTATGCAGGCTTCCCTGCTGGCGTCCGCCACACTGACTGCGGAAGTGGACACGCTAAAGCAGACCCTCGAGCAGTCCGAGCAAGAGCTCGGGCATGCCAAGAAGCAGCTCGAGGACAATGAAGGTAAGAAATACCTTGTTTAAATATATATAAAAAGGTGCAATTGCAAAAAATGACTGGATTATCGTGGCTATTGTAGGGGCCACGTCTGAGGTGGCGACCCTTAAGCAAGCGCTGGTCGAGGCCGAGAAGAGGGCGACTGCGGAGCGCACCAAGCGGGAGAAGTACGAGGCCCATGTTGGCAAGGTACAGCAAGAGCTCCAGGTTCTCATGAAAAAACATGAGAGTTTGGAGCTTGACTCAAAGACGTGTGCGTCCGAGCTCGCGACGGCTATTAAAAATGCCAAGTATGGCAAGGCCAAATCCCAGAAGACCCTCTAGGAGTTGGATGAGGTGAAGAAGATAGTGGCGGGTAAGGCATTCTTTATGCAAAGCAAACACATAAACGTGAGTTACTTGTTACTTACCCGAATCCGGAGCTCTCCACAAGCGTTTGCAGATCTTCCCCGGAGTGTGTCCGATGCCGCCGCATTCTATTGAGCCAAGGAGGGCAACTCGACAGAGAAGGTGTTCTAGTCTCAGTATGCTGAGGCCGGACACCCCGTGCCCCTGAGCGACCAGCTGAAGCAACTGGTCGAGCTCCACAAGGCGGCCGAACATGCCATGAAGGGCCTCATAGTTCGGTTGTGGCCTGGAGAGGCTCTGCCTAGGAGCTATTTTGGGCTGGTGCGGCGGCTGGTGGAGGCCTGTCCAAGGCTCGAAGTCATCAAGCGCTCCGTCTGCATTGAGGGTGCCCGTAGGGCCCTTGCCCGTGCTAAGGTGCACTGGGGCAAGCTGGATGTTGAGAAGCTTGTGAAGGATGGGCCACCGCCGGGGAAGGAGCATCAGAAGCCCGAGAATTATTATAAGGATGTTCTGAAGGGTGCCCGCCTTATGGTGGATGAATGTTCCAAGGATGTATTTTTTGAGTAAAACTCGCTCATTTTGTCCTGTGCACTGAAAACTTGTGCATATGCGCTAAGCAATGCTGTTGGAATTTAAAATATTACCTTATGTGCGGCTGTTTATCAATATTGAGAGATGGCGAGTCGTCGGCTTCTACCCCCGTGCCGCTAGTGCTGGGGTGTTCGGGGATAAACCTGGGCGCTCTTTTCCCCATGTTTGGGTCCTTTGAGGGAGGCGCTCAGCCCAGCGAACAAGGCAATCGGACTATAATGCGTGAACACTCTCACTTAGCCATAGAATTCTATAATTTAAATTTCGGCGAAGCCCCTAGTATTCGGAAGACCGAGTTCGGGGCACTATCCACGCCTTGGCCGGACAGAGCCGACTCCTCGCCCTAAGCGGCATAAGTCTTTAGGGTCTCAAAAAAACCTCTCGAACAGCGACCAGCTCTTGCTTCATCATGATAGTCAGTTTTAGCTTTCTCCACTGAGGTGCTCGACCCAGCTCAACTGGGGCACAATCGCAGTGGTTCTCCTAGTGCTACCTTAGCCGATATAGCGGAATGTAAGGCACCAAAACATAGGAGCCGGGCAAACTCAACTATTGACCCAAGACATGATTCGGAGTCGATGCATATAATGCTATAAGTTCAGGGTGCCGCACTTGTGAAAGTGTTCGGACTTCTCACACCATATTGAGGGGTACTAAAGCCCCCGGCGTATTTTGGCCGTACCAAAGTGTACGGGTGCAACATGTCATTAAGGAACATATATTTATATTAAAAAAAGAGTAATGCAAAAATAGGCAAAAGCTATGCATTGTTTATTAAAAAGGGCTGCGATCAAAGCAGAACGATACAAATAATGCGATAAGCAAAAGGTTGGACTATTTAACATGTCCGTTCCAGTGGGAGGCTGCGGAATGGTATGCGAAACAGGTATACTGCTCGTGATAGAGACCACCTAGGAGTTCCGTAATGCGGCATGGCTCGTCTGCTTCCCTGGTTCTTGCATCATTTGTGCGGCAATTGAAGTGCCGAACAGGCCTTCCGAAGAGTAGAGTCCTGAAAGTAAGAGAAAATTAAAAAATCGGCAGCCCCTGGTGCAGTTTAAGCTGTGTTTCGGGCGTGCCGTGATGGCACCCCTCCCCCTGTACCCATGGTGTTTCTAGAGCGTAGTTATGTACGTGAAGCACTGGCGTCGCCTTTTTGCAAGGGCTGGGGTTGGGGACGCATTGCTACGCCTTCTCGGAACGTGCCGGGCGGTCTTGTTGTGCGTTACTCCGGGCGCGCTTGACGGTGTCCGGATGTTTAATGGCCGGACTGGAGAACTGCCTGGAAAGGCTGCTTTGTACTTCCGCTGCAAGGGCTGCCGTGTGCTCCTCCGTTCGAAGGGAGCGTTCGGTGTTTCCATTGACCGTAATTACTCCTCAAGGGCCTGGCATCTTGAGCTTAAGGTATGCGTAGTGCGGTACCGCGTTGAACTTGGCGAATGCGGTTCGCCCGAGCAGTGCGTGATAGCCACTGCGGAATGGGACTATGTCGAAGATTAACTCCTCACCTCAGAAATTATCCGGAGATCCAAAGACCACTTCAAGTGTGACTGAGCCTGTACAGTTGGCCTCGACACCTGGTATTACGCCTTTAAAGGTCGTTTTGGTGGGCTTAATCCTCGAGGGATCGATGCCCATTTTCCGCACTGTATCCTGGTAAAGCAGGTTCAGGCTACTACCGCCGTCCATAAGGACTCTAGTGAGATGAAATCCGTCAATAATTGGTTCTAGAACCAATGCGGCGAATCTGCCATGACAGGTGCTAGTGGGATGGTCCCTTCGATCAAAGGTGATCGAGCAGGAGGACTATGGGTTGAACTTTGGGGCGACTAGCTCTATCGCGTATACATCCCTTAACGCGCGCTTCCGCTCCCTCTTGGGGATGTGGGTTGCGTATATCATATTCACCGTCCGCACTTGTGGGGGAAAACCCTTCTGTCCACTATTGTTCGGCGGCCGGGGCTCTTCGTCGTCATCGCTATGCAGCCCCTTGTCTGTATTCTCGGCATTTAACTTGCCTGCATGCTTGAACACCCAACAATCCCTGTTGGTGTGATTGGCTGGCTTTTCAGGGGTGCCATGTATCTGGCACAAGCTGTCGAGTATTTGGTCCAAACTGGACGAGCCCCTAGGATTTGTTTTGAATGGCTTTTTCCGCTGACCGGATTTAGAGCCTCTGAATCCGGCATTAACTGTCGTATCCTCAGCATTGTCGCCAGAAATGCGGCGCTTCTGCTTGTTGTGACGCGACCTGCCACTGCTATCCCTGGTATCCGAATTACCAGGGTTCTTGGTCATATTGTTGCTACGAGCGAGCCAACTGTCTTCTCCCGTGCAAAAGCGGGTCATGAGTGTCGTGAGTGCTGCCATAGATTTCGGCTTTTCCTTTCCAAGGTGCCGGGCAAGCCACTCGTCATGGATATTGTGCTTGAAGGCTTCTAGGGCCTCTGCGTCCGAACAGTCGACTATTTGATTTTTCTTTGTTTGGAACCATGTCCAGAATGGCCTGGCCGATTCCTCTGGCTGCTGAATTATGTGACTTAGGTCATCGACATCTGGGGGTCGCACATAAGTGCCCTGGAAATTGTCGAGGAATGCGGCTTCCAGGTCCTCCCAACAACTGATTGATCCTGTTGGCAAGCTGTTTAGCCAATGCCAAGCTGGTCCTTTAAGCTTGAGTGGCAGGTATTTGATGGCGTGGAAATCATCGCCGCGGGTCATGTGGATATGAAGGAGATAATCCTCGATCCATACCGTAGGATCTGTTGTGCCATCATATGATTCGATGTTTATGGGTTTGAAACCCTCGAGGATTTGATGATCCATTATTTCGTCTATGAAGCATAGTGGGTGTGCGGCGCCTCTGTATTGGGCTATATCACGACGTAGCTCCAATGAGCTTTGTTTACTGTGTTCGGCCCTGCCAAATATATGGCTGGCGTGACGGTTACCGTCTCGAGCCGTGGGGCGCCCACACAATCCATAGATCGATCTTGTTTGCCTTGCCTTGTCCTCCAACATATCTTGCAGGTCCGGCGCATTTTCCCGTGCCTTGGTACGGGGTGCGGCTTGAATGGAGGGCCGAGAGGCCTCTCTATCGCGGCCACGAGGTGGCCGATCGGCCGTATCGAGTGCAGGTGATGCAGGTTTAAGTGCTTCCTCCTCTAGCCGGGGTAGCAACCTGCGCTTTGGGTAGCTCTTGGAGGGGCGTTCGAGTTTATGCTCTTCGGCTGCAAGGACTTCAGTCCATCTGTCGACTAGCAAATCTTGATCAGCTCTAAGATGTTGCTGTTTTTTCTTGAGGCTTCTTGCCGTGGCCATAAGCCTGCGTTGAAAATGCTCTTGTTCGACGGGATCCTCTGGCACGACAAATTCGTCGTCATCGAGGCTTGCCTCATCTTCGGAGGGAGGCATATAATTATCGTCCTCGACCTCTCTGTCTGCCGCTCTCTCATGAGGGCTGGTTTCTCCATCCTCCTGTGCTAAATCTTGCTGGAGGGGGTTTTCTTCGGCACTCTCAGAAGTATTATTATCTCCCGTGATGGAATCACCGTATTTGTTTTGGCGGGATTTTGATCGGCGCCGCTGACGCTGGCGCTTAGGCTGTTTCTTGGAGGGGTCATCCTCCGCTGTTCCATCACCATCTCCTTCTTTGGGGTGTCCACCATGCATATGTCATATGACGAGGTGGCTTTCCAGGGCCTAATAGGTGCTGGTTCTTCATCGTCTCCTTCACCGGCGTCCATACCGTCGATGTCTTCGGAGTCAAAGTCGAGCATGTCAGTTAAATCATCGACAGTGGCTACAAAGTGGGTGGTGGGTGGGCTCTGAATTTCTTCATCGTCCGTACCCCAACCTTGCTGACCGTAGTCCGGCCAGGGCTCTCCTGATAAAGAGATAGACTTTAGTGTCTTCAGAATATCGCCAAAAGGCGAGTGCTGAAGGATGTCCGCAGCAGTAAACTCCATAATCGGCGCCCAATCGGATTCGATCAGCAGGGGCGCGGAGGGTTCGGAGTCCAGAGAGGAATCCGGCTTCTTGGAGTCATGAGTCTCGTGGGGTGCAGGGCTGGTGTTTGGCTCAATCGCCGTTGGGATCACAGCCCCCGAGGCGGCGTCCAACCACCCATCCTCGATCGGCGCAGTTGGCTCCGAATTAAGGGTCGAAGCCGATGCGGGTGCGGCCTCCAGGGCACTGTTCGGCGGCAGAGCTATATCATGCTCGTCGTGACAGTGCGGCACGCTCGGAAATGGCTCGAATCCGTCGAAGATCAAGTCCCCGCGGATGTCAACCGTGTAGTTTAGACTTCCAAATCTGACCTGACGGCCAGGGGCGTAGCTTTCGATCTGCTCCAGATGGCCAAGTGAATTGGCCCGCAGTGCAAAGCCGCTGAAGACGAAGATCTGTCCAGGGAGGAAGGTCTCACCCTGGACTGCATCGCTATTGATGATCGTAGGAGCCATCGAGCCTGAAGGCGACGACACAGAGGAACTCTCAATGAAAGCACCAATGTCAGTGTCAAAACCGGCGGATCTCGGGTAGGGGGTCCCGAACTGTGCGTCTAGGCCGGATGGTAACAGGAGGCAAGGGACACGAAGTTTTACCCAGGTTCGGGCCCTCTCGATGGAGGTAAAACCCTACGTCCTGCTTTATTAATATTGATGATATGGGTAGTACAAGAGTAGATCTACCACGATATCAGAGAGGCTAAACCCTAGAAGCTAGCCTATGGTATGATTGTTGTTGTGTATGTTGTCCTACGGACTAAAACCCTCCGGTTTATATAGACACCGGAGAGGGTTAGGGTTACACAAAGTCGGTTACAATGGTAGGAGATCTGCATATCTATATCGCCAAGCTTGCCTTCCACGCCAAGGAAAGTCCCTTCCGGACACGGGACGAAGTCTTCAATCTTGTATCTTCATAGTCCAGGAGTCCGGCTGAAGGTATAGTCCAGCCATCCGGACACCCCCTAATCCAGGACTCCCTCACCCTCAATGATCGATTCCCCCTTCGGCAGATCACCGGAAAAGGCCCCAATATGCGATCTCACGGGTACAAAAGGTTGCGGCGATGGAAAAGTGGTTTCGTGGCTCCCCCTGATGTTTATAGGGTATAACAGTATATATAGGCGAAAGAAGTACATCGTTGGATCTACGTGGGGCCCACGAGGGTGGGGGCATGCCTACCCCCTAGGCGCGCCCTCCTGCCTCGTGGCCACCTCACGGAGTTCCAGATTTCAACTCCAAGTCTTCTGGATTGCTTTCGATCCAAGAAAGATCATCGTGAAGGTTTCATTCCGTTTGGATTCTATTTGGTATTCCTTTTCTGCGAAACTCTAAAATAGGCAAAAAAAAATAGAAACTGGCATTGGGCCTCGGGTTAATAGGTTAGTCCAAGAAAATATAAAAGAGCATATGAAAGTCCATTAAACATCCAAAATTGATAATATAATAGCATGGAACAATCAAAAATTATTGATACATTGGAGACGTATCCATGACCGACAAGTATAGGGGATCTATCATAGTCCTATCAATAAGTAAGAGTGCCGAACCCAACGAGGAGCAGAAGGAAATGAGAAGCGGTTTTCAGCAAGGTATTATCTGCAAGCACGGAAATTATCGGTGACAGATAGTTGTGTGATAAGATAATTCGTAACGAGTAACAAGTAACAAGTGTAACATAGGTGCAGAAAGGTGGCCCAATCCTTTTTATAGCAAAGGACAAGACTGGACAAATTCTTATATAGAGCAAAGTGCTCCCGAGGACACATGGGAATTATTGTCAAGCAGTTTTCATCATGCTCACATGATTCGTGTTCGTTACCTTGATAATTTGATATGTGCGTGGACCGGTGCTTGGGTGTTGTCCTTACTTGGACAAGCTTCCCACTTATGATTAACCCCTCTCGCACTAGTAGAAAAGAGGGCTTTGGTTCAGGCTGGGTCAGCCCATTAGTCCCGGTTCAGTCCAAAACCGGGACCCATGGGGGCATTGGTCCCGGTTCGTGAGGCCAGGGGCCTGGCGGGCCTCGTGGGGGCATTGGTCCCGGTTCGTCTGGACCTTTGGTCCCGGTTGGTGGGACGAACCGGGACCAATGGGCCTCGCTCCTGGCCCACCACCATTGGTCCTGATTGGTGGCTTGAACTGGGACCACAGGCTTCCCTTTGGTACCGGTTCATGACACGAACCGGGACCAATGAGGTGCCTATATATACCCCTCGCCCGCAAGCAGAGCAGCCCAGTGCTCTGTTTTTCTCTGGCCGGCGAGGGGAGGGCTTTGTGGTGCTCTAGCTCACCTCCTATGCACATGAGGTGTTCGATGAAATACCCGAGCCACACTAGTTAAGCTTTCTCCTCTCGAAGCTCGACCTCAAAGCTCCATTTTCCTCGAGATTTGTCTAGGTTTAGCGACCCGTCACGTCCCATTACCGTCTTCACCGCCGTCGATCGCCCGCACCGATCTCGTTGCCGGCACCACCGTGGTGAGCCTCTTGTTCTTAACTTCTTTCTGAAAGAAAAAAATTCTTACTTTAGATAGATACTTGTCTAATTTTCTTACTTCTATTATTGCTTGTTATTATATAGTGCGATGGTTTTGGTATCCGGCCCCGTCGGCCCTCGTCCTGGCTATGATTTGGATGTGGTATGTATTATCTTTTTATAACTATTTGGTTCATTTATTGTTTATGACAATTATGCCGACCAAGGTGACATAGATTTTATTTATCTAGGAGGTAGTTGAACCGAAAATTCCAACCGACCCTGTTGTTGAGAGGTTAAATTTAGTTGAAGAAGAAAACAATTACTTGAAGGAAAAAATAAAAAAAATTGAGGAGGAGAAGATGATATTGGAGTTGCATGTTGCGGATGTCGTCGATGATCACAAGATCAAGATGGATGCAATGCAGTTGAAGATGAGAAAGATTAGAAAATATGCCATTCATACCAAGGCTTGGTATCATTATGCCGTTGGATCAATTGTTACCTTGGTTGCATTTGTTTTCGCATTGAAATGTTTTACATAGTTTCAATGTATGGTTTAATTAATTAGATGCTCTGGAGAGCCATATGTTGTTAGATGAGAACTATGTATGTACTTTGGTTTTAATGTGATGATGAACTTCTATTAATTTGGTCACTTAATTATCTATCCATGATGTTCTGTAATGGTTTTTGACACACTTAATTATATATAATGCACGCAGATGAACCGGCAATGGATGTACGGTGAAAGACACACCTCCGAATACATTAAGGGCGTGCATGATTTTCTCGAAGTGGCCGAGGCAAACAAGTGGAATGGTTTTATGAGTTGTCCATGCCCTAAATGTGGGAATACAAAGTCTTACTCTGACCGGAAAATCCTTCACACCCACCTGCTTTACAATGGTTTCATGCCACACTATAATGTTTGGACGAGGCACGGAGAAATAGGGGTTATGATGGAAGACAGCGAAGAAGAAGAGGACGATGACAACTATGTGCCCCCTAAATACGGTGATGCTGCAACGGGGGAAGCTGCTGAAGATCAAGAGGAACTGGACGATGTGCCCAATGATGCTGCAACGGGGGAAGCTGCTGAAGATCATGAGGAACCAAACGATGTGCCCGATGATGATGATCTCCGCTGGGTCATTGTCGATGCAAGGACGCAATGGAAAGTCAAAAGGAGAAACTGAAGTTCGATCGCATGTTAGAGGATCACAAAAAAGGGTTGTACCCCAATTGCGAAGATGGCAACACAAAGCTCGGTACCGTACTAGAATTGCCTGCAGAGAATGTTGTGCCTGACAAAGGATTTGAGAAGCTACTGAAAATATTGAAGAAGAAGCTTCCAAAGGATAACGAATTGCCCGACAGTACATACACAACAAAGAAGGTCGTATGCCCTCTAGGATTGGAGGTGCAGAAGATACATGCATGCCCTAGTGACTGCATCCTCTCCCGCGGTGCGTACAAGGGTCTGAACGCATGCCCGGTATGCGGTGCATTGCGGTATAAGATCAGACGAGATGACCCTGGTGATGTTAACGGTGAGCCCCCTAGGAAGAGGGTTCCTGCGAAGGTGATGTGGTATGCTCCTATAATACCATGGTTGAAACGTCTGTGCAGAAACGAAGAGCATGCCAAGTTGATGCGATGGCACAGTGAGGACCGTAAGAAAGACGGGAAGTTGAGAGCACCCGCTGACGGGTCACAGTGGAGAAAAATCGAGAGAAAGTACTGGCCTGAGTTTGCAAGTGACCCAAGGAACGTATGGTTTGGTTTACGCGCGGATGGCATTAATCCTTTCAGGGAGCAGAGCAGCAATCACAGCACCTGGCCCGTGACTCTATGTATGTATAACCTTCCTCCTTGGATGTGCATGAAGCGGAAGTTCATTATGATGCCAATTCTCATCCAAAGCCCTAAGCAACCCGGCAATGACATTGATGTGTTCCTAAGGCCATTAGTTGAAGAACATTTATAGTTGTGGAATGGAAACGGTGTACGTACATGGGATGAGCACAAACAGGAGGAATTTAACCTGCACGCGTTGCTGTTTGTAACCATCAACGATTGGCCCTCTCTCAGTAACCTTTCAGGACAGACAAACAAGGGATACCACACATGCATGCACTATTTAGAAGAAACTGAAAGTATATACCTGGACAAATGCAGGAAGAATGTGTACCTAGGCCATCGTCGATTTCTTCCGACCAACCATCAATGTCGAAAAAAGGGCAAGCATTTCAAAGGCGATGCAGATCACTGGAAGAAGTCTGCCATGCGTACCGGTGATCACGTACTTGCTATGGTCAATGATTTACACGTAATCTTTGGAAAGGGTCCCGGCGAACTAGCTGTTCCGCATGACACTGAGGGACACGCACCCATGTGGAAGAAGAAATCTATATTTTGGGACCTACCCTACTAGAAAGAACTAGAGGTCTACTCTTCAATCGACATGATGCACGTGACGAAGAACCTTTGCGTGAACCTGCTAGGCTTCTTGGGCGTGTATGGGAAGAAAAAAGATACACCTGAGGCACGGGAGGACCTGCAACGTTTGCACAAAAAAGACGGCATGCCTTCGAAGCAGTATAAAGGTCCTGCCAGCTACGCTCTTACGAAAGAAGAGAAATAAATCTTCTTTGAATGCCTGCTCAGTATGAAGGTCACGACTCGCTTCTCGTCGAATATAAAGGGAATAATAAATATGCCAGAGAAAAAGTTCCAGAACCTAAATTCTCATGACTGCCACGTGATTATGACGCAATTGCTTTCGGTTGCATTGAGGGGGCTTCTACCAGGAAACATCCGATTAGCCATTGTGAAGCTATGTGCATTCCTCAATGCAATCTCTCAGAAGGTGATTGATCTAGAAATCATACCAAGGCTAAGGAGTGATGTGGCGCAATGTCTTGTCAGTTTCGAGTTGGTGTCCCCACCATCCTTCTTCAATATCATGACGCACCTCCTAGTTCCTCTAGTCGTCGAGATTGTCATTCTGGGGCCCGTATTTCTACACAATATGTTCCCCTTTGAGAGGTTCATGGGAGTCCTAAAGAAATATGTCTGTAACCGCGCTAGGCCAGAAGGAAGCATCTCCATGGGCCATCAAACAGAGGATGCCATTGGGTTTTGTGTTGACTTCATTCCTGGCCTTAAGAAGATAGGTCTCCCTAAATCGCGGTATGAGGGGAGACTGACTGGAAAAGGCACGCTGGGAGGGGCCTCAATAATATGCAGGGACGGATATTCTTGGTCTCAAGCACACTACACAGTCCTACAGAACTCTACCTTGGTGACCCCGTATGTCGATGAACACAAGAACAGTCTGCACTCCAAACACCCGGAGCAGTGCGACGACTGGATTACATGTGAACACATCAGGAATTTCAGCAGTTGGTTGGAAACACATCCCAGAGGTGACAACACTGTTTGTGATGAGCTATACTTGTTGTCCAGGGGACCATCTTTGACTGTATTGACTTACAAAGGATACGAGATAAATGGGAATACATTTTACACGATCGCCCAATATCAAAAGAGCACCAACCAAAACAGCGCTGTCCGCTTTGATGCAGCAACCGAGAGGGGAAACGACACATATTATGGTTACATAATGGACATATGGGAACTTGACTACGGACATGATTTTAAGGTCCCTTTGTTTAAGTGCAAATGGTTCAATCTAACAGGAGGCGGGGTACAGGTAGACCCATAGTACGGAATGACAACAGTGGATCTGAAAAATATTGGGTACACTGACGAACCGTTCGTTCTAGCCAATGATGTGGCACAGGTTATCTATGTGAAGGACATGTCTACCAAACCGAGAAAAAGAAAAGATAAGGAAGCGAATACATCATACGATGAGCCAAAGCGTCACATAGTTCTTTCAGGAAAAAGGGACATCGTGGGAGTGGAGGGCAAGACATACATGTCTGAAGATTATGAAAAGTTTCATGAAATTCCTCCCTTCAAAGTCAAGGCTAACCCAAGCATCCTGATAAACGATGAAGATTATCCATGGTTACGACGCAATAAGCAAATGACATAAGCGAAGAAAAAGTGAAGACTTTCTCCCGCAACTATTATGATGATACCATGCCAACTTTGTAACAGACGAGTATGATACCATTGTCCGTTTTGTACATGCACATGCTATGTGGGTGAAATTATGATACCATGCCAACTTTCAACTTTTTCAGAGTTCATTTGAAATGCTTTAATGTCTTATGGTTCGGCCCTCGTAATACCATTATTCAAATTTTAACTATTCAAATTTGAAAACTAATGGCACTAATAGAAAGTTCATAATTTTTCTAAAACTAATGGCACTAACAGAAAGCTTATAATTTTTCTAACCTAAAAGCAAAAAAGAATTAAAAAATAAAGCAAAAGACAAAAGAAAATAAATAATGCAAAAAACAAAACAAAAAAATTGGAAAAAAACTATTTTTATAGTAAAGTTAATCACAAACTTGTGATTCACACAAATTTCAAATAATTCAAATTTTAAGTAGTTAAATTTGAAAACTAATGGTACTAATAGAAAGTTCATAATTTTTCTAAAACTAATGGCACTAACAGAAAGTTTATAATTTTTCTGACCTAAAATCAAAAAGTATTAAAAAATAAAGCAAAAAATAAAAGAAAATAAATAATGCAAAAAACAAAACAAAAAAACTGGAAAAAAACTATTTTTATAGTAAAGTTAATCACAAACTTCTGATTCACACAAATATCAAAGAATTCAAATTTTAACTATTCAAATTTGAAAACTAAAGGCACTAACAGAAAGTTTATAATTTTTTTGACCTAAAAGAAAAATAATTAAAAATAAACTTTAATAAAATAAATGAAAATAAAAACAATAAGTATTTTGTTGTAAGTAGAAACAAAATAAAATAAATAAAGCAACAAAGAAAACAAAAAAGTGCCACCTACTGGGCCCCCACGGCCTGAATACGACTAGAAACCCTACCATGGGCCAGGATTCAGGCCCGCAGGTGGCCCAGTAGGCCCACATGTACACAGCGTATGGTTAGGCCCGAAAGCCTACAATTGAGAGGAGGTTGAGAGGATGGACGCAGCAGCGCTTATAAACCACTCTCGAGCTCTCTTAGCTAGCCAGGTGGTACTAAACTTTTGACGCGGGACAGCACAAGGCCTTTGGTCTTGGTTGGTACCACCAACCGGGACTAAAGGGGGCATTGATCCCGGTTCGTGGCACCAACCGGTACCAATGCTCCTCGCCCCTGGCCCATGACCATTAGTCTCTGTTTGTGCCACAAACCGGGACTAAAGGGTTGGTCCTCGTTGCGGGCAAAGTTTAGTCCCACCTCGCCAACCGAAGGGGGCTCACACCTTGTTGAGCTCCTCTCAAAGTGAAAATAGATGCCCTTATAGAGAAAAGTTTAACCTAAATTCAGAGTGAATTTCTCTGAAATTCATAGAAATGTACTATGAATTTAGCTTGAATTTTCTCTATAAGCGCATCTATGCTCATTTTTTAGTAAGTTAATCACAAACTTGTGATTCACAAAATTTTTAAAGAATTCAAATTTTAACTATTCAAATTTGAAAACTAATGGCACTAACAGAAAGTTCATAATTTTTCTAAAACTAATGGCACTAACAGAAAATTTATAATCTTGCTAACCAAAAAGCAAAAAGAATTAAAAATTAAAGCAAAAAACAAAAGAAAATAAATAATGCAAAAAACAAAAAAAATACTGGAAAAACTATTTTTATAGTAAAGTTAATCACAAACTTGTGATTCACACAAATTTCAAACAATTTAAATTTGAAAACTAATGGCACTAACAGAAAGTTTATTATTTTGCTGACCTAAAAGCAAAAAGAATTTAAAAAAACAAAAAACAAAAGAAAATAAATAATGCAAAAAACAAAACAAAAAAAATGGAAAAACAAAACAAACTTGTGATTCACACAAATTTCACAGAATTCAAATTTTAACTATTCAAATTTGAAAACTAATGGCACTAAGAGAAAGTTTATAATTTTTCTGACCTAAAAGCAAAAACAATTAAAAAATAAATCAAGAAACAAAAGAAAATAAATAATGCAAAAAAATAAACAAAAAAACTGAAAAGAAAATAAAAATAGCAACATTGAGTATTTTGTTGTAAGTAGAAACAAAATAAAATAAATAAAGCAACAAAAAAACAAAAAAAGTGCCACCTACTGGGCCCCCACGGCCTGAATACGACTAGAAACCCTACCATGGGCCAGGATTCAGGCCCGCAGGAGGCCGAGTAGGCCCACATGCAGATAAAGTGACTTGAGGCCCGTAAGCCTGCATTTGAGAGAAGCTCGAAGTGGTCAAAGCAGCAACGCTTATAAACCACTGTCGAAGCCTCTCGGCTAGCGAGGTGGGACTAAACATCCCACCGCACCGCGCTAGTCCCAGCACAAGGCCCTTGGTCCCAGTTCGTGGCTCGAACCGGGATGAAAGGCTGCCTTTGGTCCCGGTTGGTGGCACAAACCGGGACCAATACCCCCCCTTTAGTCCCGGTTGGTGCCACCAACCGGGACCAAAGGCCTCTGCTTCCCGCCCTTTGGGCTGCCGAAAAGAGGCCTTTGGTCCCGATTGGTGCCACCAACCGGGACTAAAGGGTGGCATTGGTCCCAGTTGGTGCCACGAACCGGGACCAATGCTCCCAGTATATAAGAAAGCACTTGGCGTTTTTCAGATTCATCTGCATCAGTTCCCCGCCCCGACACCGCCGCCAGGCTGCCCGATCGAGCTCGCCCCATCGACGCCGTCGCCGCCCTCTGCTGCCTCGTCGACGCCGTCGCCGCCCTGCCCCAAGCACGCCGCCGGCGGCCCGCCCCGACCACGTCACGCGCCCCTGCCCCGATCACGTCGTTGTCACCCCAGCTGCCCCGCGCCGCCGTCGCCTCTGCCTCGCCCTGCCCCGACCATGCCGCCGTCGACTCTGCCCCTTCCCCGACTACGCCGCCGTCGCCTCTACCCCGACGCGCGTCGTGCCCCTACCCCGACCATGCCACACCTCTCATCCCTTTGGTCAGGGCCGGCACCGCCCCCCTCTTCCTCCCTGTTTTTTTGCACATATATAGATGTTTTTTCCTGATTATATGTATATGTATGAGTATAGGTATGTGTGTATATCTGTTTATATGTCCTTTTTTAGATTTTTTGTTTTTTGCATTTTTATAAAAATGCATATATGTATGTATATATGTTCTCTCTCTCTCTCTCTATATATATATATATGTTCATGTATATATGCAAAAGATAGACTTTTAGAAAAATTAGGATTTTTTTCTGTTCATAGAATTTTTTGGTGATATTAAATATTGTAAATATGCAAATGTTTGTATATTCGTATGAACAATGAATTAGGCAAAACCTTATTTTAAAAGAATGAGGGGAAAAAGGAAGCAATACTACTTTTATTTTTGAACATTATTTTAATAAAAGAAAGCAATACTACTTCATGTATTTTTAAGAAGGAAGAAGAAGAAATAGAATGAGAGGAAAAAGGAAATAAGAAGAGGAAGAAAGGAGAAGAAGAGGAGAGAGGAAGAAGAGGAGAAATAAATAAGAAGAGGAAAAAAGAAGAAAGAAAAGAGGAGAAGAAGAAAAAATAGAATATTCTATTTTTTTTCTTTTTCTCCTCTATTCCTTTCTTCTTCTCCTCTTTTTTTCCTTCTTTTTTTCTTCGATCTTCTCCTCTATTCCTTTCTTCTTCTCCTCTTTTTTTCTTCTTTTTTTCTTCGATCTTCTCCTCTATTCCTTTCTTCTTCTCCTCTTTTTATTTCTTCTTCGTCTTCTTATTTTTTATTGGGTCTGTTGTCGTCGATATAACCCGTGTCCCGATAACTTCAACACGAGGGGGGGGGGGTTCGTCCTACCCCGTCCCCGATAATATTATTTTCCCATGTATGTATGCAAAAGTTAAATTTTTAGAAAATTTTTATATATATAGCTAGGAAAGGAAGAAGAAGAAAAAGAATGAGAGGGAAAAGGAAAATAAGAAGAGGAAGAAATGAGAAGAAGAGGAGGAGAGGAAGAAGAGGAGAAATAAATAAGAAGAAGAAAAAAGAAGAAAAAGAAGAGGAGAAGAAGAAAGGAATAGAGGAGGAGAAGAGAAAATAGAATATTCTATTTTCTATTCTTCTCCTCTATTTCTTTCTTCTTCTCCTCTTTTTTTTCTTCTTTTTTTTCTTCAATCTTCTCCTCTATTAATATCTTCTCCTCTATTTTATCGGATATGTCGTTGTCGATAATACCCCTTGTCCAGATAACTTCAACACGAGGCGGGGTTCGACCTACCCCCTCCCTAATAACATTATTTTCCCATGTATGTATGTCGTCGTTGTCGATATAATTAACTCCCTCCCGGATAACTTCGACCGTGATAACTTATATCACGGGAGCACCCCCCGGCCCTCTCGCTCGACCAAAACTCTCGAGGACACCCAAACCCTAGAATAAAATGATGGTGGTCTCCTACCCCCTCCCGCCGCGCCCCTACCCTTGAAGCGTTGCCGAGGACACCCCAAACTCAGAATAAGCTAGGTCTACTTTTGCCACTAATATATCCGCATGCTGTCATGTTTGTGTAATAATTGCCATGTTGTAATATTTGCAGAAAAAATGGAGTTCTGATGAGACGAGGAACAAGAAGAGGTGTTGGGGGACATAATCTTAGCCGGAGGTGATGTCATGTCATATATTAACGACAATGATGGTCTGGAAGCATAACAGGGTGAAGAAGAAGCAGGATACGGTGATAGAAGAGTGGAGGAGGAAAGACATGATTATGATGGCTCCGGTGACCCAATGCTGGTGCAAGACAGAGCCCGCGGTGACGGCTCCGGTGACCGAACAGAGTCCGGCCAGGTAAATATATTAGTTAAGCCTGTGATGACTAGCTAATTGATGCATTCATTGGTTTGGTATGCACAACTTCGGTAAAGAGACGAGGCCCAAAGAAAAAGTTGCGCTCGGATGAAAGGTTTGAGATCACAGAAATCGCGCGCGATGGCATGCCGATTGAACCCATCCGGACAAAGGAAGCATTTGCAGCTCAGTGCGGGGTTCTTGTTAGGGACAAGATCCCGATCAGCATCTAGCAATGGTGTAAGCCTAAGAATGAAGACCCTGAGGTGTCTTATGTCAATGATATGCAGAAAGATGATCTTTGGACTGAGCTTAAGGCAAATTTCACCCTACCGCCAGAGGAGGATCCGGAGAAGCCAGTTAAAGAGCAATTAATCAAGTCTCATGCTCTTAAGAAGATGGCAGACCTATTCAGGAGGTGGAAGAATGAGCTGAAAATGTTTGTCGACAAAGAAGAGACACCAGAATTCATCGGCAGATATGAGAAGATCAGAGATCACTGGCCCGCATTTGTGGCCTACAAGACATCAGAAAAGAGTAAGAAGATGTCGGCGACAAACAAGAAAAATGCTGCAAAGAAGAAGCTTCACCATCGCACGGGGTCAGGTGGCTACCTCAAAGCCCGGCCTAAGTGGGCCAAGGCTGAGAATGATCTGCTTGATAAAGGGATCGAACCAGAGACAATGAACTGGCCAGACCATTGTCGGACTTGGTTCTTCGGGGCTGGCGGAATCTTGGACCCTGTATCAAGGAAATGCGTTTGGACAGATGAGCAAATGAACATACCAGTCAAGAATCTAAAGCACTATATCGATGCAGCATAGCAAGGGACGTTCGTTCCAGACAGAGAGAACGACAAGGTCACAATGGCCCTCGGGAATCCTAAGCACCCTGGACGGACACGAGGCACGCCAGGCTCCATTCCGTGGAAGGCTGGTTTTCCGGACGTAGGCGGTTACAAATGCCAAGAGAGGAGGAAAAAAGTGGAGCATGCCCAAATTCAGACGTTGCACGAAAGGGTTCAAGCGCTAGAGGAACGAGAAGAAGCTCGCAGCAAATAACCTGCTGAAACTACCCCCGAAGCTACCCCGACATCTCAGCGGAGAAGCAGCAAGGCTTCCACCGAGCTGCTTCAGCCGGAGCATGTCTTGACGGCTCCTGCTAGCTACCCCGTGGATGCTATCACGGAGTCTCAACATTGCCACCTTATGACGCAATGGCAGAACTTCAAAGTCAAGGCGGTTGTCGTCTCTGTTCGACCTACTGAACTCGGCGCAACTTTTCACTGTAGTCCGATTCCAGAAGGATATGCCAGGGTGACGGTGGACGAAATAACGGAGGGATTTGAGGACCTCCAGCTTGACTACCCTACCGGTGAAGGGAGACTCGGCTGGGTTCTTGTCTATTGACTCCATGCCTATGGCGGAAGGAGCTCATCAAGCTTCTGAACTGGACGCCTCCGCATCCTCCTCCTCCTCCGGCCAGTCAGGGCACTCTGCCTCCTCCTCCGCCTCCTCCTCCGGCGAGTGATCAGGGCACTCAGCCTCCTTCTCTGGCGCGTGGCGGCACTCCGCCTTCTTCTCCGCCTGCGCCAGCGCGCCCGAGCAGCCAACCTCCTCCTTCTCCGCCTCGTCAGCAAGGTCGTAGTCCATCTCCTCCGCCTCGTAAGCAAGGAAAGAAGACAGCCGCAACCGCTCCGTCTGCTCTGCCGACGTCTAGCAGTACAACCAGAGGCGGGAGGCAATACAGATTCGGTCCTTCTCTGAAGACTCTAGAGAAGTTACCATATGAGAGGACCCCGGAGGAGAACGCCAAGATCGCGCGAGCCGAAGTGAGGAACTTCTTTGAAGGGGTGAAAGAAAAGAAACATCCACCTCCGGAGGAGAAGGTAGATCCGGTGAAAGCAAAGCGCACTTTGGCTGCCCTGAAAAAACCAGCAAAGTCTTTGCCGAAAGGAAACTATGACCGCATTATTACAAAGTCATTTGTCGAAGCGGAGCGGTCGGGAAATACTGTCAGTGATCAAAGGATAAAAGAACGACGAGCTGGGAAAAAAATTCCCCAGCTCGGCGAACAAGCGAACCAATCGTGCCCCCCGCTCAAGGTGCCTACTAATGATCCGAGGATGGTGCCCGGTTATAGCAATCTTGGAGATTACCTGCCCGTCAATGTACATTATGATTTCTTGGATGTGGAGGAACACAAATACAAGTACGGGAAGCCTCTCGTCAAAGATGAAAGATCTCTAACAACGATGATGCGAAGATTCCATGATTGGTACATGAAAACCTGCAGAGAGTCTATGGGGAGGAATACTTTGATGCTGAGAGTTAGAGAGGAGCATGATCTCGTTGGAATTGAACTGTTGAATGTTCCATTTGAGGAGTTCTTCCAGTTTTTCAATCAAAAGGCCCTCGATAAAGAAACGGTCACTTGCTACTGTCTGTAAGTAGTACTACTTCTATCATTAAGTCTCTCTATATAGGTCAGCTCTTTCATTGCATGTATTTATAATTATCCTCACTATATTATGCAGATTAAAGATCACCAAATTGAAGAAAAGACAAATCGGTGATATTGGGTTCATTAACACAAATCTCATAGATGCAACTGATTTTAAATATCGTGCTGAAGATACCGAGGCCAACTTGCTACGATCGTTGGTAATAAATGAAAACAAAGATATAATACTCTTTCCTTATAACTTCAAGTGAGTGTTACTATCTTGTGCATATTCGGTTTCCCTTATTAGTCCAGGTTATAGTTATGTAATTGATGAGTTATGCATGTGTGCGCAGCTTCCACTATATTCTCCTAGAGATTAAGCTTGAGCAGGGACTAGTAACTGATGAAGCCATGTACCTAGGGTAGGGTCATGCACCTGTACCAACTACCCTACCCAAGGACATCTCTAGAAGAAATCACCTTTCAATCGGCTTGGAGGTGTTCCACTCGACAGACTCGGAGACACTCGACCAAGAAGCAATCACTCGACCGAGACCAAACCACTCGACGGCCAGGAGACCTAAAGGCACTCCACATGCTAACGGTTGGTTATTAAGTAGCCTTTATGGTCATCATAGCACTTCATTAGGGGCGTTACCAGTAATGCCCAACCTTAAGGTATTTAGGACCCTGCATAACTGAGGGTCGGAGGGGTCCGACGAACTCTATATAAGCCACCCCCTCCTCAATGTAAAGGGTTCGCACCCCCTGTAATTCATACATGCATAATCCAGTGGACCGCCTCCGGGCTCTGAGACGTAGGGCTATTACTTCCTCCGAGAAGGGCCTGAACTCGTAAACCTCGCGTGCTTACAACTTCTCCAAAGCTAAGATCTTGCCTCTCCATACTTATCCCCCTACATTACTGTCAGACTTAGAACCACGACAGTTGGCGCCCACCTTGGGGCAGGTGTTTTAGCGATTTGTTGTAGGAGTTGCGATCTTTTCCGATCCAAATCATCATGGTTTCTGGCGGAGTTTTGGTAGAGGGCCGCGAGATCCGTCTCGGCACGCTCACGTTCATCGCCGACGACTCCGCTTGGCTTCAGGAGGCTCCGCTCGACGTGGACACACTCCCCGTCCGCGGGGCAACGCACTTTAGCGCGTGCTTCCGCGACTTTCTCTTGCAGCAACCGTCGACCCCCTACCGGTCGGCTCCTGTGTTGTCCTCCTTCCCTGTTTCCTGCCGGCGCAAGCGCTCTGGTCGATCGAGACTTCAGCGGTGGGTAAGACACGAGGTGGCACGCCAGTGGGCCACCCCTCAAGTCGCGGCGATCGAGCCCGACGAATCCCTCTACGGCCTGTTCGATCTATCGACTGGCTCCGCAGAGACCACATCCGAGTGCGACAGCAGTGATCCGGCGGCGGAGGTTCTGATGGTCGATGGACCGCCCAGTCCTCCCGGTTTTTCCCGCACCGACGGAGGCGCAGGTGGAGGTGACCTGTTGCGTCCCCATGAGGAATATCTTCCCGAGCCTCTCACGTCGCTGCAGAGACAAGAACTTCCTCGCCGGAACATCGATGCACTGCACACTCGTATCGTTGGAGAAACCCCCGAGGCTCGTGCCTTGGAGGACGCGCGCCTGGCAAACTTGGCCGAGCACACTCGACTGGAGAACCTCCAGCAAGCACTCGACGAGCGTGCGTGACAACGGGTTCCAGAATCCAGTCGATGTCAGCTCTTTCCGCCCCCGCAGGTATATCGAACACCAACTCAGAATTTAGCAGTTGCAGCCCATATAGCGGAGTCGATTCAGCCTTCCTAGTCGGAGGCTGGCAGAGGCTTGCTGCAGATCAGAGCGTTACTCCGGGCAGCAGGAGACCAGAATTCCGCTGTTTCTCAGTCACGGAACAGGATTCATAGCAGATCCGTTGCTGCAGACACAATCCAGTCGGCTCATAGCCCAAGATCGCCCCCGAGGCGTGAGGAACGTGGGGACCGGCGTAATCAGTATGGGAACCGTGAACAATATGATCACCGATTCGATCGTGACGATCGACGTCGAGTGCCCACCCCTCCTCCGAGGAGCGGGTCATATGCACCTCGACAACAGGATGACAGATGCCCTCATAGTGTTGGGCGAAGGATTCCAGTCGACCCCTGGGAGCCAGGCTTTGATGCGAGATCCATTCTCGTTCAAGGTTTGGTCGACAGGAACAGAGCTCACCGAGAAGGTCACGACAGAGATGCACCTACCAGCAGCAGAGTACATGTTTCGGGGCCAGAGTGCTTTAGTAGAGCCATCAGGGCCACTGTGATTCCTCCCAACTTCAGGTTGGCGACCGGAGTCAGTAAGTTCACTGGTGAGTCCAAGCCTGATACTTGGCTTGAAGACTACTGAGTGGCCGTCCATATTGGCAGCGGCAATGATGAAGTGGCCATGAAGCACCTGCCTCTCATGTTGGAGGGCTCGGCCAGAGCGTGGCTAAACCAGTTAGCACCCAGCAGCATTTACACTTGGGAAGATCTCGCCCGAGTGTTTGTCACCACATTTGAAGGAACATGCAAGCGACTGGCAGGGCTGACGGAACTGCGGTCTTGCGTGCAGAAGCCGAATGAAACCTTGAGGGATTACATCCAGAGATGGATCACGTTACATCACACGGTAGAAAATGTGCCTGACCACCAAGCAGTCTGTGCCTTCAAAGAAGGCGTCAAGTACAGAGAACTGGATTTGAAATTCGGTCAAACCGGAGATATGTCTCTGAATCGGATGATGGAGATTGCCACCAAGTACGCTAATGGTGAAGATGAGGATCGACTCAAGAGCGGCAAGCTCAAGTCAGTCGCTCAAGAAACCAGAGGAAATTCCAATCGGAAACAGAAGCGGAAAGCCGAGCCAGCTGCTCCTGGGGAAGCCTTGGCTGTATCCCAAGGGAAGTCTAAGGGGAAACCCAAAGGATCTTGGAACACCAAGAAGGTAAAAGACGAGGACAAAAATGATGTGTTGGATTTGCCATGTCACATCCACACCAAGAAAGATTAAGAGGGTAATTTCATTTACCCGAAACATACCACTCGATAGTGTCGACTCTTGATCCAGCAGTTCCAGGGCAAGCAGCCCAAAGATAAGGAAAAGGAGTCAGACAAAGTTGAGGACAAGGAATATAGTGATGATGGATACCCCCAGGTCAATTCCACCCTGATGATTTTTGCTGATGTTGAAAGCAAAAGTCGACTGAAAGTTATCAACCGAGAGGTGAATATGGTTGCTCCGGCGACACCCAGTTATCTGAAGTGGTCTCAGACTGCCATCACATTCGACTGGTCCGATCACCCAACGCACATCGCCACCCCTGGGAGGCAAGCTTTGGTGGTCGACCCAGTTGTTGAAGGCACTCGACTGACCAAAGTCTTGATGGATGGTGGCAGTGGTTTGAACATATTATATGCTGAGACGTTGAAAGGGATGGGCATTCCGATGTCCAGACTCAGTACCAGCAACATGAGTTTCCATGGAGTCATTCTTGGGAAGAAGGCTGAATCACTCGGCCAGATTGCTCTTGATGTGGTTTTCGGTGATTCCAAGAATTACCGCAAAGAAAAGTTGACGTTTGAAGTTGTAGACTTCAAGAGTGCCTATCACGCTATTTTGGGCATGCCGGCTTATGCACGCTTCATGGCCCGACCATGTTATGTGTATCTCAAATCGAAGATGCCTGGCCCCAAAGGTGTGATCACTATTATGGGCAATCGGAAGAAAGCGGAAGAATGTTTTCAGAAAGGTTCAAAGATCGCTGATGCTTAGATGGCAGTGGTGGAGCTGCAGGAATACCAGAAGACTGCAGACCCAAGTGATTTGTTGCGAGCCAAGAAGCCCACTACAGAATCAACTTTTCAGTCGTCCGGCGAAAGGAAGACAGCTCACATCCACCCGACCGATCCCAGCGCTGCTCCAACTCATATCTCAACAACACTCGACTCCAAATAGGAAGAAGCGCTCATCTAGTTCCTCCGTGAGAACTGGGTAATTTTCGCATGCAAGCCTTCTGTCATGCCGGGTGTTCCCAAGGAGCTGGCTGAGCACCGCCTAAGAGTCGACTCAAAAGTAAAACTTGTCAAGGAACATCTCCGACGGTCCGCCGTCCAGAAGAGAAAGGCTATTGGCGAGGAGGTGGCTCAGCTCTTAGCATCGGAGTTCATCCGAGAAATCTACCACTCCGAATGGCTCGCCAACGTTGTCATGGTCCCCAAGAAGGACAAGTCACTTCGCATGTGCATTAACTTTAAACATATCAATCGGGCCTGCCCGAAAGATCATTTTCCTCTCCCCCGCATCGATCAGATAGTCGACTCGACTGCAGGATGTGAGAGACTGTCTTTTTTGACGCCTATTCCGGGTACCATCAGATCCGTCTGTATGGACCTGACGAGATCAAAACAGCTTTAATCACTCCATTCGGGTGCTTCTGTTATGTTACCATGCCGTTCGGCCTCATGAATGCCGGAGCCACATTCATGAGGATGATTTAGAAGTGTTTGCTCACTCAAATTAGTCGGAATGTGGAAGCATACATGGATGATATTGTGGTCAAGTCACGGAAAGGTTCCGACCTGCTGACTGACCTTATTGAAACCTTTGCCAACCTCAGGAGGTATGATATCAAGCTTAATCCATCGAAGTGCACATTCGGAGTTCCTGGCGGAAAATTACTCAGTTTTCTCGTTTCTGAACGGGGAATCGACGCCAATCCAGAAAAATTCGGTACTATACTCCGAATGAAAAGTCCTGTGCGAGTGCACGACGTCCAGAAGCTTACTGGTTGGTTGGCCGCTTTAAGTCGATTCATATCTCGTCTCGGTGAAAAGGCATTGCCTCTTTACCGATTGATGAAGAAGTCCGACAAGTTGGAGTGGACTCCCGAAGCTGATGCAGCGTTTACAGAGCTCAAAGCTCTACTCTCCACCCAGTCGGTGCTTGCTGCCCCAATCAGCAAGGAGCCTTTGCTGCTTTACATTGCAGCCACGAGACAAGTCGTCAGTACGGTACTTATGGTCGAGCGGGAAGAAGAAGGAAAAACCTTCAAAGTTCAGCGCCCAGTATATTATATTTATAAAGTTTTGACCCCGTTGAAGCAAAGATATCCTCATTATCAGAAGCTTGTATATGGTATTTATATGACCACAAAGAAAGTTGCTCACTACTTCTCTGATCATTCCATTACAGTCGTCAGCGACGCTCCATTGTCAGAGATCCTGCATAACAGAGATGCAACTGGTCGAGTGGCAAAGTGGGCGATCGAACTCCTTCCTCTAGATATCAAGTTTGAGGCAAAGAAGGCAATCAAGTCCCAGGCAATAGCAGATTTCGTCGCCGAGTGGATTGAACAGCAACTGCCGACTCAGGTTCACTCGGAGCATTGGACCACGTTCTTCGACGGTTCCAAAATGCTGAATGGTTCCTGTGCCGGAGTGGTGTTGGTCTCCCCCAAGGAGATAAGCTCAGATATGTTCTTCAAATCCACTTTGATTCCTCCAATAACAAGGAGGAATATGAAGCACTCTTATATGGGTTGCGCATGGCCATTTCACTCGGCGTCCGTCGCCTCATGGTCTATGGCGACTCAGATTTGGTGGTTAATCAGGTGATGAAGGAATGGGACGTCAGAAGTCCAGCCATGACTGGTTATTGCAATGCGGCGAGAAAGCTGAAAAAGAAGTTCGAGGGGTTAGAGCTTCATCACATACCCCGACTGAAAAATCAAGCAGCTGATGATTTGGCAAAAATAGGTTCCAAAAGAGAAGCCATTCCAAGTAATGTGTTTTTGGAACACATCCACACACCATCAGTTCAGGAGGATCCCTTCACTGAAGAGGCCCCGCAGCCAAAAAGTGCCACGGATCCGACTGAAGTTGAAGTTCCAGCTGTGGTCGACCTGATCATGGAAGTCTTGGTCATCACTCCCGACTGGACAGTACCGTACATCGCGTACATCCTAAGGAAAGAACTCCCAGAGGACGAAGAAGAGGCTCGACAGATTGTCCGTCGATCCAAGGACTTTAGTGTCATAAAGGGACAATTGTATAGGGAAAGCGCGACTAGAGTCAGTCAGAAGTGTATAACACCAGAAGAAGGTCAGATGATCCTTGATGATATCCACTCGGGGACCTGTGGTCATCATGCGTCCTCTCAAACCATTGTGGCTAAAGCATACCGAGCGGGATTCTACTGGCCAAGGGTCAATGAAATGGCAAAAGAGATGGTCGACAAATGTGAAGGATGTCAGTATTACTCCAATATGTCGCACAAGCCCGCGTCAGCCCTGAAAACCATTCCACTCGTCTGGCCCTGCGCTGTTTGGGGACTGGACATGGTTGGACCACTGAGAATAGGCAGGAGCGGCTTCACTCATGTGCTAGTAGCAGCCGACAAGTTCACCAAATGGATTGAAGCTAAGCCTATCAAGAATCTTGATGCTTGCACTGCTATCAGTTTCATTAGAGAGTTGATATTCAGATATGGAGTTCCGCACAACATCATCACTGGCAATGGGTCAAACTTCGATTCCGACAAATTTAGGGCCTTTTGCGCCTCTCAGGGCACACGAGTTGACTATGCTTCGGTTGCTCACCCTCAGTCGAATGGACAAGCGGAAAGAGCAAACTGCCTAATTCTCAAAGGACTGAAACCTCGATTGATGTGCGACCTCAAGCATGCAGCAGGTGCATGGGTCGACGAGCTTCCATCAGTTCTTTGGGGATTGAGGACGACCCCGAACCGATCGACCGGAAGAACCCCATTCTTTCTGGTCTACGGAGCCGAAGCAGTCTTGTCGAGTGACCTGCTTCACAACGCCCCCCGAGTCGAGCTCTACTCTGAAGATGAAGTAGAACAAGCCCGGCAGGACGCAGTCGACCTCCTAGAAGAAGAAAGAGAAATGGCCATGGTCCGATCGACCATCTATCAGCAAGACTTGCGTCGATTCCATGCCAGAAATGTGAAGAGTCGAGCCTTCCAAGAAGGAGACTTAGTCCTCTGAGTGGATCAGCAAAAACCACACAAACTCGCTCCTACTTGGGAAGGCCCCTTCATAGTCACCAGAGTCCTCCAAAATGGAGCGTACCACCTCTACAATGTCGATCGCCAGATTGATGAGCCACGAGCCTGGAATGCGGAGCTACTCCGCCCCTTTTATACTTGAATTCCCACTCGAATGAGATGTAATAAGAAAAAACTCATGTAGTTCATTTATCAAAGACAAGAGTGTTATAATTTTCCCAGTGATTGTTATTGTTTTTGTTTGCGTAAGGAATCCCCCAGTGGGTGGCTTAGCTATGAATCCGCTTCGCCTAAGTTTGAAAAATCCTACCGAGTGGAGAGCAATCCTCCCACTCAGGGGCTTACATGCAGTCCAATACTCGCCTAAGTTCTCTCACTCGGAGACTTAGCTGCAGTCCGGCACTCGCCTAAGTTTGAAAAAATCCTACCGAGTGGAGAGCAATCCTCCCACTCAGGGGCTTAGCTGCAGTCCAGTACTCGCCTAAATTCTCCCACTCGGAGACTTAGCTGCAGTCC